>NC_142100.1:23638928-23942857 GCF_054644295.1 Miniopterus natalensis | reverse complement strand
TGTTTACTACATGCCAGGCACTGATCTGCCAGATGTTGCGTGTTTACTACATGCCAAGCACTGTTCTGAGCACTTTGCACGCATCGTATCGTTGCATCTCCACCACATGCTATGCAGTAGGTCCTAGTATCCCCACTTGACAGACGAGGAGACTGATACCCAGCGAGGAGAGGTCATTTAGCAAGGTCACACAGGGGGAAGCGATATCACAGAACCTGTGACTTGCCCAGAGGTTCTGAGAACTGGAAAGAGAGAATGCGCTGAGACGGAGGGGCTCTGAAGGAGCTGAGAGCGTTGGGGGGCTGCATGCAAGCCCAGAGGACCTCGCCTGGTGCCGGTGCCCAGGCCCAGCTTCCTCCTGCCCCGCTGTGCGTGTGCGTGTGCGTGTGCGTGCAGCAGGCCCAGGCGGCTGTTTCCTCTCCCCGCAGGTCTGAGACGGGCCAACTCGGTCCAGGCCTCCCGCCCCGCCCCAGCCTCGATGCAGGGCCCGGCGCCGCCTCAGCCCGCGCAGCCAGGTACCGACGCCCGCCAGCCTCCCGGGCTGTCCCTCAGTGGTGCCCCAAGTCCTCCCATCCTTGTGGGCAGAGCCGCAGCCCCCGCTGAACCCTAAGCTCTTCTAAGACCCTTACAATGAGGAACCTCGGGGCTGGGGAGCCGCGCGGGGCGTTTGCCCAGCCAAACGCGAGGAGCGACAGTCACTCCACAGCCGTTCCCGTCCTCGGTTGTCACTCCACCGTCCCAATTTCCCCTACACGCACCTACCTCCCACCCTCTTAGTTCCTTGATCTCTCTTCAAATTCACTCCCCTCACGAGCATCGCTGAGGACTTGCTACCACAGACTCTTTCAAGGGGAATTTAAGGACGTCGAACTTTATTTCATAAAATGGCACATGTCCCCAGAAGGGGGTGTGAGAGTCAGGTAGAAATGGTGAGCAGTTGTGGGGAAATCTGAACAAATGGTGCAGTTCATTTTGTTATTTTATAAGAAACCTATAATAATAGCATCACAGGGAAGCCGGTTTCCCATGCTATAAGGAGACAGCATAAAAGGACCACAAACTGGGTGGCTTAAAATAAGAGAAATTTCCTATCTCCCATTCTGGAGGCCAGAAGCCTGAACTCGCAGGTGCCGGCAGGGCTGGCTCCTTCCGAGGCTGCTCGGGTGAACCTGTTTCATTCCTCTCCTGGCTCCTGGTGGCCTCAGGCATTCCTCGGCTCCTAGATGACATTCTCCCCGTGTCTCCCATCATCTTTCCTCTGCACAGGTCTTTCTGTGTGTCCAAATTTCTCCTTTTTATAAGAGCCCAGGCATATAGATTAGGGCCTGCCCCAGTGACCTCACCTGAACTTGACCATCGCCAGAGACCCTCTTTCCACCTAAGGCCACACTCCCAGGTGTTGGAGATGAGGAATTGAAATCTTTTGGGGGAAACAGAATTCAACCCATGGCAGAGGGTAATTATCAAGATGAACCTAATGGCAATTAAGCAAGACAATGAAATTCTCGGTCCTCTGGCCTAAGGAGGTTCCGAGCCTGAGGTCTGTTCGCTTTTGTTCAAAAGGGGAAACTCACAAAGTTTAGAGAGGTGGTAAGGACAGAGTCGCACCCGAACAAGACTTTCTCCACGACGGAATCAAGGGAAACCCTGGCGACTCTCACCTGTTGCTGAGTGTCAGTTCGTGCCCATCCCTGTGGCTGTCCCCTGCATCCACACTTTGGGAAATGAAATTGTAAAGAACCTGGTCCAGTAATGACCCCGCAGCATCGATGGATTCAAAACGTAAACTTGCCCATCGCCTCGCACACAGTTCTCACTCCATTCGTTTATCAGCCTCGTAACGGCCAGGCGCCATCACCCCGTTTCACAGAGGGGAAAGCTGAGGCCCAGGAAGGAGACACTGGGGCGTGAGCCCAGGTAGCCCCGGTGCCTCTGCACATCACCTGCTACCCCGGGCCTGTGTCCATGCCCAGGAGGTGAGGGGGACGTGGGGCGGACACCCAAATGCTGCCCCTTTCTCTGCTCTACCTCCCCTCTGTGTTCTGCACTCAGGGCCCCCAGCTGGCAGCAGACCAGGCCCTGGGCCCGCAGGACGCTTTCCTGACCAGAGACCAGGCAAGTGCTCCCTTCTTCCCGTGTCTGCCCAAGTGGCCACCTCTCCCCACTTCCCCGCGAGAGAGCCGGGGGGCGGCCAGATCTTGGCCCAGCCTGCACCCTGACACTTACCTGATGAACTCTAAGTCCCCCGGCCCTCATTCCAAAACTCTAGAAAATGACCACACATAGAGTGGTTAAGAGCACACCCTGCCTGGATTCAAATCCCTGCTCCTTCACATCCCACCTGTGTGACCCTGGGCCAGTCACTTAACTTCCAGGAGCCTCAGTTTCCTTATCTCTAAAATGGGAATGATACTGGGACCTGCCTCAGAGACTCGATGTGAGGATGAGATAAACTAATACATATAAAACCTTATAGCACATGGCCTGGAATGTATCAAGACCACGCTGAGTGACAGTGACTGCTACATATGATATACTTGCCTCATTGCCATCACATCAATCACTGTGGCTACAGCGTAGTTGTTTTCTGATGCACCAGGCACTATTTTAAGTGCTATATATATATATATATATATATATTAGATCATTTTTGCAATAATTTGAGTGCCTTCAGGTATTATAATTCCCATTTTAGAGATGAGGAAACAGAGGCTCAGAGACATTAAGTAACTGGCCCTGTGCCACACAGCAGAGATGCAAACCCAGGCTGTGTGACTCCAGAGCCCACACCACTGATCAGGACCCCGGTGGGGACTGTTCTGCCTGCCTCTGAATCAGCTCGTGGGACGTGTTCTAAAACACGGACTCCACGGCCCCACTGCAGGGCCTACTGATTCTGGGCGGGGCCCGGGAACCTGCATTTTTGCAAGCTCCGCTCGGTGGCTTTGACAGAAGCAGCGTTCTGGGAGCCAGTGAGCGGCACAGTGTGGCCCCCTGTCAACCCGAGGTGCTGATTCTGTGTTGCAGGGCTGGGGGGGGGGTCTGGCGCACCTGGTGTACAGTAGGTGCCCATCACTCGCAGTGATGCCGTAGCAGTTGTCGCAGCTACGGTTGATGACACGGGGACTCAGCTGCCTCTTCCCCGCCCTCTCCCGCCTCCCCTGCAGACGCGGCTCCCAGCGACCCCGGCTACACCGCCATCCCGCCCTGGGAGGAGAGAGCCAGGGAGGAGCGGGCGGCCCACCCACCGGTTCCCTATCCCCAAGTGTCCACTGCTGCCCCCCAGCCTGCCGCGACCCCCGCCCGCCAGCCCCCAGCCCCCGAGGAGGACGGAGAAGAGGCCAACAGCTACGACTCGGATGAAGCCAGTAGGTGGCACTTAAGGGAGGGGCGTCTGGGAAAAGGCCCTCAGGATCACCCCCAGGAAAACAGGGTGGCTCCTGGGATGGCCCTTACAGCCCCCCCAGCCCCGCAATAAGCCAACATAGTAAGCGTATAGTAAGTGCATTATAAAGACGAAAGTTTGTGTTACTAAATTCACAAAATGACATCAACTTTCTAAAAAAATAGGTGCTATATATTTTTTGAATTGTGGTAAAATACACATAGCATTTAATTGTGGTAAAATACATAATACACCTGGGCTGAGGGCCTGCCCGGGTGTGGTGTCCAGAGCAAGGACAGAGTCTTCCTCTCTTCCGTCGGCTCAACGCCTAGCCCAGACAGGGCACATAGTCAGCGCTCAGGGAAGGTTTGTTGAATGACTGAATGAATGTTCTCTTGGTTCCTGCCTCTGCCCCCACAGCCACCCTGGGAGCCCTGGAGTTCAGCCTCCTCTACGACCTGGAGAACAGCTCCCTGCACTGCACCATCATAAAGGCCAAGGTGGGTGAGGCGCCAGGCTGGGGACCTTGAGGGCTGCTCTGGCATCTCCAGGGGACTTGGGGATGACACGGGGTTAGCAGGCTCCTGCCTGTTGCCTTGTCTATCTGTGGCGGTGACAGTGATGAGAAAAAGGCAGCAATTAGCCACAGCCAATATTCTGGGGGGGGGGGGGGGACTTCCTCCAGGGCTGGTGGCAGAGGGGTTTCATTTGGCTGCAGCCACCTCCCGGGAGCGAGGTAGTCGGCTTCAAGGGTAAAGCCGAGATCTCTGGAGGGGACAAGTAATGGTCCAGCCCTGATGGGGCACTTACTATGTGCCAGGCAAGCCCTTTACAGGTTAAATCATGTAGCAGACACTGTTCTCATCCCATTGGATGTGTGAGGAAAATGAGGCTCAGATACGGCAAGAAACTTGCCTAAGGGCACACAGCCAGGAAGCGGCCTGACCAGGCTTTAGACCCCGCCTGCCCGCCCGATTCCAGAGCTCTTTCTGATCCCGCCTTTCCCTCCTCTCTCTTTGGAAGAGGAAGCCCACAGGGTGGACTGATGCGCGGGACAGACACCAAGGAGGCTGCGCCCAGTGCCTGTGACCGCCGAGTGGCCGCCGGCCCTCCCAAGGCCCTCACACCACTGACTTTCCTCTTGCAGGGACTGAAGCCCATGGACTCCAACGGCTTGGCTGATCCCTATGTTAAGCTGCACCTCCTGCCGGGAGCCAGCAAGGTACCATATGGCCGGGGCCTCTTTGCAAGCCGGGCACAGGGGCCCTGGCAGGCACCCGCAGTTCCCAGCTCAGAGCCTAAAATAGCCCTATCTGCCCCCTCCCCCGAGTGGCCAAGTCCTTGCAAGGGGTAAGGGGTGGGCCAGGAGTCATTGTGGTTGTATGATCTTGGGAAAATGCATGTTAAAAATCTCTGCAAGTGTCAAATGTCCCTTAAGACAACAGAGGACACACACATGTGCATATGCACACACACACACACACATACACTTTATCTTTTTCTTTGGATCAAGGAACAACAGTCCCTCACCTGGCCCCAGCCGAACCGAAGTGTTTGGCCACTTCTTCTAACTCCCCAGTGGCATTTGCTTCTCCTTATGGCTCTCTCCTTTGCTCACTCCTAAATCCAAACTTGCTTTGCCAAAGAATCCAGTGAGTCATTTACATGTTAGTGTGAATTAGATTTGTCACTAGGCCACCTCTAATGAGTATAGTACATTTCTAGTCTTCTCTCTTAGAGTAAAATGAAAAACTTTGTCCCACCCCAACAAATTTCAGACATGAAGGATGCTATTTGGGGAAACAGAGAGCCCAGTGCATGGAGGGAGGGGTGGCTCAGTGTCCAGCCCTCTTGATGGCTTTAGTCACCACCCTAGAAGATGCCCCCGGCTCCCTGAGATGTGCATTTGACAGCAACTGAGCCCCTGGACACTCCTAAGGGGAGTGTCTCCTAAATCACTCCTCCAACCCCCCCCCACATGAGCCCAAAGGGTATGGCTGCAGGGCTGGCTCCCCATCGAGGCAGGTGTCTGTCTGTCTGTCTCTCTGGGCTCTAGTCCAACAAGCTTCGGACAAAAACCCTGCGGAACACCCGGAACCCCGTCTGGAACGAGACTCTCGTCTATCACGGCCTCACAGATGAAGACATGCAGCGGAAGACCCTCAGGTACCTGCCAGGCAGCGGGCAGAGGGGGGGCTGAGGCTGGTGGCCTGAGACACGTGCGCTCCCCGGGGGTCACTCTTTAAAACATCTCTGCATAGTTTCCTTTTTTACTTCTATAAAACAATATGTATGTCTGGTAGAAACTTCTGAAAATGCAGGTAAGTGAAACTCTTAATATCTTGGTGCCTGGACATCTGGATTGTGTGTGTGTGTGTGTGTGTGTGTGTGTATTCACACGCGCATGTGCAAAAGTTTCTTATAAAATTGAGTGTTTTAAAAAATAGACCATCCTGTTAATTAATCGGCCTGTCTTACTTAACAATATGCTGATGCATCTTGTCTTCTACAATGTTGTTTTAAACTGCGTTTTAAATTATATTCGTAATTCACAAATACGTTCTTCTTGTAAAACACGGGGGAGGAGGCAGAACGCCTTCGACATGTTAGCCCCTCCCGCAGCCAGGGTCTGCTTCCTCCGTCCGCGAGTCTGCAGAGTCGGACCCTGGCCTGCAACATGGAAAGTATCACGCTGTGTTTCTGGAACCTTCCTTCTTTCTTAACACCATGTCTTGGAGTCATAGCCACAGGAAGACATTTAGATCTACCTAACTTTAACTGCTTCACAATTTTCCACAGAATGGATTGATTACAGATTTTTAAAAATATTTCATTATTAAATATTACAAATATACAGAAAACTGCAGATTATAATACAACAAACACCCAGGAACCCAGTACTGGGTCTTTTTGTTTATTTTAACCCTCGCCCGAGGATGTGTTTTTATTGATTTTAGAGAGAGAGGGAGGGAGAGAGAGAGAAACGTCGATGTGAGAGAGAAACACGGGTTGGTCGCCTCCCGTACATGCCCTGACCGGAGATCGAACCCGCAGCCGTTCGGAGAACGAGAGGATGCGCCAGCCAGCTGAGCCGCCCGCCAGGGCCCAGTGCTCAGTCTTTTGAAACAAGTACCTGGCCTCGTGCTCAGTAGATAGGAAACGGAAGTCTGACTGCGCACATTACATGCCCCTGGCCGGCATCCATCGCAGCTCTCGGTACACAGTAAGAGCTCAATATGTGCTCCTTTTTCTCTCCCCACCCTCTTTGGGGATCGCAGGATCTCGGTCTGTGATGAAGACAAATTCGGCCATAACGAGTTCATCGGTGAGACCAGATTCTCGCTCAAGAAGCTAAAGCCCAACCAAAGGAAAAACTTCAATATCTGTCTCGAGCGGGTAATCCCGGTGAGTGCCTCTTCCCAGGGGTTCCATGGGGGAGGAGAGTTTTGGGGGTGCTGCCCTCCTCTGGGCCTGCAGGGGGCCAGACAGCACAGATGTGGCCGCTGTTGGGGGGAGGGTGAAGCCTTCCGGTCAGAGCGTCAGGGTTGTGTCCCTGCTCTGCCTGTTATCAGTCTGTATTAGCATCACTTCTCTGAACGTCAGAGTCCTCTTCGGTGAAATGAGAGGGCAGAGAGTGGCCGGCCTGGGTTCAAATCCCAGGTCTGCTGCTCTCCCCTGCTCCCTGGCCTTGGCCAAGGGTCTGAGCTATTCTGAGCCTCAGTTTTCCTTGTCTGGAAATGGGCATTATAACAGTACCTGCCTCGTGGGAGATTTGTGTGAAAGACATAATCAGAACCTAGAACACAGTAAGCACTCATAAATCATTAACTATTGTTATAGGAATAACACTTCCTTACCCACTTATCACTCATGAAGTCACAAAGCGCAGTGCAGATGTGCAGGAGGCTGGATGGCACAGTGCCCGAGAGCACAGACTCTGGCGCCAGGGTCCCTGGGTTTGACTTCTGGCTCTGCCACTTGTCATATAAGCTGGGCCAGATTACTGAACCTCTCTGGGCCTTGTTTTCTCATCTGTAAAATGGGATGTTAGAGTACTAGTCTTCTAGGGTCTTTTGAGTACTCACAAAGCACAAGAACTGTTCTTGTTAGACGTGATATTTGCCTTTTGAGGAAGAAAGAGAACCAGCTTGAGGTCCTCCAGTGGACTATAGCTCAGAAACAACTGGAGATTTTTAAAAAAAATTGATTTCGAGAGGAAAGGAGAGGGAGAGAGAGAGATAGAAACACCAATGATGAGGGAGAGTCATTGATCGGCTGCCACCTGCACGCCCCCTACTGGGGATTGAGCCCGCAACCCGGGCCTGTGCCCTGACTGGGAATCGAACCCTGACCTTCTGGTTCATGGGTCAGTGCTTAACCGCTGAGCCATGCCAGCTGAGCGAGATTTTAAAATCAAAGCTTCACAAACTGAGAGTCTGACTTTGTGAGGTTGGGTGGGACCAGCGATCTGTATTTTTAGAGATAATCCAACCAGCCCTTTCCGATGCATGGGCCACTTGGGGCCCAGAGAGGTGGCTTGTCAGTGGCTGTGCTCCCCGCCGGCCAGAGCCCAGGCCTCCTGCAGCCGCCAGCACGCCCGCTCCCCGGGCAGAGGGCCAGCTCCCCGCGGGGAAGCCGGGCAGGCGGGAGGGGGATCCTGTAGCAGCCTCCCACCAGATGGCTGGCCCGAGGACCGAAGAGCCGTGTGCCGCGCAGTGTTTGTGTGCAACCTGAGAAGGAACAGGACGCAGCAAGGGAAGTTGCTGGGAAGGATTTACACCAAATGCCAGGCTCCAAATAAATCCCCGAAGACAACCCCGGAGCGCAGCGTTTCCTGTAGGCCTCTGCCTGGTGACAGCGGGTCCTTCAGGGTTCCTCTTCCTTCCTGCACTCAGTGCGACCAGTTGGCCAGGACAGTGGCCAGGCTGCCACCTGAGTCTCCGGCTCCTGGGTCTGCCCATCTTGCTGTGATGGACACAGCCAGCCCCAGATGCACAGCGGTGGCAGGACCGACAGGCCTGCAGCGGCCACAGACCTCTGCTAATCATCTTTAGCTCTTTGTCCTTGGTTCTCCCACTGCCACCTCCCCCCATATGCTGTCCCCACATAAGTGCTGTCCCCTCCTTCCCTCTGGACCTCAGGTTTCCTCATCTCTAAAATGGGGAGCTCGTCTTTAACCAGTGGTTTTCATATGATGTTCCCTAGAGCCTTAGAGTCCCCCAGAAGGACCTTAGGAGCCACGGGGCAGACGCATCTGGTGGCCAGACCCCAAGACACAGAGCAGATCAACTCCAATCCTGTCTGTTTTAGGCAGGGGGTGCTCTGCCACTTATTGACTTGGGCAAGTGGCTTAACCACTCTGACCCTCGGTGTCCCCATCTGTAAAATGGGGATATTAACACAGCCTACGTCATAGGCCATTGTGCATTAACCTGGTCTGTCAAATGGTTAGTGTTATATAAATTTTAGCTAAAAATTTAGCTGGAGGTCCACAGAAGCTTGGAAGACCTGTCCTCACAGCTCTGGATGCTAATGGAGCGGGGAGAGGCGTCTGGTCCTTGTCGTGTAGGGAGGTGAGCCACATAGACAACGCTGTCTTTCCTTTCTGCTTCCTTCCCAGATGAAGCGTGCCGGGACCACCGGCTCCGCCCGAGGCATGGCCCTGTATGAGGAGGAGGTGAGCGCTGAGTGGGTATTGAAGCCGCAGTCCGAGGCTGGCACCTCCCTTTTCTTTCCCTCCCTGGCCCCATCCCTACTCTTTCTCCCAAACCCTCCTGCCTGTGGGTTCCCATGAGAGCCGCCCTTGCCCAAGGCCTTAGGACATGAGACCAGGTGAGTGCTCTTCACGCCTGGAGCCCGAGGTGGGGGAAGCCCCATCCTCTCCCGCAGGGACACCCTTGAGTTCCTCAGCCTTGTTGGCAGAGGCCCTGCTGGGGATGCTGAAGGACTGGATCACTGCCACCCTCCCTCCATCAGGGACGGACCGGAGGCCCTTCGAGCTCTGGGTCTGCCCACGGCTGGGGTTGAGCCACATGCCCAGGCCCTCAGCCTACTACATGCGAGAAGTCTGCTTGTATCAGGGGAGTCTGAACTCAGTCGGGGATCAGGCTAGGGCCAGGGTCAAGGATCAGTCCTGGGTCACAGTGGGGCCAGTCACTGACCAGGATCAAACTCAGCCCATGACCAGACTCAGGGCGTAGCCCGTGTCCAGGTTGAAGGAAAACCACCCGCCTCCTGTGCCTCAGCCGGGCCCCCTGGGCTTTGGCCACAGCTGGGCGCCTGCTGTCCATGGTGCTGACGGCCCCCCTCCCGGCTCACACGGGACTTCTCCTATCGCAGCAGGTGGAGCGCATTGGGGACATAGAGGAACGCGGCAAGATCCTGGTGTCCCTCATGTACAGCACGCAGCAAGGGGGGCTCATCGTGGGCATCATACGCTGCGTGCACCTGGCCGCCATGGATGCCAACGGCTACTCGGATCCATTCGTCAAGCTGTGAGTCAATGCCGCGGGACTGTGAGCGGGTCCCAGAGAGGGTTCTAGATCCTTGCACAGGGGCAACCAGAGAGCTTCCCCAAGATCATTGTCCATTGAGGCCCAGAAAGGGAAATGAACCTGCCCAAGGTCACACAGTGAGACAGGTGACCTGAACCGGCTAGAATGTGAGGCTGGAGTCTCGGGCAGTCAGACTGGTGTGTCACCCGCCCATATGAGAAGTGTGTGGCTCTGTCCCCTCGTGGGAGAGAGTTGCAGTCGGCAAGGTCGCAGTAACCCCATGTGTAGCCCCCCAGAATTAGCAACACACACCTCCAGCCGCCCAGAGCCCCACCACCAGCAAAGCGATCTGGCCTTTTCCAGATTCAGTCTGGGAATGCTCCAAAAGAGGGACCTTAGACTTTGGGGTTATTCCAGTCACTTTGCTCACGGAAATAAGAGAGACTTTGTCATCGGCGTTAAGACAGACGTGAGAAAATGCCACCGTGGGATTAAACAGACAAGGATTTCATTAAGGGAAATGCTGTGTGAGGGAAGGTAGGGAGAGCTGGGGGAGGTGGAGAGCTGTTAGCCCCAAGTCCTACCGCCCTGGCTGGTTTGGCTCAGTGGTTAGAGCCTCGGCCTGTGGACAGAAAAGTCTCGGGTTCACTTCTGGTCAAGGACACGAACCTCTGTTGCAGGCTTGATCCCGGGTCCTGTGTGCGGGAGGCAGCCAATCGATGTGTCTCTTTCACATCGATGTTTCTCTCTCTGTCTCTCCCACTCTCTCTGAAAAGCAATGGAAAAAATATCCTCGGGTGAGGATTTTAAAAGAAGTAGGTACCCTGATGCACGCTGGTCATCGTTAATGTTGACTCACTTTCTGGTGTGCTCATCACTTCTCCTCCTGACGCCAGAAGGGGCCTTTGGGTTACCGCGGGGCTGTTCTTATTCATTGAACTTCGCCCATAACGGCTTCTTGTGTCTCCTGTCAGCTGGCTGAAACCGGACATGGGGAAGAAGGCCAAACACAAGACTCAAATTAAGAAGAAAACCTTGAATCCTGAGTTTAATGAGGTAAGACTGCCCTGTGTCTGTCACACTGTGGAATATTCACTGTGTGAGAGAAGGACAACCCCCTCCCAGAATGTCATCAGGCACATAAAAAAATGCTTTCCCTCAGAGATCAGCTTGAATGATCTCAAGGAGAGGTAATGAGTTTCTTGTCACTGGAGGGAATCAAGCCTAAAACAATAACCTATCAATTAGGAATGTCCTAGGCAGGAAGCTGAGTTTGAAGAGAGACTGAATTAAATCATCTCCAATATCTTCACCAATTCTAGCAGCCTATAATACTGAAATTTGAGGAAACAAATAGGGACAGTTATGTCCTTTATCATCTACCCAGTTGGTGTTGCCCTCTCCCTCTGCCCCCACATCCACCCAGCGCATGAAGTCTTGTGAAAGCCACTGTCTAGATACCCACTGAGTGCGTCCCTTCCTCTGTCTTCTCACTGTTGCTGCCTTGGCTTAGACGCTGGCATTTCACGCTTGGACTATTGCAGTAGACTCCTGACTCACCTCCCTGCGCTTGGCCCGTCCTCCACATAAGCATGAGCTTTCTAAAACACGAATGTAAATTTGTCACCTCCTCGCTTAAACCAACAATGGCTCCCTAATGCCTTAGCACCACAATCAAGCCCTTTCAAACTCACGATCTAGAAGGAATCCCTTGCTCCCAGAATGCCTATTTCAAGGGCCTCCCCTTGGTCCATGAACTCCAAGGACTTGGCCTCTTAGTTCTAAATGCCAAGGGCTCGGGGGACCCTCTCACTCACATGCCCTCCTCTCTTGCATCCAGGAGTTCTTCTATGACATCAAACATAGCGACCTGGCGAAGAAGTCACTGGACATCTCGGTCTGGGACTATGACATCGGCAAGTCCAACGATTACATCGGTGAGTGCTCCTGGCTCCCAGAGAAAACCGGCCCTCTGTCCGCCCAGGAGAGGAGAGCCTCCCCCAGGGCTGCGGGGGGTGAGGGTCTTTCTTTTCTTTTGGCAACCACATCACCAAAACAGAATCAGAACCATGGTCCCAATTTGGGTCCAATTTGAGAACGCCTTTGGAGGAGAGGGCTTACAAAGTCAGGAAGATCGGATCATGACGGGTTCTCTTTTTTGTTGTTTTTTGTTAATTGAGGATATTGTTTCCATTGATTATCAGAGAGAGTGGAAGGGAGAGAGAAAGAGAGAAAGAGGGAAACATCGATGTGAGAGACATCGATTGGTTGCCTCCTGCACACACCCTGACCAGGGCCAGGAATCGAGCCTGCAACCCAGGTACGTGCCCTTGACCGCAAATCGAACCTGCAGCCCTTCGGTGTGCGGGCCGATGCTCTAACCACTGAGCTTTGATTGGCTCTTTGCTGAGCAGATCACCTCCAGTGAAAGAGTTAAATCACAGGAGCGTGGGGTCTGTGGCTTTGTAGAAAATAGGGTGCAAAGGATGTCTCCTTCATCTATCTGCAAGTCCAGCGTGAAGGTTCTAATTTTCCCAGTTCCCTTCCAAACACTGAGGAACAACAGTCGTTAAAGATGGAGAGGGGAAGGAACTCCAGGCCAGGGACACAACCCGAGTGCAAGTGTGGAGACAGGATTGAGCGGGGTGATGGAAGTAAGTCTTCGGAAATAGATTATGAGTTTCTAAAAGTAGTGGGAGGTAAGTTTCCATGGGTGGGTGGTGATTTGTAGAAGGCCTTAAAAAACACAATAGGGAGCCACAGCAGGTTCTTGAGTAGGTAGCCTGGAGGCAGAGAAGGCCAATGGGAATAAAAACACCATAACAACCACCCCCTCTAGAGAACGGGTCCCAGGACGCTGGAGCGGAGTCACTGCTCAGTGGCAGTTTTCCCACAACTAGACATTTGGGTCCAGAACGAGAGTCCCATGTGTCCCTCCGCTCTGACCCCCTATCCCTATCTGCCCTTGTCACCCAGGAGGCTGCCAGCTGGGGATCTCGGCCAAGGGAGAGCGCTTGAAACACTGGTACGAGTGTCTGAAGAACAAAGACAAGAAGATTGAGCGCTGGCACCAGCTACAGAACGAGAACCACGTGTCCAGCGATTAGGATGGTGCCCGGCTCCCCAGCTCCCCAGCTCCGTGCCCCGCCCCCTGCCCAGTCACCCCCAGCCTGCCCCAGCAGCACTGCACCCTGGTCTCTCTCCTCTGTGCCCCCCATCACCTGCCACCCCCCCTGAGCCTGCTTTTGGGGTCTCCCCTCACCTTGGGCACTGCAGCAGCTGCCATGTGGCCCTGAACGCAGCCCCTCTCTGGTCCCTCTAGCATGGAGCAGTCAGGACGGGGTGGGGAGACTTTCACGTGGAGGTGGTTCATTTTACAACCTTCCAGTTTGGGTGATTACAAACGGTCTTTGTCGTTTAGGCCTGTTTTAGACCCTCCTGGTCTTGAACAGGCGCTCACATACCCAACTCCCGTCTCCTGTGTCGCGTCTGCGTGTCCCCTCAGTTGTCAGCAGACCCGGACAAGGCTGTGGGGACCCTATATTGGGGCAGACATAGAGCATCCGGGCTCCCACAGCCTCCGCACATACACACCCCAATCTCCAGGAGAACAGACCAGCCTGGTGACTAGGGACACACCCTCCCAGCTCCCAAATGCTTCGAGAAATGGACACGCAAAATACACGGAGGGACTTGGTAACCCCGTCTTTCAGGATGTCAACTATTTGCTTCCTAGCAAAAAAAAGAAAACCAACACACAACGCGACACCCATTCTCTGCCCCCTGCCTCTCTCTCTGTCCCACCCCATGAAACTCTCCCTCTCTAAGGGGTTAAATAAATAGCAAGAGCAAAAAACATCCTAACATAGCCTCACCGCCCCCCCCCCCCCCACCAGCCCAGCCAGCAAACGCTGAGAAACCGGTAAAAGCTGACCCACCACTTAGACCCTCGCCTGTTCAGACCACCCTCTCCTGTTGGCACAGCCGGGTGGCTGTGGAGATGCCCCGCAGAGGGGCTTTCTCGGCCCCTGGCCTCCCCGAGCGGGCTTGGAGGGGATCTAGAAGCCAGAGCTCTGGGTCCGAGGGGGGCCTCGCCGAAGCCCCCAGCGTTCGTTTCTCCTTCCTCTGCTCTTGGTTCAGCGGACCTACGACCCCTGCCCCCGACGCTCTGCCTCGGCTCCTCTGACCCTCACGCGCCCTGTGTCTCACTCAGAATCGCCTCGAGTCTCTCTGTCTCTGTGTCTGTCTGTCTCTCTGTCCCCCCTCCCCCTTCACCACGTGTATCAGGAGAATACGGCACAGTCATGGATCTAAAACTTTAGCGATAGCTGCCGATACCAAAGGCTTTTATTCCATCATGAATCATCCAGTCTTATTCCTTTAAAAAATGTTTGAATGAGGCGGAGGCGGCATCCGGGACAAACATTATACACTTGAGGCTGGGTCTGGGCACATGCAGTGCCCTGGGAAAAAGGCTTGTTTTCCCCCAATCCCCATGATGTCCGCCCCTGTGGAAATCACCCCCTCTAGAGGTCCAACAGCTCCCCGGCATCAGTAGACGTCAGATGGACACTCAAACGAGCTCACTTTCTTCAAACACACGCCTTTCAACCTCCCCCTGCAGTGTCCTCCCCCCAGCTCTCTGCACAATTCCCCGAAAGCCACTGATTTCTAAATCGTTCCGTTCTAAACATCAAGTTCTGCGCCTTCCCCAAGATGGCCAACAGCTTCCTGGCTGCCATCTGCCCCCCCCCGCCCCCAGGCCCTCCCCACCCTCGACGCCCGCCTCTGTCCCACGGTTTGCCCTTAGGAGAAAGCATGCTGGCTGCGTCACCCACGCCCGATGCCGGAGCTGGCGCTGGAATCAGCATGTGGCAAGCTCGCTCTCTCCGCTCTCCCCACAAACGTAACCCCCCCCCCGGCCCGCCTAGAATACACACACGACCCCTGCCCTCTGGTGCATGCAGAACCCCAGAACCGTCCGCCGCCTTTCTTTGTGATGATGTAGCCAAAAATAAAGTAGGAATGTCCAGGAAAACCAGTGGCCTGCGCTCTTCCTTTCTGGTTTCTGGGGGTTCTTCTCCCCACCAGGATACGTGAGAGTCAGTGTTCATTGAGCATCTACTATGTCGCAGGCACTGGGGATACGGCGGGTGAACAAGGAAGGTGCGGTCTCCGCCCACGTGGAGTTTGCTTCCCGGCGGGTTTCATCTTGGGCGGGCAGGCTCAAGGCGACGTGTCTGACCCCACACCCTCTTAGAAGGGCACCCCCCAGGCGGGCGGCATCCTCAGCTTCTCCCCACTACCCCAGCCTCGGGGGAAGAGTCCCGAACGGCTGTGCAATCAGATGACATCAAGGCCGGAAGAGATGACGGAGTTGACCCAGGGCCTGGTTCCATCAGCTCACTCGCCTGACAGAGGAATAGCCCAAAGCCCAGAGGAGGGAATCTGCTGATATGTGTATTTTGTCAAAAGCATGCATTTCGTTAACAAGTACAATTGCCATAAAGGCATTTGGGAGCAAACGGACGCCTTGACATACATAAAATCCAACTGGTGGGCAAAGCGAGCGTTCCAGAGATGGACACCTGCCCCCTTCACGGTTACATTTTGCTTTAAGCAGAAGTCAGCATTGTATACAGGAATGGGAGGTGACAGTTGATGAGCTGGTTATGAGAAAGCTGATTAGAAAGATAGCTAACAGGCATCTAGACCCTACTCCACCCCACAGCAACGGCATTCACATCTTCTCAGCTCTCCTGGAACATTCCCCAAGACAGACCGCGTTTGGGCCAGAAAACACACCTTCGCACATTCAAAAGGATGCACATCGTCAAAGTATGCCCTCCACCACGACGGAATTAATGTGTCAATAAAAAGAAGCTATCTGGAAAATTCCAAAATATTTGGAGACCAAATAGCATGCTTTTAACTAACACGTGGGTCAAAGAATTCTCAAGAGAGATTTTAAAATGTTTTGCACGAGCTGACAGTGAAAAAACAACCAATTGAAGTTGAGGGATGCAATGGAAGTAGTGCTTGGAGGGATTTTTTTAAATCCTCACCTGAGGTGATGTTTATTGATTTGAGAGAGAGAGAAACATGGATGTGAGAGAGAAACATTGATCGGTTCCTACCCCACGCATCTCGACCGGGGATCGAACGGCAACCTGGGTGTGTCCACTGACCGGAATCAAACTGGCAACCTTCTGATGCTCCAACCAACTGAGCCACCCTGCCGGGGCGGGAATATTTTGGCATTAAATGCATGGATCAGGAAAGTAGAAAGGTCTAAACCAAGAGGAACAAATGAGTGGACCAAGGGGCAACTATTCTACAAGATTTCATAAATGGTGGGTGCATGACATTCTGCATTTTTCAGACCCCCGGAGCATCCAGCGCCGAGTGAACCCTCCTGGGAACTGTGAACGTTATTTAGTTCACGATAATGCATCAGTCTCAATCCATCCCTAGTGACACGTGCACCAATGTTAAAAATAGTAGAAATTACGGGCGGAAGGGGAGGTGACATAGGGGAACTCTGTACGTCCTGTTCCATTTTTCTGTCAGCCTAAAGCTGCTGTAAGAAATAAAGTCTATGAACCGAAGGGAAAAAGTATAGCATGATGTCATTTAAAAAAGAAAAACGAAAGAGAACTGTGAATTTTCGTGTGTGCGTGAACCTCGGACAGCATCTGAAAAGATCTACACCCACATGTTCATAGGGGTCGTCTTTGAGGTTTGGGGTTATGAATGGAGTTTTATGCTTCCTGAGTTCCCTGCCTTCCTTTCGTTTTTGGCGATATGCACATACTATTGTAAAGATCATAGGAGGCTATAAACCAGTTTTGTCAGCAACGACAATAACAAAACAAAGACTAGGAAGGGTCCCGGCTCGGTTCCGGCCGAGGGCACGCGCCTCAGTCGCAGGCCGGATCCCTGGCCTGGTCAGGCCCGTGCGGGAGGCGACCAGTCCATGCGTCTCTCTCCCCTCGATTGTCCTCTATCTTTCTCTCTCTTCCTTCCACTCTCTCTGAAAAGCAACAGAAAAAGTATCCTCAGGGGAGGATTTAAAAAACCCCCCAACACCACAAAACTAGGAAGAAGGAAACCAAAAATTGGTTTTGCATCCCGATTTCTCTTGGGGGAGGCACTAATGGGAGTTAAAAAAAAACACAAACATGTTTTCACAGTACAGTCCGAAGAAAGGCAAGGCCCTTCCGGCTGCCGGGACTCTTTGGTTTGATAGGAAGCTCCTCCCTTCCCAGGAAACGAAACCAAAGGAAACTCAGCCTTGGGCAGCAGGAGAGAGAAACGTTCCTGTCCCCACACTAGCGTCACGATGGAGCTCCAAAATCTCTGGGCCGGGGATCTGGACAAGTTCATCGAAGACCGACTCCTGCCGGACACACAGTTCCGGACGGAGGTCAGAAAAGCCATTAACATCATCTGCAGTTTTCTGAAGGAGAGGTGTTTCAGCCGAGGTGACAGCCGGGTGTCAAAGGTTGTAAAGGTGAGTGAGCCCACCTGCGGGGGGGGGGGGGGGGGGGGGGGGGTTTGAACGGACAGGAATTTCCACAGAGAAAGAGAGCAGAGGGTTGAGGTCTTTGGGGCTGGTAGTTTCAAATTGATCCACGCCAAAAATACAACCGCAGCTTGTGGAAACAGACTCTGGGCTGAGGTCCTACATCTGTCATTGTTTAACGGTTATCCCTGGCGAGGTTCATGAGCCGCTGTCCTGGGCCACGTCCGTTTCAGAGACAGGGAAACTGAGGCCCAGCTCTGATCAACAATCTGCTAATGGACGGCCAGGCTGAGTCTAAGTTTTGACATAATGCTGATTACCGGAGGTGAGCAGGGGTTGGGGGTCAAATAAACACAAGGTGACAAGAGGAGACTGGACTTGGGTGGTGAGCACACAATAGAGTATACAGATTCCGTATTACAAAGTTGTACACCAGAAATTTATATGATGTTATATTAACCAACATTACCCCCAGTAAATTTAATAATAATAATTTCAAAAGGCATATAGCACCTGCTGGCTGTTAAACCTTGAGAAAGTCACCTTTCTGTGCCTCGGTTTCCTGTCCATAATTCCCAATACCTTATAGGGCTGTGCAGATTCATTAAACCACCCGGCATGGGCCAGACTACAGTATAGAACGATACAAGGCAGTCAAGGCCAGGGAGTGAAGACTCCAGACTCTAGAACAAGGCAGCTGGGATTTGAATTGCATCTCTGCCAACTACCAGCCATGCCTTGGGCTGATAGATAATCTCTCTGAGCATCTGTTTTCCCACCTGTAAAAAAAAGGGCACTAATAATAATAATGCCTAGATAGCAAAGCCTTTGGGAGGAGCCTCGTAGGAGGGAAGACCAGTAATGCCCTTGGAACAGTGGCTAGTGCCCAAGACTGTTAGTGATTGTGCGCATCACTTTACTTAGGGAGGCTCTGCTCAAGGAACGTTAGTTCTAATTCCCATCTCTGCTTTAGGGTGGCTCCTCCGGCAAAGGCACTACGCTCAGAAGCCGGTCTGACGCTGATCTCGTCGTCTTCATAAGCTCCCTCAAAAGTTTTCAGGAGCAGTACAATTGCCGAAAAGAGTTCATCGAGGAAATAAAAACACAGCTAGAGGCCTGTCGAAGGGAGGGAAAGCTTACCGTGAAGTTTGAGGTCCAGGATCATGTGTGGGAGAACCCACGCGCACTCGGCTTCACGCTCGGGAACCGCCGCCCGGAGCTGGTAGAGTTTGATGTCCTGCCGGCCTTTGATATCCTGGGTGAGCGCCCCTGACACAAGCTGTTTCCAGCCTCTGTCCTATGTCAGGGCTTCTTTCTCTCTCTTTTTATATATTTCTGATGGGCAATCTTTCACAGTTTGACAGTCTTCCCAAAAGAGGGCATCCCTTTAAAATGGGGAAGGGATCTTAGATTCTCTCCTGGGGCAAGAATGAAGACAGTCTGGTCGGCCCCAGGAGTGACATGAAACAGCAAAGTATTTTATCTTTCTAAAAAAACAGCAGCATAGATCTGGCATGCTAATTTCATCTTTTACCCAAAAACATGAGGAAACCTCATCAGACTTACTCTGAGGGTTGGGATCTATGGGTAATGTGCACGTGGATGGGGCAACGTAACCTCTCGGAGGCTCAATGCCCACAGGTGGAAAACTAGTAAAACCACACTAGCTATGCCATGCTATTTTTTTTAAGTGTTAAACGGTCATCTACATTAAGCTCTTACACAGGGCCTGGCCCATAGTCGGTGTTCAAAAATGAGAGTTCCCCCACTGTGCACCAAGGCACCCCAGGACACCCCAGTGAACTAGCTCGAAAAGTTCAGATTTTAAATTTTTAAGGGAAACACAGCGACACCTATCGGACACCGTGCAAACCGCTACTATTAAGTTGTAGGGACTGAGCTACTTAATAAACAGAACCTGTTAGGGATTTCTTTGGGCCTAGGCGGAGACCCACGAGAAAAACGCCAGGAAATGGAAAAAGTTTAGCAATATCTCCTGGTTGTCATGTCCTGTGTTGGCTGCTGGGGTGCGATGGTTCCAAAAAATAAGAAGGGAAGAGAGAGAAGGGGAGGAAGGGCATGCCAGGCAGAGGGAACAGCACAGGCGAAGACCTGGAGGTTAGAAAAGATCTGAGTAGCGGGGGAAACGCAAGACGCTGAGGATGAATGGAGAGAAGAGGCAGTGACCGAGACAGCAGCCAGGACAGCGGATCCTGCAGAAGCCTGTCACCTTCAAGGCGTGGACAGGGCGATGGCAATGGATGGGGGGGGGGGGACGGACTGGAGATGGCCCATCGCACTGCACCCACGGCCAGCTAGCGACTGAAAGAACCTCAGGGAGGAGCTGACATCTTAAAGTTATGGATTTGTCCCTAACAGGTCAGGTGACAGTGACGGAACACTACAGACCTGACCCCAGCGTCTACGTGAAGCTCATCGAAGCGTGCAAGAGCCTGGGGGTGGAGGGCGAGTTCTCTTCGTGCTTCACAGAGCTGCAGCGAGCCTTCCTGAAAGAGCGTCCGGCCAAGCTCAAGAGCCTGGTCCGCCTGGTCAAGCACTGGTACCAGAAGGTCTGGTCATCCTGTCCAGCGGGGGGGTGGGGGGGACTTCTAAGTCCCTGCAATTTCTTGCTCTTCTTTTCTTTCTTTGGATATAGTGTCCCCGGTTCTTTTAAAGTCTATCTTGGACCCTTCCATATTTAGAGTTTTGTGAATTGATTGCTAGTTTCTTTTTTCCCTGCTGGTCATTGCTGTTGGTGTCCTGTGTCGCTGTGTGCCTGGTTACGTATGTGCTGGTCACTGTGCTTGAAATGATTTCTGAGATGACACGTGTCTTCTGCAGAGGGACTTTTGTCTGCTTCTGTAAGGCGCTTAGGGACACTTGGAGTGCTTCCTCTGAGCTCGTGTTCATAATATGCTTAGGAGGTAGATGCTGTTATCACCACTCACTTGGCAGGTGAGAGACATGAGGCTCCGATGAGTTGTCTGCCCAGAGTCAGACAAAGGTGGAGCCAGGATTCGAACCCACATCGGTCAGAACCCAGAGCCCCGGCCCTAACCAGGGTCAGCGAGCTTTTTCCATACACGGCGAGGTGGTGACTATTAGAGACGTTGTGGGTCAGTCACACGGTCTCTGTCCCGTCTACTCCGCTCAGTCCTTGGAGCGCGAAAGCAGCCACAGACGACACATAAGCGAGTGGGCCCGACTTGGGGCCTGGGAACCACCTGCAGCAGCGAGCGGGAGGCTGCCTTTGGCCACAGGGCCGGCCAGACCCCCTTCTCTGGCTGCTTTTCCCCCCTCAGTGTAAGGAGAAGCTTGGGCAGCCCCTGCCTCCTCAGTACGCCCTGGAGCTCCTGACCGTCCACGCGTGGGAGCGCGCAGGAAGGAAGACGGACTTCGTCACAGCTCAGGGGTTCCACACCGTCTTGACATTGGTCACCAACTACCAGAAGCTTTGCATCTACTGGACGAAGTATTACGACCTTGCACATCCTGTGATTGGTCCGTACGTGAGGAGGCAGCTCCAGAAACCCAGGTACTCTGTCCCCCCAGGGCTCACCCTCCCCCCGATAGATGGCCCCTGTGGTGCCTTGGAAATGAGGGAGTGGGAGGCGCCGCGTCTCTTGGGCAGTTGAGCATCGACCTAGGATCCAGGAGATCAAGGTTCGATTCCCGGTCAGGGCACAGGCCCGGGTTGCGGGCTCGACCCCCAGTGGGGGGCGTGCAAGAGGCAGCCGATCAATGACTCTCTCATCATTGATGTTTCTATCTCTCTCTCTCTCCCTCTCCCTTCCTCTCTCTGGAATCAATAAAGATATATTTTTTTAAAAATCACTCCACATAATACCTCCTTCAAGGTGGGCATGTTCGCCTTGCCCCATTTCACAGATGAGAAAACTGAAGCTTAGAAAGCACAAGTGACCTACCCACAAATAAAGGGCAGAGGTGACATTCAAACTCAGGTCAGGAAGGCCCAAGTGTGAGGCTCCTTCTCTTGGGGTTCACTGCCCACCACGGAGCAAGGCACCCAGGACACTCCCCAGCAAGCAGCACCCTGCTGGGCCCTTCCTCCTACCCCGAGTCCCACCCTGCCCCAGGCTGGTGTTTCACAATTGCAGGAGCATCTAGACCCCTGAGACACAGCCCAGCTTCTCAGCTGTCCCTCTCTAATTGTTCCTCAGGCCTGTGATTCTGGACCCAGCGGACCCTACAGGAAACGTCGGCGGAGAGCCTGGGCGCTGGGATAGGCTGGCGAGAGAGGCTAGACTCTGGATGACTTACCAGTGCTTTAAGAATAGGCATTGCTCTCCAGTGGGCTCCTGGGACATAGAGGTGAGACCTTCGGCTTCCTCCCTGTCGCCCTTTCTGCTCCCCTCCACACAACTTGGGGCCTATAGCTGGAGACCAGTTTCCAACGAAATTGCCCCTCGCAGTCATAAAGTTCAGGCTGAGCTCCCTATTTTACGGCAACTTCACATTCACCCTGACCCCACTCAGAGGGTTCCTGGAATTTTCACAGCCTCTGTTCAAAGTTCATTCTTACTTAATGCTGCGTTGGCAGAATATCACTTTTTTAAAAAAATATCTTTATTGATTTCAGAGAGGAAGGGGAAGGGGAGGCCACCTGTTTCTAATAATAATAATAAACAGAGTAACCACTGCCTATCAGATATTTGCTTTGGGCTCAGCTTCTGTCCTAAGCCCTTTAACACACATTCTCTTATTCAATCCTCAGGATGTCCAATGAGGTAGGTTTTCTACTCTCATCTCACAGGTGAGAAAAGTAGGCTCAGAGAGGTGGAGCCACCACTCAAGGGCATTCAGCAAGGAAGTGGTAGAGCTGGGACTCAACCCGGTGAACTCCAAGGCTAGTTAGTGCTCATTCCACTTGTGAACAGCCTGCCCGTATCCACCCCCCCACACACACACACTTAGCACTTGCCGAACAGGAGACTCAGAGCAGCTGAGGGACATGGGCATGTCACACGGCCTGTAGGGGCAGGGACTCCTGAACTGGGATCTTTCTACTCCCAGGGTCGGTTCTTTCTCATGCTGGGGGATTGGTGATGTCATACGGGGTCCCCCAGGAAGCAGACTCCTACACCTGTGGGAGGGAGGGGAAGGAAGCAGGTGTGGGCACAGGGACAAATCCACCCCTCGCCCCACCCACCCCACCCCTCCCTGGGGAGCCCTGGAGCTCCAAGGGCCTTCAGAGTTGGCCACCAGCGGTCTGAAGGGGTCAGGCCCTTATACACACCCTGGACCAGCCCCAGAATATGGGCAACTCGGGACGGGGCGTGGCCTTAGCCAGGGGCTCTCTGCAGCCCAGGCCACTCTGGAGGGGCTCATCGCTGAAGTCTGTTCGCTGCCAGCCTCCCTGGCACCTGGGACTCACTCCTCTTTCCTTGAGAAGCCAAGTGGCATGTCACAAAGTCCACTGTAAATGCCAAGGTGGGGCGACCAGCTCTCCAATGCAATCCTGTACTTTACCCTTTCAGATCTAAGGAGGCCGCGAAGGTGACTGGATAACGTGCTCTCAAGACCTGTCAGCCCTCTGATTAGGGACAGCGCCCTGGATCCTGTCACAGCCGCCACCTGCACCAGGCAGAGCCTCCCCTCCCCGGGTGGAAGAGAAATGAACACACGCACCGGTTGCCCTCTGGGTGCAAACCAGCCGCTCCGAGCCCAGACCCCTCTGCTGGCGCCCGGGGAGCTCCGGGCCCCACTCACCCAGGGCCAGGTCCCAGGCACCCCCGCACGGCCCGCACTGCGGAGCCCCTGTCATCATTCACACTGCCCGTCCTAAGCCCGCTTGCCCTGCCTCGCTTTCTCGTGGGAACCACGACAGAGGTCCCTGTCCACGCTTGCCCCTCACTCCCTCTGGTCTGCCCCGTGTGGCCCTCCTGTTCCCAAGGATCTGTATTAATTTCTTCCTACGTGACAATATTTAGTTACTGCCTTTAACATTGGCAAAATAAATCATTTAAAACAATTTATTCCTGGAACAAAAACAACACTCCCACAACCCCTCCCTCCAGCCCGTTAAAATGTGGGGCCTGTCTCCCCAGCCTTTCCGCGGACTCTGCCTGTCTCCCTGGGTATGTAGGGCTTTTTATGGGGTTCCACTCCCCACCTAGTTTCGGTACCTGCTTGGCCGGGTTTACCGTGGTTCTCACTCCCTGCTGAGAGGAAAATTTGGGCATCACAGGTCACGGCACCACTGCCTTTACCATGTGGCTGATCCACCCGTGTTGTCTTCTGAGTTTCAGGATTATCAACGATATTACAGCCGTGGGTACATTAATTGGATTAGTAATCAGTTGCTTGATTGAAAAGCCAGATGGATCAGACGGGAGTGCTCGTTTTAATTTTTCGAGGGATTCCCATACCATTTTCCAGAGCGGCTGCACCATTTTCCTTCCCACCAGCACAGTGCCTGAGGGTTCCAGGTCCTCCACATCCTGCCCAGCGCTTGTCTTTTGTTGTTGTTGTTTTTAATATCATAGCCATTCTAACAGGCGAGAGGTGATAGCTCACTGTTCTGATTTGCATTTCCCTGATCATTAGTGATGCTGAGCGTCTTGTCATATAGATCCCTGTTGGCCATCTGTGTGTCTTTTTATTTTTATTTTAAGAAATGGCTATTCCAGTTCTTGGCCCATTTTGTGATAGGATTATTAGGTTTGGTTTTTGTTTTGTTTTTTTAAATTGGTTTGCTATCGACTTGTAGGAGTTCCTTATTATTTTGGAAATTACCCCCTTGACAGATTTGTGGTTTGCAAATATTTTCTCCCTCCGCATAGCTTGCCTTCACTCTATTGACTGTCTTGCTTACCATGCGGAAGCTCTTTAGTTGGATGTACTCTCTCTTTGCCTATTTTTGCTTTTGCTGCCGGTACTTTGCCCATACAGTCAACTGATGTTCAGCAAGGCTGCCGGGGACACATAATGGGGAAAGGATGTCTCCCCAGCAAATGGTGTTGGGAAAACCGGATCTCCACGCGCAGGAAGATGAATTTAGATGTTTGCACCACACACAGATCAACTCGAAATGGGTCGAAGACTTAAAGATTAAGTGGGCGGAAATACTACCTTCTCTTAATTACCATAACCTTAAAATAACTATTCAGATCTCATAGAAAACGCTGTTCTCTTTTCACCAAAATCCATGGCTTCCCTTGGCCCTTTCTATTTCCATGTTAATTTTATACTCAATTTGTACAGTTTCACCCAAAATATGGGGAGGCGTTTAATTGGAGTTACATAAACTAGTCTAGGGGGAATGACATCTATATAATATTGAGACTCACAATCCATGAAGTGGGAGTTTCTTTCCATTCATTTATGCCGTCTTTAATGACTATATAACTAAGTTATAGGATTTTTCCCTGAATGGGTCTTTCATGGTTTTTGTCATATTATTATTAGGCGTCTGTATTCTGTGTTTTTGACTTAGTATGTTTTCTTTCATTTCATTTGTAATGGTGGATTCCTGGAAGTCCTCAAGGTTTTTAGTGTGTATATTATGAGTTATCTTAATGCTTTTCTGACTTTATATAAGTTTAAACTTGTATTGCTTGTATAACCATGCCAAAAAAAAAAACAGAACACAATAAAGCAAATTTTCTTGGAAAAAAACTTTTTATTCAGTATTTCTCTCAGTTAAGCTCTGATTGTGCAATGCCAGCAAGCCCAGGTTAGAGAAAGCCCTGGGTGCTGATATTTGGAGCTGCTGGTTCAAGGGCAAATTCGTGAGATTTGGCAACAGAGGAGCAAGTGTGTAAGGGATGGTGGAAATTGACACACCTGAGGCAGCCCTGGCCGGTGTGGCTCAGTTGGTCGGAGCATCGTCCTGGACACCAAAAGGCGGCAAGTTCTACTCCCGGTCAGGGCACATATCCAGGTGGCGGGTTCGATCCCCGGTCAGAGAATGCGGGAGGCAACCGATCCATGTTTCTCTCTCACATCAATGTTTCTCTTTCTCAAGGAAGGAAGGAGGGAAGGAAGGAAGGGAGGAGGGAGGGAGGGAGGGAGGGAGGGAGGGAGGAAGGAAGGAAGGAAGGAAGGAAGGAAGGAAGGAAGGAAGGAAGGAAGGAAGGAAGGAAGGAAGGAAGGAAGGAAAAGAAACACTTGATCTGAGGCCCCAGAGATAAGGCCACTTTCTGGGTAACTTCCTGCTGGGGAAACGAAACTGAGAAGAGCCAACAATTAGTCAGCAGAGCCAGGGGTGGAGTCTCGGAGATTAGAACACAGCTGAACGCTGTCAGAGAGACCTGTGTCCGGGAGGTTTCGGGTCCTCGGTTGATGGGGGAGCTCCAAGGTGTTTAGCATCATGCCGAGGTCCTCCCAGCTTGACTGGATTTTGATGTCCTGACCTTTAAAGCCCGGCGTGAGCCTTCCAGATACCCTCCTCCTGCACGCCCCTCGCCTTTGTCTGTGAGATGCCAGGGAGCCCCTCGGAGCCCTTCCCACCCTGCTTGGCTATGTCCCTCTGCCTGTGTTTGGGGTTCTAATTTCCTCCTTCCCCCCATCCCATGTTTCTTTCAGGGGGTCTCGTAGGGTCCAGCAACATGACTAATTATTCCCATTTCCTTGTTGTTATTTCTAGAGGCCTGGGTAGAGTGGAAGGTGTGCGCATAGGAGCAGCCCACCATCGGCATCCAATCTTGGCCCTCTGCTCTCTACTTTCCAAAAAGTCCTCAGATGTCCTGGCCCCTCGATGGCTCTCTCTCTCAACTTCCAGCCTGTGGACCTGCGTGATCCTTGAACCCTACCTTTGTGGCCCGGCCAGAGCGGCCCGGTTGGTTGAGCGTCGCCCTGTGCGCCGAAAGGTTGCCGGTTCAGTCCCCGGTCAGGGCACATAGCTGGGTTGTGTGTTCAATCTCTGGTTGGGGCACATACAGATGGCAACCAATCAATGTTCTCGCTCACATCAATGTTTCTCTCTCTCCCTCCCTCCTTCCCTTCCTCCCTCCAAGCATGTCCTCAAGTAAGGATTAAAAAGAAATTTAAACATATCTTTGCTATCACTCAGTCCGCCATCTCAAACAGAAGATTTCTAAAGTGACCTGTGGATCAGGAAGATGACTGTGATTAACGGGGAAGCATGGTAATCATGGCTTTATGGGTGAAGGCACCTGGCTTGAATTCCCTTCCCAACCTCTAACCTGTATTCCGGCCTTCCTCCTATACTTGAACACCCCCAGTGACGTGGCACTCACCACTCAAAATATAAACTGTACACACTGGTAGCCTACCATCGCTCCCTCTGGCCTCTGAAATTCTCACCCTCTGACCCCCACCTATCATCTCCTTTCAGGCACCGCAGACTTCAGGAAGCTCTTGTCCAGGTTAATTGTTACTTGAGGTTTACTCAGAAGCAGAATAAATGCTGGATCCTTGAGTGGTGGGGCAGAGGCCTAATGAGTTTCTGAGTGAGACAGGGAAGAGGGGTGGACTCTGGCACCTGCCAGTCCCAGAAAGAGCTCAAGGGTGCAGATTGCTCAGCTGGGTGGAGGAACAACAGGGAAGCAGCTGAAAGGCGAGTCCAGGGCGTGAACACAGAAACGGCCATGGGCTACCCCGGGCGTCCACTCTGGTTCTGCACCAGTCCACCGGCATTCGAGTCCCGTGGCTTTGTAATGCTTTCAGGCGTGAGGCTGTGTGAAAGGTGCCACTCTAAACTCACTTTCCTTTCTCATTTCTCCTCTTTTAAAAAAAAAAAAAAAATCTTAATTCTTAGACACTTCAGAATGATGTGTTTGAAATTTTAAAACATCGAATTTTTATTGGAATTGCATGAAATGTATAAGCTATTTCGGAAGAGCTGGTCCCTGTAAGAACAGAGTGAGCGGGGAGAGGTCGGGGGCTGAGCCAGTTTGCATCCAGCCTGACAGCTTTCCCAGGTGTGTGACCCTGGAGATGCCCAGAGTCTCTGCCCCTTCAAAGCGGTGCGATGGCAAGAGCGGGGCACATGCTTATTGGAAGTAGTAAATGCCATGACGTTTGCAAAGCGGTGCAGGACACTCTGGAGCTGTTCCTTATTTATTGGTGGTGTTCAGGGCGCAGGCTCTAGCGGAGAGCAAGCTGGAAAGCTCTCTCTGTGGGAATCTCCTGACCATTTCTTTTTTTTTCCCCCCCCCCAGAAATCCCGCGCGTCGCTGCCACGCTCTGGTTACCCGACTCGGTGCCAACGCTGTGCTCTCGGCGCACAGAGCGGCGACCTGTCCCGTGGCGTTTGGTGCATCACAGAGCTGGGGGGGGGGGGGTTGCTGGGACGGGGGAGGCCCCGGGAGAGCGAGCCGCGACCGGGAAGGGAACCGGAAATGGGAACGGGGGCGCGGAGCGGCGGGATCAGAAACGAAACCGAAAGCGGGAGAGGAGGGGCATCCGGAGAGGCTGGGGGGGAAGTGGGGAGGCGCGGGGGAGGCGCGGCGGAGGCCGGCTCAGCGGCATCCTTCCCTCTCCCCACGCCGGGCGCACGACCGGGACGGGGCGCCGCGGGCACCCGGGTGGCGCAGACCCCGGGACGGACCCGCTGCAGCCGCCACCGCGCGGAGACCCCCGCCGCCCGCGGCGCCCGCGCGCGCGGCCATGGACGTGCGCGGCACCCCCGCCGGCGCGCTGGACGGGCTGGTGCTCAGCAGCCTGCAGCCGCCCGCCCCGTTCGTGGGGACCGCGCGGCGCGCCCTGGGCGCCGTGGCAGCCGTGCTGAGAGAGCGCGGGGACAGCCTCGGACCCGGAGCCGCCGCCCCGCCGTCGTGGCGGGTGCTGAAAATCGCCAAGGTGGGCTCTGGGAGGGCAGGGGCCACCTCAGGGCGCTCCGCTTGTAAATGGGGGGAGGGGTGCGGTCCCCAGAGGACGCTGGGCGCATGGAGATGGAGCCGGGCAGGGGCTTTCGCAGGCCTTCCATTCATTATCTTTAACATTTGTGTGGCTCACCTACTAGGCTCCGGGGCCTGTCAAAGCGCCCTGAGAAGAGACTACTGCTCACAACACCTCTGCTAGGGGGGGGACTCGTTTACACCCTCCTTGACAGATGGGGAAACTGAGGCACAGGGAGCCGCAGTAACTACCCAAGCCCGTGAGAAGTCCAGTCAGGGTTCAAAGCCAGGTAGTCTGATTCCTGGGTCTGTGCCGCTCAGGGCTGGTGGCTTTTTGTCATCCTGACACATGACACCCCCAGACTCAGGGAGGAGACAAGTGTCAGCTACTGTCTCTTGAAGGTAAACTCCCCCCTGGGGGGGGGGGGGTGCTGGAGTGGACCCAGGAAACCTGGGTGGGATAGAGGGGGACCTGGAGTTTATCAGGGGGAGAGATGAAAACAGACTGGGAGACGGGGCTGAATCTTAGTTGGAGAGACAGGAAAGGAGGGGAGACGTGCGGCCTAGGACCCTGGGGGCAGAGTTGTGCCTTCGAGATGGGCGGGAGGGTTTCTGCAGGACAGGAGTTTAAGGGCTCTAAAGCTCTGGCATCCTTGGCCCGTTGAATTGAGCTTCCCGTCTTCGGGTCACTTGAGGCACAGTCTCTCGCCGTCGGGGATCACCCCTGCAGAGATGCCCATGAAAATGTACGTGGGTGAAATGACACATGGGCTGGAATTTCTTTCAAAAAAATCACGTAAAGAGGGGGAAAAGGGCTCCAACACATGAGCAAGTATGGCAAAGGACTTCTTTAAAATCCTCTCCTCTTTTCTGCAGGTTTGGATACTCTCATAATAAAAATATATTTTTTTAAATTTTTTAAACTATGATTTTAATTGATTTTAGAGAGAGAGGGAGGGAGAGGGAGAGGGAGAGAGAGAAAAACATCGAGGAGAGAGAAACATCAGTTGGCTGCCTCCTGCACCCCCCCTACTGGGGATTGAGCCTGCAGCCCCGGCATGCGCCCTGATCAGGGTTCGAACCCGTAAGTGAGCTCTGGGTGCCTGGGACGATGCACTGAGCCACACCAGCCAGGCAAAAAAACTATTTTTAAGCAAATTAATTGACTGGGGTGGGGGGAGAATGTGGGTTTGGAGCCTGACTCTCTGGGTTCAAGTCGTGGCGCTGACTCTCCTGGCTCGGGGATGGGGAGAAAGCGGCAGAGCGTTCATAGTCCCTCCCTCCGGGCTTGTTAGGAAGGTTAAATGAGATGATTGTGTGCAAAACCTGACAGAAAGGCTCAGCCTGATGTTCCTGTGCGCTCCGCCCCTGTGCCAGGAGATGAAATGGCTCCCGCTGGGGCAGGCAGCGATCCCTGCTGGGCGGGGAGAGGCCCGCAGACGGCTCATCCCGCTTCTTGCCTCTTACCGGCCGTATCCCTTATGTCACTGCTCGTAGTGTTACTCACTTCCCTGCTCTGAGCCTCACCCTCTATCTGTCACCATATGTAACCACATCAGGGCTCTTGTGGTGTCAGACATGTGACAGTACCAGGCACAAGAGCAGAGACTAATAAAATGCATTTTCTTCCCAAATCCTCGGGCTGGCAGCTTTGCAGAAAGAAACACTGGTCAGAAAGGTCTCAGAAATTCAGCCAATTATGCAACTGCTCTGTACTGATCCCAGGCAAAGGTTGCCAACATGTGTTCAGAAAACTAGAATTTGTTTCACCTAATGCTTCCTTTTTTTTTTTTTTTAAATAGTTAATTGCCAACATTTAGAAATCATGGATTTACATATAAAAATTGCTTTCATTGAAAACTCAGGCCTGGCTGCCCTTGGCCCGCATTCCTGCGTGGCTTTGAATGCCAGGAGCTATGTGGCGGCAGTCCCCACCCTGCCCACTTGCCTCACTCGCGTTGCCTGCAGCCCATGTGGGCACGAGAATTGGAGAGTGCAGGGTTCTAAGTTTGTTTTCTTCCTTCATAGGGAGGCTCCTTCGGCCGGGGCACAGCTCTGAGGGATGACTGTGATTCTGAACTTGCCGTCTTCCTTGACTGCTTCAAGGGCTATGAGGACCAGCGGGCTAAGCGTCCTGAGATCCTCAAGGAGATGAGGGCACTGCTGGAATCCTGGTGGCAGAACCCTATCCCTGGTCTGAGCCTCAAGTTTCTTAAACAGGACATGCCCGGGGTCCTCCAGTTCCAACTGGCACCCACCGACTCTGAAAACTGGATGGATGTTAGCTTGGTGCCCGCCTTTGACGCTCTGGGTGAGGGGGGCTTGGCCCATTCCAGGGTTGGGACAAGATCATAAGGAGTAAATCAGGACTAACAGTTCAAGTCCTGCCACCGACTTGCTGTGTGACCTGGGCCACCCTCTCTGGGCTTCAGTTTCTTGACTAAACAATATGGGTTTGGACCAGACAAGGGCCGAGAGGGCCCAGTTCCTCCCGGATCTCTGGTCCTGGAGTTAAGATGCTTGGCCCTTGCTCAGACACCTGGGGAGAATTGCCTTCAGCCACTGCCTAGTGCGGTGCAGCTCAGCCCTCCCATAGCTGCCCCAGAGGAGAAGGCAGATGGCCATGTGCCCAGCAGCGGGGGTCTGGGGACAAGGCCAGAATTCTGCAAAATCTCCTATTTTATCTTAAAAGCAGCAATGTGGTTTTTGCACTCTCCTTTGTAATATACCCATGCTTGATTTCATACAGTAATATGCTTCTGTGTCTGCATCTGTAAAATGCAGACAATAATTATAGGACAATAGTAGTTTGTTCTGGAAAAACTGTATGCGTTAATATGTGTAATGAACTTAGAACAGTGCCTGGCACGTGATAGGGCTATATGAGAGCTTGCTATTCTTATTTCTAGTATTATTATTTTTCTATTATTATTATTACTATCATTTTCATACAGTGCTCTGGGAGATAGCTATCTTGAGTTTATCCAGGGTTATGAAGTCCTGGCGGACAGCCATGCTCTCCCACACCTATATACCCACCCTGTTATTAATCATATTAGCTACTTCTTATTAAATGCTTAACTATTCCAAGCACTCGACATGTTTTATTTCATGAACTCCTCAAAGCAAATCTGTGAGGTCTGCAGTCTTATCTCCTACTTTGCCAATAGGGATGCTGAGGCACAGAGACATACAGTAACTCGCCCAAAGTCACACAGCAAGTGAGTGATGTCAGGAACCTGGGAAGCTATGGGAAGTGTTTACCTTTCCTTAGCTAAGCCCAGGAGACAGGGGCACACACTGTCAAGTCAGCCGGCTCTGCATTCTGATCCTGTCCCCAGCTGCATTGCCTGAGGCAGAGCGCTGAATGCCTTTGTGCCTCAGTTTCCACAGCTATAAAAGGAGGTGGAGAAGTGTAGGGTTTTAGTGGGGATACAATGAGGAGATTCATGTAAAACTTTCAGCGCAGCTCCTGGCGTGTCGTAAGTGCTCAAAAAATACCAGCAATTACTGCTAAGGAATCAGAACCTCTTGCCTAATATTTCTCTGGCATCATTGCCTCTTCTCAGGGCACCGATTAATTAAAGGTGTGCGAGGTGGAATTTTAGTATGGCCTGAGGGGAGCCTCGGGGAGGGAAGAATTGCCAGGTTATAGGTCTGACTCAGCTGGAAGCGTCAGTCCTGTTTAAGCTGGGAACGAGGCTGCGCTTCTCCTGCCAACCGCTGGGGGCTGCCTGGCCATTTGGGACAAAGGACCCTCCCTTCTGGTCCCCAGATTCCCTCCCTGCCTCCTGAGAAGCTCCGGGCTTTCTTCTTCATTCTCCAGGGCCCATGTAGGCATACCCCTCCCCAAATCCCCCTCACTCTCTCCCAGCGCCCCAAGCTGAGCTCAGCCCCAACACTGCCCTCCATCCCCGGCCTCCAGCCCCCTTCCTCACTCACAGGCCTTCCCGTCCACAGGGCAGCTCAGTTCCAATGCCAAACCTGAGCCCCAGGTCTACACCACCCTCCTCAGCAGCGGCTGCCAGGGGGGCGAGCACGCGGCCTGCTTCACGGAGCTGCGGAGGAGCTTCGTGAACACCCAGCCGGCCAAGCTGAAGAGCCTGATCCTGCTGGTGAAGCAGTGGTACCGCGAGGTGAGGCCACTAGCGAGGGCCCTCGCTCCGCGCATGGGACTGTTGGAATTCGTGCCTCCATGATAGTGAGGCTGTTTCCTTATGTTTAGCAGCCATTCATGTTTCTCTTTCTGGGAACTGTCTATTCATATAACTTTCCCATTATTTTCTACTGGGTTAGCGGCCTTATTGTTGTTTATTGCTTGGAGCTCTTTATATATTGTGGGTGCTGATTTTTTTATTTAGTTAGCACAATGCGAGTCCACTCTCCCCACCTGTGACTTTTACTTTCACTTTGTTTATAGGTCTTTTGTCTCAGAAAATGTTTGTATTTTAATGTAATCAGTTGTGTTCATCTTTTTCTTCTGTGATGTGTGCTTTCTGTGTCTTATTTAAGAAGCCTTTGCCTATTCTAACTTTCTAAAATTATTCTCCCAAAAGGTTTTGAGACTTTCTTTTCATATTGAGGGCTTTGAAACTATCTGGAATATTTTGTGTTGATAGACCTTTGTGTGTTAGGGAGGAGGTGCCCAGCCTGTGATTTGGACAAGAGGGAACAGGCTGCCCCAAAGTTTAAGGCACATGGCTTGGTCCTTCTGTTGGACCACTCATCCTAAAGCAGGTGTGGAGTGAGGAGACCCTGGATGCCAATTCTTGCTCAGCTATGGACTCGCTGTGCTTTTACTTTGGGGAAGAACAGTATCAGCCTCCCCGCTGGCCTCTCTCTGCTGCCCCCTCCTAAAGGCTTGAATCTCATACCTCTCCCTCCCCCCCCCACAACATGAGCCAACTGCCCTGCTGAAGCCCCAGCGGTGCGGGCGGATGGGAAGCACCAGGCTGCTTTGGGAACAGGCTTGGACCATAGCATCTGTCCCCAGGCCCAGCCTGCAGGTGCCCACCTGGGAGACTGAGTGATCCAGCAAAAGTCTCCAGAGAACTAGCTTCCCCCTCCGCTTCGTCCCTCTGAGCCCCTGCCCCGTCCTCACAGGCGTGCCCACAGGCAGGGAGTAAGGAGGTGCCCCCAGCCTACGCCCTGGAGCTGCTGACCATCTTCGCCTGGGAGCGGGGCTGTGGGAAAAATGCCTTCAGCCTGGCCCAAGGCCTCCGGACCGTCCTGGGCCTGATCCAGCAGTATCAGCACCTGTGTGTTTTCTGGACCATCAACTACAGCTTCAAGGACCCCGCCGTAAAGAAGTTCTTGCAGCGCCAGTGCCAGAGACCCAGGTACCTCCCAGTGCCCGTCACCCGCTCTCCTGTGCCTGGGGCACGGGGAGATCATTAGCAATGATGGAGCAAGCCCCGTCTGCCCTGGCCAGTTGGCTCGGTGGTTGGAGTGTCAGCCCACGGACTGAAGGGTCCCAGGTTCAATTCCAGCCAAGGGCACATTCCTCGGGTGCAGGATTGATCACCAGCCCAGCCGGGGCTCATTCTGGAGGCAGCCAATCAATGAGTCTCTCTCACAATGTTTCTCTCTCTCTCTCTCTCTCTGAAAAACAATGGAAAAAATGTCCTCAGGAGAGGATTAAAAATAATAATAATAATAAATGAATGGAATGCAGCATGGCCTTTTGTGCCTGCCTCTCTCTCTCAGAGTTAAGTCTTTGAGATTCACCCACACTGTTGCGTATAGTTGTGGCTCCTTTGCCTCCACTGCTGAGTAGTCTCTCACTGTGTGAGTTTATCACAATATGCTTTCCATGCTGCTCCTGATCCTATTTGGGTCATTTCCACTCGGGGGCTATTACAAAGAGGGCTGAGACACACGGGCTTGCATTTCACGGTGTACACATATGTGTCAGACTTCTATCCCGGAATGAAATTGCTAAGTCATGGGGTGTAACTCAGGGACACCGGGGCTGGATCCCGGTATCTTGTGATTCTAACGTGCAGGTGAGGCTTGTTGCTCTCAGTTAATCTCCACACAGTCCATCAGATCAGGCCTTGCTCTTATCTCCATTTTGAAAATGAGGAAACCAAGGCTCAGAGAAGTTAGTCATCTGCCTCCGGTCACACAGCTGGAAAGTAGCAGAGTTGAGATTGGAACCAGGTCGGCCCGACTCTAGAGCCCCGGCTAACCAGACCATCTTGCTAACCAGAATCTTCTTGTCCCTCTGGATTTGCAGGCCCGTGATCCTGGACCCAGCTGACCCCACGTGGGACCTGGGAAACGGGGCAGTCTGGCGCTGGGACCTGCTGGCCCAAGCAGCAGAGTCCAGCTATGACAGCCCATGTTTTCTGCAGGCGGCAGGGGGCGCTGTGCAGCCCTGGGAGGTGCCAGTGAGTGAGGGGCTCCCAGGATCCTTGGGTTTTACACCTAATTTATGTGTTCAGTGTTTTCTGAGCATCTACTGTGCTCTGAGGGCCATGGGGTGTGGAGCAGAGTTGAAACTGTGGGGACATCAAGCATGTAAAACAATCTAATCACCCGTCTTTGTGCAGTTGTCTGCCTACCAAGCTGTGTTCACCCACCACAGGGGGACCACCTTTTTATAATTTATCCCCTTCATAAGGGCACCTTTTCTAATCCACACAAAGGTGTCACATGGGCTCCCTCTTCCTTCCCCTCTCTGAGCCTCAGTCTTCCGGACTGTACAATGGGAGGGGGCTGGCGAGAGAAGGAAAGTAGGAACCTTTGCATATGTAACACAGCTCCTTCAACAAACTTCCAGGACCTTCCATGCACTGGGCCCTCAGGTTTGGACCACCCCATCCTGCAAGACCCTGCCCAGAAGACCCCCAAGGACAGCAGCACTCCCGATGCTGGGCACCCACTGGCAGGGAACAAGCAGCCCTTATGTCCAGCTCCCCACCCCTCAGTGGTGGACCACATCGCCCCCTGCACACTGGAGAGGGCCTCGGATCTGTCTCGGGTCCCCTCCAAGGAGCTGGACCGCTTCATCCAAGACCACCTGAAGCCGAGCCCCCAGTTCCAGAGGCAGGTGAGCAAGGCCATCGATGTCATCCTGGGCCGCCTCCGCGAGAACTGTGCTCACAAGGCCTCGAGAGTCAGCAAGGTGAGTCGGGCAGGCGGTGACACCAATGGGACCCTACTGGGGGGACCACAGAGGGCATGGGAAGAAGTCACAGAGACACAGCTGAGGGTCGGCAGAGGAAGTGGACATGGTGGAGGGTCGTTTGCTGGCTGGAGGTATATATTTGAGGCCCCTGCTTTTTTTTTTAATGATAGCTTTTCTAATCACTATCACCATAATCAGACCACTTCCCTTCTCTGCACAAAAGCCTCCAGGGTTTCAGAGGACAATGGCCTCAAGGCCTGTGGGACCTGGCCCTGGTCTCTCTCTGACCTTCACTTACTCCATGCTGGCCCCCTGGCTGCTTCTTGAGCTCACCAGGCACACATCCCCACTCTCTTTCTAGAATGTTCTTCCCCATCCACTTGGCTCTCTCCCTCCCCTCCTTCAAGTCTGTGACCCAATTCCCCTTCTCATGGAGGCTTCACTGTTCCATGTCCCAGTCCCCTTATTATTGGCCTCCATATAGAGCGGCTATTGTTTGCTGACTGTCCCTGCCTCCCCCCCCCCCATATAATATGAGTGTCAGGAGATCAAGTAATTTTATCCAGTCGCATATCCATATATGCCATTGCTCAATAAATATCTGTTGAATGCATAAATGAATGGATTGACCGATTGATTGAAACAGGCCAAGTACATCTGCAGACCCCTATTGGCCCCAGGACCCCGGTTTGCAACCTGTGATCCAGATGTGCAGTCAGTAGGTGCTGCAGATGTTTGGCTAAACTCTTCGACCGCCCCTCCCCCCAGCCCCCCCGTTACCTGCTGCATATTGTCTGACGTGGCGCAGGCTTCGTGGGTTGGAAGGCAGATGTGGGCAAATATAATCTGACTCTGCCAGGCTTCCGAGGGTCACAGCCTGCACCTGTCACGGTGCCCCAGGACCCAGCATCAGTGAGCAAGTGGCTTCAGGGCTGCAGATGGGGTCACAGCCTGACTCCCCGGCTCGGATAGAGTCACCAGTCTGAGGTGTTCTTTCTCTGCAGGGGGGCTCCTTGGGCAGGGGCACAGACCTCAGGGGTGGCTCTGATGCCCAACTCGCTGTCTTCCTCAACTGCTTCGAGAACTACGGGGACCAGGGGCCCCGGCGTGCAGAGATCGTCCGTGATATGCGGGCCCAGCTGGAGTCTTGGTGGCAGGATCAGGTCCCCGGCCTGAGCCTGAAGCTTCCGCAGCAGACCGTGCCCGAGGCTTTGCGGTTCCAGCTAGTGTCCCAGGACCTGAAAAACTGCATGGACGTCAGCCTGCTGCCTGTCTTTGACGCCGTGGGTGAGGGACGCGCGGCCGGTGCCTGGGAGGGACTAGGGAACATCTCACGGGTGCCTGCCGTCCTCTCTGTGGCCCTCACTCCCCGCTGCACCATTGGCAGCTGCTAGCAGACACCCAGACTCCTCCTCATATCAGTTCACGACTATCTAGTGCTTTAACTTTACTAAATTTTCATTATCAAATGTTTCAAACACACAGAAAACTACAGACACCACACACCCATGGACCCCAATTACGATTTAACGAGTGTTAGCAATTCTCTATATCTACTTGGGATTTTCTTCTTTTTTCTTTTTTTAAAGAAATTACATGTTGTAATTCCCCTTCTTATTTTGTAGGGTTTACTTTATGGTTAATTTTTTCTAACTTTTTGAGCTAAATCTTAGCTTAGGAATTGTCAATCTTAATAAATGCAATTAAGGCTATCCACTTTCTTCTAAGTACTATGTTAGCTGCCTAACAAATGTTTTATGTGTATAATTTTTATTATGAATTTTGTACTTTCAATTATGACCTTACAATTTCTTCTTTCATCCATGAATATTTGGAAGTGGGTTTCCAAATTAATGTTTTGGGGTTTTGTTCATTTGTGAGCTTTGGGCATTTAGTTTTTTCTCTATTTTTTTTTTCCAATTTACTTTTCACTTGTAGTTGACATATAATAGTATACAATATTATATTAGTTTCAGGTGTACAATGTAGACATTTATATACCTTATGAAGTGATCACCCTGATACGTCTAGTACCCATCTGACAACATGCATAGTTATTACAATATTATTGACTGCATTTCCTGTTATCTTTTTCTATTTTTAATTGTAGTCAGAAAACATACCCCCCAAAATATCAGTTCTTTGGAATTCGTTGGCACTTCCTAAGTTTCCTACGGTTGGAAAAGAATGCATGTCTCCCATTGGTGAATGCAGGCTTCTGTACAGATCCTTTAGATCTAGCTAATGGTCTTTGTTGAGATTCATATTACTTATTTTTTGCTTACTTTCTTCAAATGTGTCTAATCGGCTGCCTGACCTTAATTGTTTAAAAATCCCAGTGACTTTATTTTTCACTTCTAGAAGTTCTGATTGTTAGTCTATGCTCTAGATCGTGTATTATTGATTGTAATGTTATATAATTCATGTTAAAATAGTAAAGGCTGGGGAGTGGCTGCCGTCTTCAATTAGAATCGCCTACTCAGCAGCTTTCCAACATCCACAGGGCAGCTCAGCGCTGGCACCAAACCTGACCCCCAGATCTACTCCGCCCTCCTGAACAGCGGCTGCCAGGAGGGTGAGCACAGGGCCTGCTTCTCAGAGCTGCGGAGGAACTTCGTGAACTCTCGCCCGGTCAAGCTGAAGAACCTGATCCTGCTGGTGAAGCACTGGTACCTCCAGGTGAGGCCTCCCACCCCTGTGCTCCTCCCAGGGAACAGCCACCGGGTGGGAGCTGCCTCAGCCAATCAGCTCATCCCCTACCCAGACAGTGCCCCTCCTTTGCTTTTTATTGGCCATCCCAAGCAAAAGGACCGCCTCCTCCACCCTTCATTTCTTGCCCAGACCAGAAGCCCCTGGCTAAGAGAGACTCTTTTCTCCACCAAGTCCCAAAATCCTCATTTCTTGTGGCCGGGGTTCACGGCTCCTCACTAACCATCTCCGCTCACACCGCCGATGCTTTCCCTGTCCTTTCTCACCTCCAAACCTTTGCTTATGTTGTTCCTCCCAAACCGTCTTTTTTGCAAGACATGCTAACTCCTGAGCACCCTCCTGTTCCCCCAGCAAACACTTCTCTGCTTCCCAACCCGCGTGCATGCGCTCAGTCAACCCGCATCTACTGAGCACCCACTATTGCTCACTGTTGTGGTGGGTGTTGAAATACCAAGATGAATATGTTGCAGACACCTTTCCTGTAGGACCGCCCCATACATCTTTTGAGGAAAGATTCTAGGCAAAGACCAAGTCTGAGCTTCTTGGTCTCACTGTGTGACCTTGGGCAAGTCACTAACACCCCCCCCCCCCCCCCCCCCCCCCCCCCCCCCCGCTCTGGACTTCAGTTTATTCAGCTGTAAAATGAGACGGGTGAGCCAGGCCACCCCCGAGTTCTGTTCTCTCTGTGGTTTTGTTTTTTACATTCACCTCCCCCACATGTGTAGGGTCAATGCTTAGCACACAGTAGGTGCTCACACCACTGATTCTTTGATTAGGTTGCCGCTCAGAAGAAAGGAGACTGGCCAGCCTGTGCCTCCCTGCCCCCAGCCTATGCCCTGGAGCTCCTGACCATCTTCGCCTGGGAGCGGGGCTGCGGGAAGGACGGTTTCCACACAGCCGAGGGCCTGAGGACCGTCCTGGGGCTTGTCCAGCAGCATCAGCATCTCTGTGTCTTCTGGACAGTCAACTACAGCTTTGAGGACCCAGCTCTCCGAAGGCACCTTCTTGGCCAGCTTCGGAAACCCAGGTGCAGACCCGCTACCTCATTTTCTGCATCTTCCCCTCACTCACCCTGGAGTGATTGTATCCAGGAGGGGTCCAGGGTGGGGTTTGGGTGCCCCAACCCCATCCTCGCTCTGCTTCCTTCTGGACTCTTCGCTGAGGACGCAATGAGCCCCGGAGGAAGCCAGGGCCAATTTTATTAACACAATACAATACCACATCTCAAATTAAGGGGCCACCCAGTAGCTTTCAGACCAAGGTGGCCAAGCGGGGACCCTACTGTGCTTGGGCGAGATTGCACCAGCCCTGAGGTGCTGACACTCTTTTCCCCTCTCTCCAGCCCCACACCCCTTTCCCATCTCTCCTACCCCTCGCTCCTTCACCAAGTCTCACCTTCCCCACCAACCTGCCCACCCACTCTGCCCCCAGACCCCTGATCCTGGACCCTGCCGACCCCACCTGGAATGTGGGCCAGGGCAGCTGGGAGCTGTTGGCCCAGGAAGCGGCAGCCTTGGAGACACAGGCCTGCTTTATGAGTAGAGAAGGGAAGCCTGTGCAACCCTGGGATGTGATGGTAAGGGTTGGGCCCTGGAGGGGGCAGGCGCTGCTGGTGCCCCATCCCAGATCCCCTTTCCCTGCTGGTGCTGCATCCCCAGCTGCTAGGAGTGTTGGATGCTGATGGCTTACAGCCAAGGCACAGGTTGTTCCATCCCAGCCAGGGCTTGAGTGACATGCACACAAAAGGACCCACCCCCCTGTTGCAAGGCAGGACCAACTCTGTAATGCAATTCATGCTCCAGGGCCCACTCTGGGATTGGGAGAAAGCTTCCTCCAGCTGGGCCTCCCCACCCACTCCTGCTTCCCTCCGTCCCCTTCTTCTGCAAGCACTGTCCCAGCTAAGCACATGCACAAGAATCCCCATCACAGCTCTGCTTCCAGGGAACCCCGCTTACGACGATAGCCATTTGCAGTTCCCCAAAGGATATGAGTGTATCGCATTTGCTATTTTGCACCAGAAACTCATAACCAGTGCTTAACACTCAAGACACTCCAGTGAGGCGTGGGCCTCTTTCTTGCCCCCATTTAAAGATGGGAAAACTGAGGCTGTGTGGCGTTGGTAGAAACAGAACTTGAACTCTGGTCCCTCTGATGCTGCGACCTGACCACCAGTTGAGAAGAAAAAGCCATAGGAGAGAATGGGAGTCTTGTTATCACAGGAGACCAAGGGGCAGGGCCTGCGGGTTCACAGGAAATCCCGTCGCGAGCTGGCCCTGCCTGTGTTCTCTCCACAGCCCACACTCCTCTACCAGACCCCAGCCAGGGACCTGGACAAGTTCATCTGTGAATTTCTCCAGCCCAACCGCCAGTTCCTGGCTCAGGTGAACAAGGCTGTGGATACCATCTGCTCGTTCCTGAGGGAAAACTGCTTCCAGAATTCTCCCATCAAAGTGCTCAAAGTGGTCAAGGTGAGTCCCCAGAGAGCTGCGGGCCAAGAGGCTCCTGCAGGCTGGTGATCTCCTGCGGGCCCAGACCAGGCCCGGCCCACTTCTGTGGCCCCTGCAGCAACCAGCACAAGGCCAGACTTAGAGAGAAAGCAGAACTTGGTCAAGGGTGGGTAGCCAAGGGAGGGCCCACATACGCCCAAGAAGTTTCTATCGGCTGCTCCTGACAGCCAACTCAAAAGAAGCAACGAAAGGAGTGTGTTGGCTGATGGAAACGGAAGGCCCTGGGATAGCCTGCCTTCAGCCACAGTTGGCTCCAGGAGGATCAGGACTCAGCTTTCCTTCCTAGCTCTTGGCTCTGTCTTCTGTCTCGAATGGGCCCTGTCCATCTGATGGTCCTTGGCATCTCTAAGTTTTTAAAAAGGAATTTTTTCTCAAAATTCAAAGAAGTCTTGGGATTGAGTTTCATTAGCCTGGGGATGTATCCTTTAACCAATGTCACCCAGGGAGACATCGTGTACTGACTAGCCAAGCCTGGGTTATATGGCAGAGTCAGCCCTGTGAGGACCTCCTGGGTGGAGGGTGGAGGAGGGATGATTCCCCCAAAGGATGTCCAAATGCTGATCCCAGAAGGTGGAAAGGATGCTGGGGGTGGACACGAAGTCACATTATCTGCTGCACCAGATATGACCTGGGTTCACGATTGGAGTCACAGGGAGACACAACACAGTTCAGCTCTGGAAAGAGTGTGAGCATAGAGTCAGCCAGTGACAAGGCTTAGGCCCGGTGACTTGCTGTGTGACCCCCAGCAAATACCTTCCCCTCTCTGATCCTTGCCTTCCTCCTCCATAACACCTGAGGACAGCAGCCTGACTCGCCGATTCTCAACTGTGGCTTCACTTAGGATCCACGAGAAGTCTTTTTTTTTTTTTAACCCTCACCTGAAGATATTTTTTCCATTGCTTTTCAGAGAAAGTGGAAGGGAGAGAGAGAGAGAGAGAAACATCAATGTGAGAGAGACCCATCGATCGGCTGCCTCCCGCATGTGCCTCAGCCGGGGCTGGGGATCGAGCCTGCAACCGAGATAAGTGCCCTTGGCCAGAATTGAGCCTGGCACCCTTCAGTACGTGGGCCGACACTCTAACCGCTGAGCCGCACCAGCCAGGGTGGGCATCAATCATTTTTAAAAGCGCTCCTGATGCAGACAGGCCTGAGAACCAACCGCAGGCCTAAAACAAAAAAAAAGAAAGAAAAAAGAAAACTCAAATCCCTCCCAGCCCCCAAACGTGATGCAATGAGAAATTTTGCCTTTGTTGAAGGGTTAAAACTTACATCTTGCACGTTTCTTTTTCTTGCAACTATGCCACGTGTTAACCCCACATGAAAGATCTAAGAGAGGTTAGGTGACTTGTCCATGGTCACACAGCAAGTTCCTAACTCAGAGCCCAGAGGCTCTGGCAGTAGGACATCCAGCAGTACTTCGGGGCTCGAGCCACCTGCCGTGTCCTTCCCAGGGTGGCTCCTTGGCGAAAGGAACGGCTCTGCGCGGCCGCTCGGACGCCGACCTGGTGGTGTTCCTCAGCTGCTTCGACCGCTTCACCGATCAAGGGAACAGGCGGGCCGAGATCATCTCGGAGATCCAAGCCCAGCTGGAGGCATGCAAGCGGGAGCGGCAGTTCGAAGTGAAGTTCGAGATCTCCAAGTGGGAGAACCCCCGCGTGCTGAGCTTCTCGCTGCTGTCCCACACGGTGCTGGACCAGGGCGTGGACTTCGACGTGCTGCCGGCCTTTGATGCCCTAGGTGAGAGCCCGGGCATGGTCCTGAGACGGGGAGGGGCAGAGCCAGGGCTGCTGGCGGCGGTCGTGGAGGCCGTGCGCCTCTTCACATCGCAGGCACTGTGTAGTTGTGTGTTTATCACAACTTCCCTGCAGAGAAGAAAAGGACACCTTTTTCTAAGTCATGCAAAGGTGCTACAGGAGCTAACAGTGGCCCTGAGCTGGCTTCTAGTTCCATCAATCCCCCCAACATGCTGGATGGCCTTGACCAGGGGACTCCCCCACCTTGAGCCCCAGTGTCTTGATCTGATGAGGACGGGTACATCGAAGGGTCTTGGTGCACCTCCCCCACCTGCCACAGACCCATTCGATCAGTCCAATCCCTAAGTGCACCTACTATGTGCCCAGCACACTTCCAGGCACAGAGGAGAAATCCCTGCACAAAACAGACGCAAACCCCTTTGTATCCGTTCAGTTCTGAGTCTGGACCGCAGGGTTTGCACAGTGAGGAGCTCCCCTTCCCCCGTATCTCAGTGCATTTGGTCCCCTCATTTTGCAGAACAAGTAGCTCGGGAGAGATTGATCCAGACATTTCTCTGAATCTGTTCAGTTCCTCGCTTCAGAGAGCGAGAGCTTGGATGTCACAGAATGTTTTCAAGTGCCCTGGGACCAGGGTGGCATCAAGCCTCCCCACATACAATCCTGTCACCTGCCGGAGGCTCCCCCTCTGTTAGAGTCAGAGAGAGTCATTAAAGACATGTTAGTTCTGAGCTGGGACTTTCTGCTGGGGAAGCAGGTGGGTTGAAAGGGGGCTGAAAAGAGAGTCAGATCGTCACCAGGAACTCAGCCCTGGGTCCTGCCACGGCCGTGGCCTCCCAGTGGGTCCCGGGCCACTAGGAGGCCTCAGAAGTCCTTTCCTGGAAATGAGGCGAGGGTGACCGTCTCCCCGTGTGCAGGCCAGCTGGTGTCCGGCTCCAGGCCCCGCTCCCAGGTCTACGCGGACCTCATCCACAGCTACAACAACGCGGGCGAGTACTGCACCTGCTTCACGGAGCTGCAGCGGGACTTCATCGTCTCTCGCCCCACCAAGCTCAAGAGCCTGATCCGCCTGGTGAAGCACTGGTACCAGCAGGTTCGGCCACCCGCCAGCGGCCCTGGCCTCCGCCTCCGGGCTCTCCCCTGGGAGGAGGCGGGCCCAGCCCTGGCCGGGCCCCTGGGTCTGTGGAGCAGAATGAGATTTTCCCCTAGTGGCTGGACCGTAGTTTTCTTACCTGTAAAACAGGGCTGACAGGATAATGCAAGGCAAGGCATCTGGCATAGTAGGTGCTCAGTAAAAGCTTGGGGGCGGGTTTACCGGCTCTGGGAGGGGCCCTCCCAACCTCTTCATTGCCGGCATGGACCAACCCATCACCTTCCTCCTCATTTCTTAGTGCAACAAGATGCCCAAGGGGAAGGGCTCTCTGCCCCCGCAGCACGGGCTGGAGCTGCTGACGGTGTACGCCTGGGAGCAGGCGGGGCAGGACCCCCAGTTCAGCATGGCCGAGGGCTTTCGCACTGTCTTGGAGCTGGTCACCCAGTACCGCCAGCTCTGCATCTACTGGACCGTCAACTACAGCTGTGAGGACAAGACCATCAGAGACTTCCTGAAGATGCAGCTCCAGAAGCCCAGGTTCAGCCTACCCCCAGTGTCCCAGAGTCTCAGATCCAGGGTCGCTCACTCTCTCTCCCCACCTCCTGGGGGCACAGAGCAGAGACAGGGAAATCTGCTTTCTAGAGCTCCTTCCTAGAAGTGATGTCCTGATAGTGGAGGGACATCAGCTTTCTGGTCACCTGTGACTAAGGTTGCAGATAAAATGCAAGGCTCCAGGTTAAATTTGAATTTCAGATAAACAATGAGTAGCTTTTTAGTATGAGAATGACCCATGCAGACCCATGGTGTGGCTCAGCAGCTGAGCACCGGCCCATGAACCAAGAGGTCACGGTTTGATTCCCAGCCAGGACACATGCGGGGTTTCGGGCTCGATCCCCAGTGGGGGGCGTGCAGGAGGCAGCCAATCAATGACTCTCTCATCATTGATGTTTCTATCTCTCTCTCTCTTTCCCTTCCTCTCTCTGAAATCAATAAAAACCTATTTTTAAAAAAATTTTTAAAAAGAATGTCCCATGTAAGCATTGGGATATACTTATGCTTAAAAACCACACACACCAAAAAAAAATCCCACCTTATTCATTGTTTATCTGAAACTCAGAGTTAACTGGGCATCTTCTATATGTATTTGCTAAGTCTGGCTACCCGGCCTGTGCACCCACTAGGTAACATATGTCCCATTCTTTGGGATTTTGCCCACCTCTGAAATGCTACAGAGGTAACTGAGATGCTTCCACAAGTTTGTGATGTATTTCCAGTCAGTGGGTAGTTAGAGTGGTGTGTTGAAAAAGACTGAGGTTGTGAATGGGCTCAGCTGAAAAGAGCAGCCTCATCAGTTAGTGACCACGGATGCAGGGAGGGGTGGAACTGGTGCTGCGGTTGATTAACAATGCCTGCTTTATACTCGGGGCAAGCAGGGCCTGGGCTCTGTGACTGATTAGTAATGTCTGCCCTGGATTCATAAGGCCGAAGGGGCCCATGTGTCGCTTATTTCCCATCCTGCCCTAAAGCGTGTGCCTGGAGCCGGCAGGAGTCCCTGGGCCCTGCCTCTGCCCCCTGCAAGTGTTGGATAAGGGGGGAGAATAGCTCCAGCAGTCCCGCAGGTGGATACCTGGATGTTGCCAGGAATAAGACTGACCTTGGATGGGAATTGCAGGCCCATCATCCTGGACCCGGCTGACCCGACAGGCAACCTGGGCCACAATGCCCGCTGGGACCTGCTGGCCAAGGAAGCTGCAGCCTGCATCTCCGCCCTGTGCTGCACGGACAGAGATGGCACCCCCATCCAGCCATGGCCAGTGAGGGTGAGAGACCTGTGGCACAGCAAGGGGGCACCCTTTGTTGGGGGGCATTGTGGTTGGGCAAGGGGCATGAACTCCTCCCAAAGGGGCAGGGCTCAGTCATGGCCCAGATGTGCCCCAGCACCTCCATGTCCTGTCTGTCTGTTCATGGTGTCTCAGCTTCTGCAGGAAGCTTAGGGGTAACCAACATTCTCTAACCTTCCCCAGGCTGCTGTGTGAAACCCAGAGAAGCAGTGGTCAAACCAGATTGACAGATGGATGCCAGCCCTCCACCTGGGGAGACTCAGGGTCACCTGCCAGATGTGTGTGTGTGTGTGTGTGTGTATGAGAGAGAGAGAGAGATTCAGTGAATCCATTCTCCTCCTCAGTCCAGCCTCCCCCACTGATGTCCCTGCCTCCCACTCGGAGTGCTCCTCCCAGCAGCCCACTCTGCTTACCCAGCCCCATTGAAACCCCCTTGTATCTGACAGGCACTACACATCTCAAACACCCCCTGCCTCCCGGAGTCCAGCCTCCATGGGTGGGCACCAGCCTGGGCTTCCAGCTTCTCCTTCCCCCTCATGACTCTCTAGTCTCTGTTGCATCCCGCCCCTGCCGAGAGTGTCCTCCTCTCCCCGACTTCCTCCTGCGCATCCACACCAGCTCACACCCTTCCTCTTGCTGACATCCAGTGGCTTCTCCTTGTTCCTTAATCTAAGAACTTTTCCCGGGGATGGTAGAGTTTCCATCTCATTTGTCGACCATACTCAGTTGGTCCTGGCTGCCTGGACCCCTGTGTTTTGAAGGATTCTGAGGAATGGATACCTAGCTGGGAAGAGGGACCGAATCAATTAGTGATGTCTGCCGTGGATGCCGTAGAGGAGAGTAGCGGCATGAGTGCCGTGATTGATTAGCAACGTCTGGCCTGCACACAGGAAGACGTGCTCAGAGACCTGCAGCACATACATGTCTAGGCTATTGAGAAACTCTCTGAGCTCAGCTGCTAGAAGGACAGCATGCCCGGATTGGCTACTTTTGTCTGCCACAGACACAGAGGAAGAGGGGCCATGCATGCCATTTATTCCCTCTCCCTGGACACTTCATCGGACGCCTTTTCATCGGAGGCCTCCTCTTGTCCACCTTTCCCGTTTCACTCTTCCCCCCGGTTTGCACATCTTAATGCCATGCCTTACTTGCCTTCCTGGATTTTTACCAAATTCCTGTCGTTTCTCCTGCCCTGCTGCAATGCCCCCAGTGGGATCCTACATCCCCAGGACCTAAACGTGAGCCAGTGCCCTAGCAACAGTTCCCAGCCTGCTTCTCTCTGCCCCTCAGAGCAAACCCACCAGCTACATGCAAGAGGCACTCCTGACCTCCCGTCCAGTAACAGTGTCCCTCTTAGTCAAGGACCAGCACGGAAAACAGAAAGCGCTCCAGAACTGGACGTAGAAAGGGATTCCATCTAAACCCTGGACCAGTGGAAGGTGGAAGGAGGCTGGGGCCACCACTGGACTTAGTTTCAACATTTGGCCACCACAGGCAGTGTCTGAGACAGCATTCCCATGAACATCTGTGGGGTGGGTGAGGGTGTGGTCCGTACCAGAGCGGAGGACCAGGACCCAGAGAGGAGGCAGCCTTGTTCTTAGGGGATACATGTGGAAGGACTTAACGCATAAAGGAGTCTGGGTGATTATGATGTGTCCATGTAGGTTCATCGATTGTAACAAATGTCCCACCTTGGTGGGGGAGGCTGTGTGTGTGTGTGGGGGGGAGGTGAGGCAGGGAGTACATAGGAAATCTCTGGGCCTTCTGTTCAATTTTGCTGTGAACCTAAAATACTCTAAAAAATAAAGTATTTTTTAAAATAGAAAAGATCAAAGGGGCATAATATCTGCAACGTGCTCTCAAATGGCTCAGTAATAAGAGTACTGATAAGATATGCATAGAGAGTGAGGGGCAGATGTGAAATATTCTGAGTGATGTAAGGGAGTTCTTTGTAGTCATCTTGCAAATTTCCTCAGTATTTCAAATGATTTCAGAATCAAATCTTTCAAAAATAATAAATAAAGCACGGACTTTGGAGTCAGGTATTGTGGAGTTAGAACTTAGCCAGACAATTCACTAGCTGTGTGCCTTTGGGCAAATGTTTCCACCTCTCTGAGCCTCCACGTTTTCACCTAAATAAGGAGACTTATGTCCTCTGCGTAGCTGACCACTAGGTGTTACAGTGAAAGGACCCTTAATGGGCAGGTGGTGTAGTCAAAATTCTACCAAAAATCGGAACCAATAGGATCTATAGATCTAGGTCTAACGATTTATTTTAAGAAATTGGCTCATGCTGTTGTGGAAGTTGGCAAGTCCCAATTCTGCAGGGCAGGCTGGCAGGAGGAAGACCCAGGGAAGAGCCGATGCAGCTCCAGCCTGAAGGCCATCTGCTGGTGGAATTCCCTGTTCTTCCAGGGAACTCAGTCTATTTTACATAAAGGCCCCTCAACTCATTAGGCGAGGCCCACCCATGTGCTAGAGAGTAATCGGCGGTACTCAAAGTCCACCGATCTAAATGTTAATATCATCTTAAAATACCTTCACAGAAGCCCGAGCCGCTTTGGCTCAGTGGTTAGAGCATCAGTGCTAGGACTGAAGGGCCCCGGGTTCGATTTCGGCCAAGGGCAAGTACCTCAGTTGCAGGCTTGATCCCCAGCTCCTGTCGGGGCACGTGCAGGAGGCAACCCATCGTTATGTTTCTTTCCCCCCTCTTCCATTCTGTCTGAAAAGCAATGAAAAAAATGTCCTCAGAAGAGGATTTAAAAAACAATAATAATAAGTAAAAATGAATTACCTGGAAATCCCTCCAGCATTAGAGCAAAATGGCCCCAAATGACCACCAGGAGGCGCTGTGCTCCCACACCTATATCATTTCAATAGTGGTTTCTAGAGGGGAAAAAACACTGGAGCCCAGGAGAAAGTTAGAGCTCCTCTCTCCTCCTACCCTCTTTCCCAGATGGACCAGCTCTGCCCAGCATTCCCGGGACATCCCTGTCCCACCCCACTCTGAGCCCTGTTCTTCCTCTGTGTCCCTTCCATCTGTGTTGGAGGCACAGCGGTTCTGGATGTTGTGTGCCCACCTCTCCCAGCTGCCCTGAGCCTCCGGATTGCCCAGGTGCTGGAGAAAAGGGAGAGGTGACAAGGGCTCACTTTGGGCCCCCAGGTTACCCAAAGATGAGGGCAACAGAAATGGGCCACAGACCTCTTACCTCAGGGGCAAGAGTTTTAAGGTCAAGCAGACCTGGGATTTTCCAGCTCGGCCGCTCACTATGCATGTCATAGCCTCCCTGGGCCTCGGTTTCCTCATATGTAAACTCTGTAATAATACCTTGGAGGATTGAAAGAGCTTAATAAAGCCCCTGAGGCCTAGAAAGCACTCAGTGAATGGGCTGGTTACCATTCCACGCCCATGTGGGAGGCTGGCCTGGGTCTCCTCCCGTGCCCCCGTGGTTTTCTCCAGCACAGCATCTGCTCTCCACTTTGCACTTTCTCCCAAGAAACATCTCCTGGCCCAGCCGGGCGTGGCTCAGCGGTTGAGCGTCGACCTGGGATCCAGGCGATCGGGGTTCGATTCCCGGTCAGGGCACATGCCCGGGTTGCGGGCTCGATCAATGACTCTCTCATCATTGATGTTTCTGTCTCTCTCTCTCCCTCTCCTTTCCTCTCTCTGAAATCAATAAAGGTATATTTAAAAAAAAGAAAAAGAAAAAAAAGAAACATCTCCTGAAGAAACCCACACCATGATCTGGCCACAGGGTCAGCGATTTAACCAGGTAGGACTCCCTGACTTGCAAGAAGTGGAAACCCCGTTAAACCGTCTGGAGGAAACCGGACCCCAAGGGAAAACTGCACAGCCAGTTGCTAGTATCATGGCTGCGAGGACACAAGACGGAAACACACAGAAGAGAAAATCCTTGGGTTATTTATCTAGGAACGTAATACACATACAAATTAAAAACAACAACAACACAAAATAGTTCATGATTGAGAGTGTTTGTTCTACTGGGTTCCCTACTGGTGTGTGAGCCGCCTCGCCAGCAGCGTGGGGCTCGGGGAGGCCCAGGTCCTTTCCTCTCCTCGAATCCCTTTGCCGCTGCACCAGGTCCTCGGCCGGATGCCGCTCGTCAGCCGCTGAACAAACAGAGGCCGCGTCCTGCTGGAAATGCTGCGAAAGGGCTTGGGGTCCAAATCCCAGCTCTGCCCTTACTCCCTGGGGGACACGGACAAGCCACTTAACCTCTTTCGGCTTCAGGATTTGTTCCGTCTCTAAAACGAGGACAATATTACCTACCTCGTGGAGCAACCATGAAGAGTAGCGAGTCTTAGGTAAGTGCCTGGCGCGTAGCAGGTACTCAACACCCGATGAACACCATGCAGTGAGCACCAGCCACACCACACAGGATAAATGAGGCACAGCCCCTGATCGCATGGGTGTCTCGCTCCAGCAGGGACAGCGCTGAAGCGGCTCATTGTGATACAGGGTGTCACATGAAGGTGTGGGGCAAGGAGCACAGAGGAAGATGGAATGAGTTCAGGGAAGGCTTCCTGGAGGAGGTGACATTTAGCCCTTAAATGGCATTATACAGTCTGGTGTCTTGGGTTCTTCTTTGCAACTCACTGCTGAAGTTCCCCGTGACCTCGAGCTAGGCTTTTCCCCACCCTGGGATCCCCAGGTCCCTTCTGTAACATAAGGTTGAGCATTGGCTCTGAATATTTTGGGTCTCAACCTCTTTTAAGAAGAATCTCTGAAAGCCAGAGCCCTTCTTCCTGGAAAAATGCAGACACGTTTGTGTGTAATGGGGGAGGGGCCCTTCATGGACCCCTGGAAACCCATCGTTGGTCCCTAGGCTAAGATCCCAGAGCTCAGTGATCCTGTGGGAGCGTTGTCACCGCAGAGCTGACCCTGCCCTCAGACAGAACCGCTGGGCAGGCGCAAGCAAGCAGAATCGGTGACCCAATCTGGAAAAGCCCATCAGGCGCCGGGCTGCAGGACAGAGCAGGGGCCTGGGGAGGGGAGGTCACTCCAGCTGGCTGGGGACCCAGAGTTCAGTTCTGGGAAAGCGCCCCTCAGCAGCCTGCCCATGACCTCCACTAGTTTATCATCATCTGCCCTGGGGAGGAAGGGGAGCGTGGGCCGCCCCGGGCAGGCTCCCAAACAGGCCGCTGACCCCCATCTGCTGCCCAGACTGGAGTTCCCGGATGCATCCTTCATCTTCCCTAATCTAAACTCCCGCAGGCCCCGGGGGGCCGCCCCTCCCAGCTGACGTGTGTCCTCAGCTGCATCCAGCTTGCCAGAGGGAGCGCTGGCCGTCCCATTAACACTTGAGCCCCTTCCATCCAGCCAACCTGCACCCAGCATTTATTGAGCACCTATTGTCTGCAAGCATCTGTGAATGAGGTGAGGGAGGGCTTGCACTTACCTTCCCCAAAGGTCTCTGCCTCCCGGCCTAGGTCCCCCACCCCCAGACAGGATGCTGTTGCTATGCCACTCACCTGGGGCAGGTGGGGGTTTGGGGGAATCCGGCTCTGGGAGGAGACTCTGCTCTGGGTTAGTGTCTGGTCTGGGCACCGCTCTCAGCTGCTGTGTGATCCGGGGCCTGTTTCTTACCCTCTCTGGGCCTCAGTCTCCTTATATGTACCCTTCAGATTCCAGGATTCCACTGGGCTCTGAAATGGCCCTTGTCAGCCCCCCTCCCCCAGAATAGTTGAAGGAGGAAAGACGGCTCCCCTAGAGTGGTTTAAGATCTTTCTTTAGACAACCTCTGGATCTTATTCAGTCACTCAAGCATTTATTGAGCACCTCGTGTGTGCCAGGCCCCGGACTGGGCAACGGAAATGTAAAGGCGCCCCAGATTCCAGCAGGCGACCCACTGACACCTCGCCCCACGCTCTGCGCCCTGCTTGGGGTAAGGAGGCCTCCTGGGACCCCAGGTGGGCCTAGCGGAGGACCTGGGGCGCCCCGGAGACTCGCGTGGCGGTGCGGGCGGCGCTTACGGCTGCGGTCTGTCTCCTCCCCTTCCTCCTCCGACCCTCCCCCTCCCTCCCCCGGGCGCCGCCGCGGCCGCCTCCCACCCGCGGGATCCCGGCGGCCGGCAGCCGGCTCACGCGTCCGTCGGTCGGCGGCGTAGTCTGTCCGCGCGTGGACAGCCCAGCGCCCGGGCGCGCGGCGGCCGCGGGAGGAAAGGGCGCGGAGGCGGGACCGCGGCTCCCTCCCACTCCGGGGGGAGCCCGAGAGGCGGCGGTGCCGAAGCGCGACCCGCGGACAAGCAGCGGAGAGGAGAGGCGGTGAGCGCGCGGGGTGCGGAGGGACCCCACCCCCGGCTCCTGCGGGGGCCCGCGCGCGCGCTTTGGGGAGGTCTGGGCTCGGGAAGGGGGCTCTTACCCCCAAGGCGGGAGCCAGCGCCGAGCCAGCCCCGGCCTCGCTCCTCCGTGACGCGACCCCCGAGGGGCCTGGGCCGCGCCTGCAGCGCCGCGCATCCCCGCGCATCCCCGCGCATCCCCGCGCACCCTGCATCCCGGCCGCGGGGAGCAGAGCGCTGGGGAAGCTGAGGAGGGGGCGTCGCAGGCGAGAGCCTGGGAAAATCGTCCCTCCGCCCCAGCCCAGCCTGCAGGCCTGCCCCTAGGGAATGCGGGCGGCGACCCCCTCTCGCCCCTCGCCGCCCACCCCCACCGGTTCCCCATTGTTCTCGGGCGATCGGTCTCCTGGGAAGGGGGAGGGGGGTGCCGCGCTCCAGTCTTAAAGGGCCCTCTCTCCCTGTTTCCCCGGCAGGTCGCGAGCACGAGTGGGGTGGGGCGTGCCCACGGGCCCCCGCCCCCCTCGGCCCCCCGGCGCAGCTCGGTAGCCGCAGCCCAGGCAGGCGGGCCGGGGACACGCGCCGACCCCTCCCCCGTGCATTCTCCGGCCGCCGGGCCTTCCAGGACGCCCTGCAGCGGGGACAGGGGGACAGAGACGCACCCTTGGGCAGGAGCCGTCGGTGGGGCGGCCGCAGGCCAGACCAGCAGCCCCGCTGGAGCCAGGTGCAGGGCCTGGGACGCCGCTGCGAGCGCACAGAGCGGCTGGCGCCGCAGGGAGCAGCGGGCTGGGCCAGGCCTCCCGGGTGACAGGCCCTGCGCTGACTGCGAAGAGGGCAGGAGCCCGGCAGGAAGAGACTGGACCTAGAGCAGGGCCGGCTGCCTCACTCCCTTATCTGAGCCGAGGGATCCGAGGAATGTAGAGCAAGGTTTCCCCCGTCCTAAGAAAGACACTTGCTTTGGGGAGCAGCACCCTTTATCTGAGACAGCTCAGCGGGCAAGGGGTCCTTGGAGCCTGGAGCACCCCCCGGCTCCTTCAGCTGAGGCCTCTGCGCCTCACAGGGAACGGGGAGTTAGAAAGGAGACCAGACAGCCCCTGCTGCTGCCCTGGGGACAGAGGAAGCGCCCTGCCTCTCCGGGCCCAGGAGGAGCTGGGCCAGCAACGGAGGGGTCCTGGCCCCTGAGGCGGCAGTGGCCATGTCCCGGCCAGGCCAGGGTGTCATGATGCAGGTGAACGGGCTGGGCTTCCCACCGCAGAACGTGGCCCGCGTGGTGGTGTGGGAGTGGCTGAATGAGCACAACCGCTGGCGGCCTTACACGGCCACCGTGTGCCACCACATCGAGAACGTGCTCAAGGAAGACGCGCGGGGCTCCGTGGTCCTGGGGCAGGTGGATGCCCAGCTGGTGCCCTACATCATCGACCTGCAGTCCATGCACCAGTTTCGCCAGGACACAGGTGAGTGGCCCCGCTGCCTGCAGAGCCAGGTGGGGACAAACACCACCAGCATCGCTCCCTCAGCACCGCCTCGCCTGGAGGGCTGCTGACATCCCCCGTGTCCCTGGGGAGGGAGCCGGGACTTCAGGCAGGCCAGTCTGCCATCCAGCCCCCCCACTCCTCCCCCAAAGAGGGACAGCCTTGCCTAGTCCGGTTTAACACTTCGGTTCCAATCCAGCCTCTTAGTTGTAGGGTCTCAAGCAAGTTACATCATCACCTCTCCGATTCAGTTTCCTCATCTGTAAAATGGGTGGATTAATAGCTCTCAGGGCCCCGTAAGGATTAAATAAAATTGTGCTTACTGAGCACAGAACATAGAAAAACACTAGCACTCAGTTATCATAGTAAAAGGACTTTGCATGCACTTCCTCTCTTGATTTTTTCCCCAACAATCACAGACAGTAAGGCTTATTATTGTATTAGTAGTAGTAGTCATCCCATTTTACAGATGAAGCAACTGAGTCTCACAGAAGCTAAGTGATTTAAACTCAGCTGGGATTCAAGCCCAGGCCATTGACTTCCAGAGCCAACGCTCTTAACTGGTATCCAGCACCGGCTCTGAGCGTTGGTGGTGCTGGGTGGCATGATGCTGGTGGTGTTGAGGGGGGAGGTGGGGGGTCATGATGGAGGAGATGGTGGTGGTGGTGTCAGTGGGAGTACTGATTGTGGCATTGGTGCTGATGGTTGTGTTGGTGGCTGTCTTGGGGTTGGTGAGATGGGGTGGTGATGATGATGGGGTGGAGAGAATGAGTTTGGTGGCAGTCGTGGTGCTTGTGTGATAAGTGATAATGGTGAGAAAAACGGGGAGGTCCAGTCCCCGCATTTTTGTTCTGGAGACGTGCCATCGCCGTGGAGATCTTCCTGAGTCGTTGTTGCCTGGTGGTCTCTGTGACAAGCCTGGTGGGCAGTGGGGGATGGTGAGCCCCTGCCTCTTGGAGGCTGCCAAAGAATCCTTGTCATGTTTGATGCCAAGGGCCAGCTGATGGAGGTTTGGGGGCCGTCCTGGGAATCCCTGGATGGCAGAATCCCGTGCAACAGCTTGGAGACGTAATCTCACAGATAATCAGTTGCAGGTCTGAGAATATGACATAAACCTAGCCTAGGAGTGGTCATGGGAGGCTCATTTGTGGAAGGGATGTTAGAGCGGAAGTTTGAAGATTGCGAGGGGCAGTGTTCCAGGCAGACAGAAGGAACAGCCAGTGCAAAGGCCCTGTGGCAGGAAGGAGTAGCGTACATTCAAATCCATTGTGTTTGGAGTGCAGTAAATGTGAGGAAGCTTACACACCACGAGGTTGGAGCATGGCCTGGACAGCCACAAAGAGGGCTCTAAATATTTTGAGCGAGTCATCATGGAGTCTTTGTGCCTGTTCTTCCAGAGAGGCACTGTGCCCCTGAGAGAAATGAGAGGCACTGTGCCCCTGAGAGAAATGAGAAGTGCCAGGCATCCCCGTCTCATTCTCTCTGGTTTTTCCTGGAAGGCAGGGGTCTGACCGCAGAAGGAAGTGGGTTTTCTCATGGGCTCGGTGTCTGCAGGCTCAGAGCTGGTGCTGGATGGACATCTTCCAGGCCTGGCTTGGGATGGGGGGTGGTCCTTAGAACAGGGATAGCCCCACCCAAGGCTGCCTAGCTGGCCAATTTGTCTCTGATCCCCCCTTTTAGGGTCCTTTTTCTCTTTGCAGCACCCCCACTTGGGTTTCTAGTTCCTCAAACTCCCTTCACCCCCCCTTTCAGCAGGCCCCTTACTCTCACTGGCACCTGTCACGGTCCAGCCTCTCTGAGTCCTCCAGAAGTTCAGCTTTGGTCACTTCCCGCCACCCCCTCCCGGAACTGCTCACTCCACACCTGCCCCTGTTTGCCGGAAAAGGGAAAAAAAGCCCTCATCCCTCCACGGGCTCCTGGGAGCCTGCCCAGACCCCCAGCGAGGAAGGCAGGCCTGGGAACCTGCGGGGCTGGCAGGGGACCTAGAACGCCAGGAAAGCTGCCGGAGGGAAGGCACACTGACCCCCAGACGTGTCATAATGTGTGTGCACCCTTCTCCCAGGACGTCTCGTCTTCACTGTTTCAGGTCCAGGGAAGACCCTCAGGCAGGTGTCCTCACCTCTCCAGGCCTCAGTTTCCACATCTGTGAAATGGGCAATGGCGTTGCTTTGCTAGCAAGGTTGATGGGTTGGTGGAGAGAACCAAGCCTGCTATTTTACCCCACAAACCTTGACTAACCACCTACCATGTGCTTAGCATGTGCTGGACACTCTGATACTCAAAACGAGTGGGAGATCTTAAATTTAAAAAGATTACGCATCTCTCTCCCCTCCCTCATACGCACACACAAAACAATATAAAGTTGTAAAACCCAAAGCTTGCGTATATGTATTGAAATGAGCACAGCTTCTCTCTAGATGTCATTGTAAAATTCTTGGTAAGTTCATTGAAGCTGAACTTGAACTTGGGGGTGTAGCGCATGCCCAGCTCTGCTAGTGCCCTGACATGGGATAGGGGCAAATAGGACATATTTTAGCCTTGTTGGCCCTACTGTCTGTTGAAACAGCTCGACCCTGCCGTTGTCGCGTGAGAGCAGCCGCGGCCGGTCTGTAAATGAATGAACGTGGCCGTGATCTCGCTCTCAGCTCGTGAGCCGCACAAAAGCATGCGGGAGGCGGTTGGCCTGGGGCCGCAGTTTGCCAATCCTCGCCCTTCGTGTTCCTAACCTGCCCCCGTGGGGTAAGACAGTGCTGGTGCCACAGCGCCCAGTGTAGCATACGCTAAGACCCATGCCCTGTGGTGTGTGCCAGGGTGGGTGGCCACGCGTGTTCAGGCATGCACACAGCACCAACCCACTGTGCACCACTGACACACAGTGCCCTGTCTGTGTGCCTGTCCTGCAGCCGGTGAAGGAAAGCCAGGTGACAGGCTGGGACCGCAGGGGAGAGGCCAGGCCCAGTCCCAGTCCCATGGGGGCTGCTGTTCATTCAGCCAGTGCCCCCTCCCCCCTCCCCTGCTGGGCTGTCGTCATTGCTCCCCATAGCATGTGAATTTCCCTCTGAAGCAGGGGGATGCTGTGACCCTGGGCCACATGACCTTCCGTCACTCATAGTGGTGCCCCCTGTGAGACCACAACTTCCCCGAGGGTCATTTGCCAGCCCCACCCCCGCCGAGGACCTCACCCAGTGCCTGGATTTTCCACCCAGTCCCCACAGCTGGACAGAGATGGGACTTAGCCACTTTCCAGGCAATTTCCAGATTCCTCCCTGGACGCCTGTGGTTGGGGGAAGGGGAGAGGGGGCCACCTTTCCTACTGACAGGCGTCTCCCATTCTCCTCTCTCTCTGCTGCTGGGGGAACTTGTGGTAGCTTTCTGTCCATTCTGTAGATGGGACAGCTGAGGCTGGGGGAGGCCAGGCTGGGGACCATCCACAACTGCTGTCCCCAAGGCTCAAAACACAACTGTGCCTGCGCTCCCAAGCTGTCAGGTTGGAGTAACAGGTGGCAGCTGGCTTCGGCATCTCCCAAGCCTACATCATCCCTTCTGTGGGCGGCCGGGGCTCCACTCAGGCCTGGTCCCTGCCTTTATGGGCACCTCCTGTCTGAAGACATGCTCGGGCTATGGGAGGCTAGGTGGAGCCACCCAGATGGAGCAGCAGTCATCACCAGGGAAAACACTGTCAGAATGTAGGCTCCTATGCAGGTCATTGTACAGACAGAAAACTGAGGCCCAGAGAGGGTAACTTGCCCAAGGTAACACAGCCGAGCCATCCCAAGCTGGAACCCAGGCCTCTCCAATAGTTCTCAGGGATATAGGACAAGGTGACATTCACTGCTGGGCTGAGAAAGTCCCCTCTCCCTTCTCCCTTGAGAGCTGAGTTGGGACTTGTTGTCAGGGTCTCTCCCAAGGCAGGAAAAGCATGTGCAACCCAGAGGCCTCTAGGGCCAGCTCCCTAGTCACAGGACCCCTTGGGACCCTCTCCCAGCCAAGCTCGGAGCCCCCTGGGGCTGGGCCTGCCATCGGGGCGAGAGGATTATGCATGTTTGGGTGGGGAGCTGTCTGTCCCATGGTGACTCAGGTTCAACTAATCCACACATGGTGACTTTCATTCCCACCTGTCACACTCCCTCCATTTCCATCATTACAGACAGACACACCCCCTTTTGGATTCTGGCTGCTCACCTGGTTCCAGAGCCTCTTCTGATACCATAAATCCATCCTCACTTTTATGTGACAATCAGAGGTGCCTGCTCAGTGCCAGGCCTGGGCTGGGTCCTGCGGCTTGGCGAGCAGGACAGGACCCCTGCCTCATTGATGTAGGAGCCCCGTGGAGGAAACGGCCGAGACATGATGGGAATAGCAGTGAACCTCCTGATTAATGAGGCCCCAGATAGAGACCTGCATTCCAGCTGGCCCTTGGCTGGCTCTGTGACCATGGGCAAGCCCCTTGCCCTCTCGGAGCCTCAGCTCCCTCCTCTGTAAAATGGAAATAAGAATAGTCCCTCCCTGAGAGGGTTGTCATGAGGATTAAATGAGATGATGTAAGTAAAGCACAAAGAATATTACTTTGCACATAACTAGCACTCACACTCAAGCAGGGGAAACATTTAAATGCCTCGTAGGAGAGGTACAGGGAGCCTTTGGCCCGCCGACGTGGGTGGTGTGTGCCTGAGGCCTCTGAGAGGGAGGGCTTCCTGGAGGAGTCATCCTCCGAGGGTCTGTGTGGTTTGAGGAACACTGGAGGTAGAGGGAACAGCATCGGCAAGGTCCTGGAGAAGACCTCGGGCCTGGGTGGAAGAGGGAGGCTGTGACAGAAGAGAGGAGGAGGGCGGGGGGGGGGGGGGAGGGAAGGGAGACCTCTTCGGTCCCTCAGGGCCTGTCTGGGCTGCCAGCTGCTGCTTTTTAGTGGTCAGGCCCCAAGGGACCTAGAGTCACACTGCAGAACAGCCTCGCTAATGATGGGTCCTCAGAGGCCAGAGCTGGAGCAGGCTGGGCTCTGATGCAGGCTCTTCCTACGGCCCGCCTGGCGCCCTCCACCCAGCCAGCGGGCATCGCCCCATTTTACACATAGCAAAGCTGAGGCTCAGGGAGCCACCTGCCCGAGCTGGGGAGAGATGGGTGGGAGCTCCAGAGCCAGGCCTCCAGCGCCGGCCCCCCACCGGGCCCCACTGTCGCAGCACCTTGGACAGCACCGAGGGCACCCTGCCCACCCCTGGGTCAGGCCCTCCCAGTCTCTCTCTCACCTTCCCTGCCCCCTCCCCCTCTACCCCCTCCTGCCCCCTCCCAACCCTCCAGCCTCATGGGTCCAAGGGAGCTGTGGCCTGACCGAGACATGAGGAGGTGGGGGATGGGAGTGGAGGTGAGAGGGATGCTGCGGGGCTGTGAGGGAGGGGGCGGGGTCCTAAGGGGGGGCGACAGAAGATGTGAGGGACGGGTTGTGAGGAGGGCCAGCGTGGGAAGGTGAAGGGGCAGGACTGGTCACAGTGGAGGCGCCCACAGGCCGTGGGCAGTGGGGTCCTTAGCCGCCTCCCCAGTGTGGAGTTGTCAGGGTGTGGAGGGTGCCCAGAGCCCTCCCAGCCCTCCCTCCCCCCACGTCTGTCCCCCTTTCCTCTCACACCTGCGCCACACTCAGTGGGGTCCACTTCCTAAGACAGCCTCTGGGCCCTAAGATAGCCACCCCCCTGCCAGCCCATCAGCCTCCCGGTTGACAGACACCCACAGCCCCCAGCTGCCCCTCACCGATACCGGCTGAGAACATGGTGCCCCCAGCCTGGACCCGTCTGCCCCAGGGACCTTGTGGGTGAGGCCGAGACTCCAGGCTTCCTCACCACTCGCTAGTCATGGGGGGTGGGGCAGGGGCATGTGACTTTGGGTAAAGCACACTCCCTCCCTCAGCCTCAGTTTCCTCCTCTGCAATATGGGCCCAACAACAGCACCCACCTCGTGGGATTGTGGTCAGCACTCATTCATTTTTTCCAGCAGGAATTTAATGAGCACCTACTGCGTGCCAGTCACTCTCCTTGGCACCAGGGTTGCAGCAGTGAATAGGACAGACAGAAATCGCTGCTCTCGAGGCCCTTCCGTCCTGGGGGGAGGGGTGCCAGGTGTGGTACAGGGGGCCAGACACTGAGGAGGTGCCAGGCTGGGGGCTGTTCCTGACCTTGGTGCCCCAGGATCTGCCAGGCTGGGGGCCGTCTCCCTGGGGTCCTGTGTGGCTGTGTCCATCGGGGCCAAACGCCTCTCCCTCTCTTGGTTCCTGCCACTGTCCCCCTGGAGCTGCTCTAGGCTGCTCTAGGCAGTAAGCAGGCAGGTGATGGGGTGCTGGGGGGAGTCTGGCTCCAGGCCCTGGAGCTGAACACCAGGCCCTGAAATGCAGAACAAAGAACGAGGCAATCAGAGGAGGCAGCCCTGGCGGCTAAGACGGTCCTGCCAGCAGCCGCCGCATAGCCACCTCTCCTCCCGATGACAGGCTGGGCCCCTGCCGCCACGAGCCCTCGTCCCCGCTCCCTCCGACTGCAGGCCAAGCGCGCCAGGGAAGCATAGAATTTACCTGAAGTCGCACCAAGCTGGAACCTTCCCCAGTTCCTCTCTCCCAGGGAACAAAGCTTCATTCATTCTGAGGTGTTTGTCACCTGGTACTGCGGAAATGGGAATCAGGGGGCCCGGGGTCAAGATGTAGCTCTGGTTTGTAGGTGGTTTGGGCCATGGCCCTTTCTCTCGCTCTCGGACCAAGTTTCCCCATTTAGAGACGGAAAATGCAGATGGGCCCAGGGCCCAGGCAGCTGGCAGAAGTGTGTGCCGTGGCTGGGAAGGCGAAGGTTTCCAACTGTTGTTCTGTAGCACCGGTACGCAGTAGGTGCTCAATAAATACTTGAAGACACGAACAGGGCGACTGTGACTCACCTTCTGCTAACTGTTGCCCAGAAGGCCAATGCTTGTGGCCACATCTTTGGATATTTTGTTTGGGATTGTTGAAATCCAGACTTGAGTGAGTCCACCCCCATTTTTAAGTGCCTGGTCATTATATTTTGAAAATGTAAATAGTATGCGGACCAAAACAAAAGCACATCCACCACCAACTTGTGATCTCCAGCCCAATCGTTTGTCACATTCAGGTTCATTCATGTGTACTTGGCCATTCATTCATTCACTCATTCAGCTAGCATTTTCCCGGTGCCTACCTCCCTGTGCCCCTGGCTGTAGAGGGCTGCGAAGGTGGCAGAAAGCTGGCCCAGGCCTTGAGAGGCTCCCAGGCTGGAGGGAGCACAGACGCCTCCACGATTAGTGAGTTCTGTGCCTTAACAAGAGTACTACAGGTGCCAGTTGCTGTGGGAGCCCCAGGGAGGGAACGATTCTCCCTAAGGGTGGAGGAGATTCCAAGGGGATAGCGCTTGAGCTGAACCATGAGGACTGCACAGAAAGCAGGAAGGAAAATGGGGTGGGTGAGTGGAAGGGCATTCTAGACAGAGGGAACAGAACGTGCAAACCCACAAAGGCACAGCCAGAGAATAACTAGACATCAGCGTGTGAGGCTGTGCAGACTGCTTGTGGTGGGTCTCAAAGATGAGCGCAAGAGCCTGGACAGATTCCAAGGGCACTAGGGAGCTATTGATGGGTGTTAAGCGGAGGAGTGATGTGGTCAGATTGGAGTTTGTGAAAGATCCCTCTGGCTGCCATGGGAGAATGTATTACAGGGTACAAAGGGCGGAAGGTGGGACCCAGGACAGAGGCTTCTGCAATAGTCTGGACAAGCAGTAAAGGCGGCTTAGACCAGGGTGGTGGCAGTAAAAGTGGGGAGAAGTTCAAATCTGGCTGAGTTAAATCCTGGCTGGATAGCTTAGTAGCTGTGTGACTTTGGGCAAGTCACTTCACCTCTCTGTGCTTCAGCATTTGCACAAAGCAATGATAATAATGGTACCTGCTCTGTAGAGTATAGAAAGGTGTCTGGCACACAGTAGGTGCTTTGTGCTTACTCCTACTACTACTATTACTATTATATCCATTTCACAGATGAGGAAGGAGAGGCTTGGAAGGGTCTGGTCCATTGCCAAGGCCACACAGGGCTCCAAGAGACAGAATACTCTCTGCTTCTTCTGTTCCCCACCCCCTCACTTCCTGCCCTTGGATGTCGCCACTGTGCCAGGGGGTCTGAACCCAAGTGCATTGAAAGCCAGGTGACTGGGAAGACCCCACACAGCCCATAAAGTGGCCAGAGCCAGCTTCCAGCTGCCAGCAGCCTCCAGGGTGAGGGCCTTTTGAAAACCGATTTGAAGGTGGTAACCTCTCTGAGTGCCCTGCAGCCCCTCAGCCTTCCCTGGGCACAGCTGGAGACCCCCCTCCCCTGTCTCCACCACCCTGGCCTGGCGGCCAGCAGACCCTGAGGAGCCCGGGCCAGCCCGAAACATGCGGAAACCGTGCAGAAACCGCTAATGGGCTGCTGTTCAGCTTGACAAGTCCCCCGGGAGAGTTTGGTGGGAAACAGAACCCTGCGGGATTATTGATCGCAGGGCTCCACCCTGGCCACAGACTGCAGTTCAAATCCCAGCGTGGCCGCTGCTCCAGCCAGGCTTCTGTGCCTTCCCAAGGAGTCTTGGGATTGGGCCAGCTATGCAGGTGATCAGGTGGGGGCGGGGGGGGGGGGAGAAAGGGCCTGGGCCACAAAAGTGTGTTCTCTGAATGCAAACAGTTGTTGTTATGGTTACTTCTGGGTTGTTGGAGGACTCGGTAAAGTCCCTTTCTGGGGCCCAGCATCCAGTGGGTGCTCAATTCATGCCTAACACTGTGCCCAACACCTAGTCACAGGCCTCAGCCTGCAGCAGGACTCCCCCCACCTGACAGGATGTCCCATGACTGCCTCCCACAGGCCCCCCCTTCCCGTTAGGGTCTGGGTGACCCCAAGCTGAGGTCGCTTCTCTCTGGGAAGCCACTTCAGAGGGAGGGGTTCCCTGTTGGGCCCTGGGACTAGCCCAGCCTGGGAAGGAACCCTTTGGAGGCTGAGGGGCAGGCAGGAGGGCTCAGGGCCTCCCCTCTCCCTCCAGAGACAGCATCTTAAGGCAAAAAACTGGGGCCCAAGACACCCACACATCCACCTCTAGGCAGGGGATCAGATTGGGACCACATTCTCAGGGCTGAAACCTCTCACAGCAAAACAACTAAGCGCAAAGCTGAGGTAGTGAGTTCCCCATTGCCAGAGGTATCCTAGTCTGGGCTGCCACTTGGCTGAGTTGAACCCCTTAGAACCAATCCTTCCTGGCCTTTCCTTTACTACATGAATGGAGCATCCTTCCCAGCCCTCCCAAAATTACACTTCTCTGGGCCTTGGTTGCCTCATCTGTAAAACAGAAATAAGTCTGGTCTCCCCCTGGAAGGAACCATGCGAGCATAAAATGAGTTAGTGCAAGGAAAGTACTGAGCACAGCATCTGGCACATAGTGGGTGCTCGTCAACGTTGGCTCTGTTGACATCGACATTCCAGTAGCCACTGTCCGCCCTCATTGCCTCTCCTCTCCGCTCTCCCCGTCTCCTGGCCTCACTCTCTTGTTCTGAGTCTCCGTGACCAGCTCAGCCTCTAGGTTTCAGGATTTTGTTTGTCTCCCAAACGCGTTCTCTCTGCCCCAGCTGTCCTATATCTGCCTCAGCGTTTCCCACTTTGATCTTGGCCTCTGGCAGTCTCTCTTGCATGCAGTCTCTCTCCGTCTCTGTGTCTATCTCTCCCTGTCTCTGGCTCCCCCAGGGTCTCATCTCGCTGGTCACTGGCTGCCGTGGCTGTGGCCGCCCCCACACCCGGTCTCAGGGGCCCAGCTCCTGCAATCCTCCTGCTGACATTTGGCCAGAGCCCCTTTCCCCTCAGTTCAGCTGGAACAAGATTGGAATTTTTCAACCAAACATTCCGAAAACACGACGGCGGGGGTGGGTGGGGGACAGACAAAAGCAGGCGCACAAAAACAGTCCCAGAAGTGGTCCGTGCTTGACACAGGTTCCTGACTGCCATGGGGACGCAGGCCCTGGTGGCCAGCGCAGCTGGGTGCCCTCGAGGCCCGGGGGGGGGGGGGGGGGCTGCTCAAGGGCACCCGCAGAGTGGGCCAATGAGAAAGCCCAGCCGCGTCTCCGAGCTACCAGTCTGAGGTCCTCCCCCTCCCCTGGGCTGAAGAACCTCCAGCCGCATCTTAGACCCATTGTTCTGGCTGAAAATCTAGGCCAAGGCCACTGTGGAGGAGAAGGGATATTTCCGCCTCGGCTCCCTTGGAAATGTCGAGATCGCAGCCCAGGCAGGTCACCAGGGAAGCAGCTGGCCCCCCTCAGCCTGGGCCAGGGCCAGGGGAGCGGGAGCGGAGAGGTGGCCCGGCGGGCAGGCCGGCAGCAGCGGCGTTGCGGGTGCGGGCCCGGCGGGGCCGACGGCAGCTGCCCTAATTACTCCAGCTCTCCAGGCTCCAATCTCGTCTGAAAAGGACTCCAGGGACGCAGCCTTTAATAACTACCAGTAAACAGGCAGGAAAATCGATACCTGGTAAAGAGAGCCCTGGAGAGAGGGCGGCCGGGCTGGCGGGCCCTGACCTGGCCCGGAGGAGCTCCCAGAGTCCTTTGTTGCAGAGCTGGCCTGCACTGCCCTTAGGAGCCATGTCCCCACCCCTACCCCTGGGGGGCCCTTGTGTGCTTTGGCTTCTGCTCCGGTCTCCACTCCCTCTCCATGAAGACTGAATCTTCCTCTTTCCCACTCCAGCTGAGCCCTGACCTGTGCCAAGTAGGTTGCCTGTTTCAGTTGCAGATGCCTCCTTTGTGACAGGCTTTGTGCCTGGAGCTGGTAATGCTGATCTGGTTCTTGTCCTCCTGAAAGCCATCAACCAGTGAGGAAGATTAAGAACAAAAATGAATCATTGAATGACAGTACAAGGATAGACATGCAACAAAAAGCTATGTTGCAGCAGAACAGAAAAGCACTTCCTGGAGGAGGTGAACACGTGGAGGGTTTTGTTGGATGAATAGGAGTTCGCAAAGTGAACAAGGGCTGGGAGAGGGTGAATGCGGATAATAACAACAGCCATCTTAGCTAACATTCATCGAGCACTTACGATAGGCCTGCTCACTGCTAGGCACCTATGACATACATTCTCTTACTTTGCCCCACAGTAGGTGTTACTACCCCCATTTTACAGATGAGAACACTGAGGCTATATGTGGAGCCAGAATTTGCACATGGCCTATGAAACTTGAGTTGTTTCAACCACTTCACTCTGCCCCTCCCACTCCTAACCCTGCTCTGCCTAGTTCAAGACTTGGCACAACGAGGTGGTTAAATACAACGAGCTCCCATCCCTTCTTTTTCCTTCCCTTCCCATCCAGGGGTCACACCTTCCAGGTAACACAGCACCTCAACCCTCAGCAGTAGGTTAGTGGTGGTACTTCAGGCACATAAGACAAGAAGATGATCTATATGAACCCCCATTTTGCAGACAGGGAAACTGAGGCCCTGGGAGGAGAAAGCCAGGACTCAGAAGCAGAGGCAGGAACAGGACCCGGGATTTCCCCTCTAACTCATCCCTTCTCAGGCCTGCCCTGGGAGAACTCTGTTGTCAAGGGAAAAAATCAATATGCACACACTCAATTAAAATGATAAATCAGGCATCAGAATGAGGTTGCCCCAGAGGCCCCCGGGAACCGTTCATGTGATTGGCTGGAACATTACCAGAGCCCAGGGACCCACGCCTTCCCTCCTCTCACATCAGCAGCTACAGCTCTGTGCCTCCATTTCCCCAGCTCTTAGGGCCTGGGCAGTTGACAGAGGGCAGAGAAATTCTAACAGAGACAGCAGAGGACAAGCTGCTTCAGCCCCGGGTAGGGACCCAAGTGAGGACAGTCAGCGTGTGTGCTCAGGAGAAAGAAGCCTGAGCAAGGTGGAGCGAGGGGTGGAGTGGGGCCGAGAACGATGGACCATGACAGGTCCCCATCCATCTGGCTGCAGCTTCCCGGGCCAGGCACCTAGGAGGTGCCAATTACCAATGGAAACATGGTCATAAGGGCCTGTTGTGTGCCAGGCACCATGCTAGGCGCTTGGGATTCAGCCATGAGCAAAGACTAGAGCTCTGCCTCAGCAAAGCTAAGATTGAAAAGGTGCTGGGAGCCTGGCCGGGCGTGGCTCAGCGGTTGAGCATCGGCCTAGGATCTAGGAGATCAGGGTTCGATTCCCGGGCAAGGCACATGCCCTGGTTGTGGGCTCGATCCCCACTTGGGGGTGTGCAGGAGGCAGCCAATCAATGACTCTCTCATCATTGATGTTTCTCTCTCTCCCCCTATCCTTTCCTCTCTCTGAAGTCAATAAACATATATATATTTTTTTTAATTTAAAAAAAATGAAAAGGTGCTGGGAAGGTGCCGAGGAGGCAGCCGGATGCAGACGTTTGGCTCTCAGCAAAGTGGCTGGACCTCTCTACCCTCTATGACCAATTTTGGAATCATCAGCAATAAGACAGGATTTATCTTGATTGATTCTTTTATCAACCCTACCAGGAAGGTCTGCTTGTGCCCATTTTGGAGATGAGAACAGTGAGGCTCAGAGCCGTTGAGTCACCTGACCAGAGTCATGGAGCTGGAAAGGCAGGCAGTCAGGACCTGAAATGAGGCCTGCCTGCCTCCCAGCCCTGGGGCCCTGCCCACACCCTGTGCTCTGTGGCTCTTCTCACCCGCTGCTCCCAGCAGCCCTGTGTGAGGGACAGGGTGAGTCATAAACTAGCATCACCTGCATTTTCGAGATGGGGCCAGTGATACCTGGGGGGGGGGGGCTTAAGGGACTTGCCCACAGTTGAGGAGCAGCCAAGTTTGCAGTTTTCCTGCAGGTGTGCAAGCAAACCCAGCCAAAGAATCTTCTGCACTGGCCCCAGGCCAGAGCAGGCTAAAGGCTCTGAGAAGTCCTGCAGCCTGGATGTTGGGTTCTCTCTGCTTAACCTAGCATCCTATGGGGCCTTGCTCTCTAGGAGCACTTAGAGCTTTGGGAGTCACAGAGCAGTGGTTGGGAGCGAAGCCTCTGCGCCCTCGCTTTTGAGATGGGGGGCGTGCATACCCACCTGGCTGGGTTATCACACAGTTTTTTATGTTCTTTTCGAATGAGCACTCAGCAGGGAGTCCTCCAAAGAGCAGCCCGTCAGCAAATGTTTGTTAAAGGAAGGAGCAAACGAACCGCCAGGCGAATACAAAAACGAACGCCTGGACAGAGGAATGGACGGGCGCAGGGCTAAGCAAAAGGCACCAGGGAGCAAAAGAATAATTGAGTAAAACGGACCAATGTCTGAACTCGCGGATTCACTCAAGCGTCCAACAAATACCTAGGGAGCACCGACGGTGCAGGCGCTGGGGGGCTAACAGTGTCCCTGCTTTGGGGCCGTGATGTTCTAGCCAGAGGAGAGGGAAAACAGGATAACTAGGTAACAGAAAGTAGACCAGACGGAGACACGGGAGGAAGGAGCCAGGGGAGGAACATGGTGCACAGGCCGGGGGTGCAGGTCTGAGAGCAGGGAGGCCGTACATCAAGGAGTGACTGAATGCCTGGGAAAGGAGCGGGTGGGTGCGGGCATGAACCCAAGCACCCTGGCTGCCTGCGGGGCCAGGGGCCTCTGGAGAGGCCTGCAGAGTGAATGGGTGTGGGAGCCAGCGCGGGAACAAATGAGCGGGCTAATGCAAGAATCACGGAATGAATGAGTGAATTCATGAAGGTTTGCATGCCCCCCCCCCCCGCGTGTCCGCGTGGATCTCTGTCCCCACCGCGGGTGCTGACTGCGCTTGACGTTGCCAGAGGAGCCCCCGCGCCCCGTCCCCCACCTGCCCCCCAGGCCCGTGATGACCACTCGTTCAGCGCCTGCCCTGACCCTGAGAGGGGCAGGGAGCCGGCCCCTCCCGCGCCTGGCTCGCCTCGCAGAGGCGCCCCCCCCCCCCCGCCCCTGCGCGGGGACCCTCTCGCCCCCTCCCCGCGCGCGCGCCCCGGGCCCTGACCCCTGCCCTTTGTGAGCGCAGGCACCATGCGCCCCGTGCGGCGCAACTTCTACGACCCGTCGTCGGCGCCCGGCAAGGGCATCGTGTGGGAGTGGGAGAGCGACGGCGGCGCCTGGACGGCCTACGACATGGACATCTGCATTACCATCCAGAACGCCTACGAGAAGCAGCACCCGTGGCTCGACCTCTCGTCGCTCGGCTTCTGCTACCTCATCTACTTCAACAGCATGTCGCAGATGAACCGCCAGACGCGCAGGCGCCGCCGGCTGCGCCGCCGCCTGGACCTCGCCTACCCGCTCACCGTCGGCTCCATCCCCAAGTCGCAGTCGTGGCCCGTGGGCGCCAGCTCGGGCCAGCCCTGCTCCTGCCAGCAGTGCCTGCTGGTCAACAGCACGCGCGCCGCCTCCAACGCCATCCTGGCCTCGCAGCGCCGCAAGGCGCCCCCCGCCGCCCCGCCGCCGCCCCCGCCGCCGCCGGCCCCCGGGGCGCCCCCCGGAGCGCTCGCCGTGCGCCCCAGCGCTACCTTCGCTGGAGCCTCGCTCTGGGCTGCGCCCGCCGTCGGCCCCACCGAGCCCGCGCAGCCCCCGCGGAGCCCGAGCGCCCCCAGCGGTGCGCCCACCCCGGGCCAGAACAACCTCAACCGGCCTGGACCCCAGCGCGCTACCAGCGTGAGCGCGCGTGCCTCCATCCCGCCAGGGTAAGAGGGGCCCCTGGCACGGGGGTGGCGCCCAGCAGGGCCAGGGGCAGAGAACTGCAGAGATAGCAATAATCCTGATCTGTTAAGTAGTCCCTTTGTGCCAAGCGTTAACGAAGCACCTTAATGTGTCCCCGCTCATTTGCCTGCACACACCAGGACCCATGAGGTAGGTGCCAATGTCATCCCCAATGGACAGAGGAAGACCCCGATGGGGGAGGGTCCGCAGCTTCCCAGGATCACGCAGTTCACAAGTGGTGGGGCCGTAGCGGCGACAGTAAGGGCGTGTATTCCCTCTCTCGTTTATTACTCCACATAATTCTGTCGTGCCCAGGTGACAGATGGAGAAGCTGAGGCGGGAGAGGAGTGGTGCCTTCTGAGGGTCGCCCGGGTGGAGAGCGGGGACTGAAACAGACCTGTGTGGGATTCTAGTCTGTGTTGTGTTGTCTTCGAAGTTTTGGAGGGTTTCCGCCCCCTGCCCCAGTCCATGCCCGTCTGGCGTGGAGACTTCAGCGAGCACCAGCCGCTCATCCAAAATATTTCCCCCATAGGCCTCCCCTGAATTATCGCCATTACTTTGAGCTAATACGACTGTGTTTTTCAAACTGGGCTCTGGGGACTCCTGGGGCGAGCTGAGATAGTGGCAGGAGAGGGTGATGGATGAGAGAAGTCAGGCACCCAGGAGCCAGCCTGTTGCTCCTGTTTTAACCTGAGCGGCCCTTTTTGGAATCTTATGAATTAACAGGATTTCCCAGTGGGATTTCCTTGAGGAAGGGAACTGGGGGTTACCAAGAGTGGAAATCCTTGGATTAAGGCATCGAAGTCCCGGGATAGCGACCCAGTGTGCCTGTCAGCTGCTCGCCCAGACTCAGTTTCAGCGGAGACCTGGCCCCGAGGAAGTGGGAGTGAGAGGGAGGAGCGAAGCCTTGACCTTGGGACAGCCCAGAAGGGAAAAGACCAGGTGGAGTGTGGGTTGTGATACTGACGAGCAGGGGCAGGCGCCAAAAGCCAGCTCTGCTTGAATCACTGCAGCCTGGCCCAGGGCACTGACCGTGACGACCTGAGACCGGCAAAGGTCGTATCTGGATATAATCTTTGAGGTCACCTCATGCAGGCCTCCCCTTTCACCAAGGGAAACTGAGGCCTTGGGAAGGGAAGGGACCCCCAAGTAGGGTGCCTTCTGTCCCTTTTTGAGAGTACTTAGATTCAGATCTCCTCTCGGCCACTTCTGAGCTGTGATATCTGGGGCTCCCTTCATGGAGCCTCATTTTCATCATCTGTGAAATGGGTGCAGGAACCCCCATCATGTGGAGAGGCTGTGTACCTGAAGGTAGCGGCTACACATAACCGCGGTTCAGCGGTGACAGTGAGGACTGGTTTTGTTATCTGGGAGGAAGGTTGGTATGGGGTACAGGGGTGTGTAACTTTCCACGGGAAGATCAGCAGCTGCCACCTGCCTGCCTCACCCTTCCCTTCCCCTCCAGGCCACTCCCCTGGGGCAGGCCCAGTGCCAGCAGAGAGGAGACCTCAGGAGGTCGAGAGGGCCTCTCCGGGAAGTGTTGCAGGAGGGGCTCACCCTCCTGGGGATCCGGAGGCTGGAGTGTTTATTATGGCTCCTTGTGGATAGCAACCTGGCTCCGGCTCCCTGATGAAAAGGGGGGGCTGGAGGGCCCCAGGATGGCAGAGTGGACAACAAACTGGAGTGGGTGTGGGGGGGAAGAACCAGGAGAGTTCTGGGGACCTCTGCAGCAAGAAGCTGAGAACCTTCTCTTTGGGGCTGTATTGTTGTAACCCACTAGTGGATTGTGAAATCGGAAGGTTGTGACCAGAATTTTCTGGGAATGGAACGAAATAGCGTAGAGTAGAAAATGCGGGTAACAGTAAGAACTGTTCCGTGAACCTTTTGCATCGTTTCTACGTGTTTGATGGGTTGCCAGGTGAAGTGAATCTCTCAGTTGCTGATGAAATTTGTGAAAGTCACTGTTTTAGAGCAGGCTGGGAATTACTCAGCTTTTATTACTCAGTACTAATTCTCCAGACATGTACTATGGGTGCGGGTTCACAGAGCAAACAAGACAAACAGGGTCCAGACTGATGGGGAGACAGACGTAGAGGAATTAAATGAGTAAATGAACACAATCACCACACAGAGAGGGAAGTGCTAGGGATGTTGTGGGATGGGGCAGTGTGGCTGAGCGGGAATGGGGTGGTCAGGGCAGACTCCTCTGAGGGGGCAGCCAGATCTGCAGAAAGGCTGTTCCAGGCAGAGGAAACAGCATGCATAACTTCAGTGGGGTTAGGACATGGCACGTTCAGGGGAGGGCTAGAGGTATGAGGGGATCTGGGATGTGAGAAGGGGAAGGGTACCCTAGCCAGGGGCACTGGGCATGGAAAAGGTGGAGGTAGGACTGAATCCAGCAGGCTCTGGACACCATGCAGGGGAAGAGTTCCCTGCTAGAACATTGGGGGCTGAGGTTTTTCCCAAGTGGAACTACTGAGCCAGATTGTGGAGCGTTAGGGGAGCCTGGGCTTGGTGCTGCCAGCAGTGGGGAGCTATAAAGTGTTCTTGAGCTCAAGAGGCCTTGGGGTGCTGATCATTAAACATGTCCCCTATGACATACCAGAATTCCCTTCTCCCCAGCCATGTGCCCCCACCCGGTCTATATCTTTCTGTCCCTCCTCCCCTTGGGAGCTGTTTTTGACCCTCTGAGACCAGACATTGTCCTGGAAAGGGGGAGTAGGGACTGACAAGGGCTCCCTTATCCCTCCCTAAGGCCTCCCTCATCCCTTCCTAGACATGCAGACCCCACCCAGTGTCACCTCTGCCCCTCTAACCTACCCTCCCCAGCAAGACAAGCCTATGTCAAGGTCCCCCAAACCTCATCTCCAAGGAATGCCAACCCAAAATACTCTTGGCTCAGGGGGCAGGCGCAGGACCCCCGAAGCCTGCTGCTGAGTGAGAGGAGTGGGAGGAAGGCAGGATGGGGGTGGCAGACCCTGGTTCCTCCCAGCTGAAGCTTCCTGTTGCTGAGGCAATCGAGCCCCAGGTGCAGCCAATGAGGGGATAGGGTTAGGGTCTCTGAGGAGCCAGGCAGCCAGGCTCCTACCCCCGCTGTGGTCCCCAACACCCCCAGAACCCTCGTGGCCCCTCCCACAGTCTCCGCCAGTCATGCTGGTTAGGGCCTGTCCTAGTGACCTCATTGGAATCCCTTCTGCAAAGACCTGTCTCCAAACTGTCTAGGGACTGGGCGTTAGGAACTCAACAAGACACGGTCTGGGGAACACAATTCAACTGCGAACAGTCTCTGTAACTCCCCTTCCATATCTGAGTCTTGGTCTCTTTCTGTGTATGTCTCTCTGTCTCCCCGTCTCTGTCTGTCTGTCGCCCCTTCTCTCCCACGTTTTCCTTCTCAATTCTCTCTCCCTTCTGCTCCCTTCTCTCCACCCTCCCTCTCTGCCAAGCAGGACTCAAACAGGCCCAGAGTCCAGGCCTCTCGCCTTCCTTTCCCAGCTGGGTGACCTTGAGCAAACAGCTTTCCCTCCCTAGCCTCAGTTTCCCCATCTGCCAAACGGAGCTCAAACCACCACCATTCACACGTGAATTTAAAATCATTTAAAATCATTGCGTGTGATTAGATGGAAGAGAGGCGTGGACTCTTTAGAGGGCTCCGAGTCCGTTCTCACACCCCGCCCTCGCCTCAGCCCGGGATAGTGTGGAGGCCCAGAGAGACCCACTGACTTGCCCAAGGCCACACAGCCAGTGGGGGCAGAGTGTCTCCATGGTTGGGGTTTTTTCCACTGGCCCCCGTGACAGGGCGGGGAGCCAGCTGGCAGCCGAGGCCTGGGGGACACGCAGGGGTGGGGAAGATCCGCCCTGTCTCCCGAGAGGGCAGCGTCCAGCACTTTGGAACACAGCTGCGGGGCAGACTCAGAGTTTCCACCCCACGTGGCGAAGGGGAGAGGGAAGGGACAGCTGCAGGCCTGTTTTTCTGTACTGAGCACTCACATGTCATCATGTGAGCTCCGTGCTGGGGCTTTTACATACATCGCCTCTTTTAACTCCCACAGAAACCCAAGGGGGCAGGTCCTGTTGTCCCCATTTTTCATGTGAGGAAACGGAGGCTCCCGGAGTCTAGCACTTGCTCCAAGTGACACAGTTAGGACTCTAGTTCAAAATCCCCCCATCAGCCAGGGTATTGGGGTGTCCAAGTTTCTAGCCATGGTCCCAGAGACCCTTCCTCCCTGTCCCCCGTGGCCCTGATTCCACAGGGTGTCGGGCCCTGGAGCAGAGGCTGAGTTTGGGCCCTGCTTCAACACCCCTCCCTGTGTGACCCCAGCTGAGCTCACTGCCCTCTCTGGTGCTCAGCTTTTGCACCTGTGAAGTGAGGCTGACAACACAGGCCACTGTCCAGCTTGAGGCCAGATGTCCAAGTGGCGCTTTCAAGTCTGCGCCGTTGACATCCACTCTGGAGCAGCGGAAGAAGGGTGCTCCTCTCTCCCTCTGTCGCCAGCCTCATCGGTGCCATCGAGATGCAGTGTGAGTTTCCATAGCGCCGGTTCTTCCTGAGCCTGAGAACCTCTTCCTGTTTCCTGCGCAGAGTGCCTCCTCCTTTTGTCAATTACTTGTTTATTTCCTTTGCTTGCCCTTCTCCTGTTTGGGGCCCTGCAAATACAATGAACAAAACGGACCACCCCTGCCACCCTGGAGCTCACGCTCTAGTGAGAGACTAACAATAAACGAAATAAATTCTAGAATATGGTAAAGTTGTGACTGCTACAGAGTAAAAATAACGGAAAGAAGGGGTGTAGGGAGTGGTGGGAGGGATGTAGTTTTCAAGAAAGAGGTCAGAAAAGGCCTCCCTGAGAAGGTAACATTTGAGCAAAGACTGAAGGGGGTTGAGAAGCACTCCACTCACAGAACTGGGGTGAGATTTCCAGGCAGAGGGAACAGCCTGTGCAAAGGCCCTGGGGCAGAAGCGCGGCTGGTATGTTGGAGGAGGCCAGTGTGGCTGACGAGGCTGCAGGGGGCGAGCAGTGGGAGAGGAGGTCAGAGATGAAATGGGGCCAGTCCTCCAGAGCCCTGAGGGCTGCGTTGAGGCCTTTGGCTTTTACTTGTGAGTGAGACAGGAGCCGGCAGAGTTGTGAGCCGGAGAGAGACTGGTGTCACTTTGTTGTAACAGGGTCACTGGATATTGAGAAAAACCTGCAGGTAGGGCTGAGGCAGGAGGCAGGAGCCGGTGGGCAGGTGGGCTTTGATGTGGTGGGTGTGTTTGAGTGTTTTCCTTTTTGTTTTGAATTTCTAGCAGTGATTTTTACGTTTTTACTTCAAAGAATCCACATTCTGTTTCTGCAGTTCTTTAATAGGTGTTACATCTAAATGCTTCAAAAATAAAAATAAAAAAGACGGCTGAAAAGCGCAACATGAAAAGTCTCACCCTCACCGTGTCCCTCTGGCCTGCCCGCCCTCCCCCTTTCCCGGCTCCAGGGTGTGCAGTGTCTGTAGCTCATCTGCCTGCTGTTTCCCCACCACCTCATCACGAGGTCAAACCAAACACCCCACCCCACCCGCAAACCTGAAGCACTTCCTGCCCCGCTCCCTGGGAGGCCAAACCACACACCCCTGTCTGCAGGAGGCCACCCCAGGCCGTGGGAACCGCCAGCCCGGTCCTCCCCTCCCCTCTCCTCTCTTCCACACTAGGCTCCCCTCACAGAGCGCTGCACTGGGCAGGCTGGGAAACCAAGAGGGCAGGGGAGAGTGCCACTGAGCCCCAGGCCTCTAGAAAATCTGACCCCCAAGTGACAACCATCCCTCCAAATGTATCCCTGGGGGACTTTTGCTCTCTTTCATCCCTAGGAGTGGATGGAGGCAGGGTGAGAGGTCCTGTTTGACAGAGGGGGAACTGAGGCTTGGCCAGGCAGACGGGTGCTGGAGCATGGAAAGGGGAAGTGAGCAAGGCCTCCAGACAGCAGCCAGACACTTGTGCATTTCACTGGATCCATGGGGCACCCAGTCTCCCCAGAGCTGGTGGTAATGTCCTCAGGCTTCTGGGTTCTGCAGAGAGGTGGAGGTGGGGACTTAGTTAGCCCTAGGACTGTAGAGAGCAGGGGTTCAGGTGCAGGCGGAGTTGGCACCAAAAGGGGACAGGGGATAGGAGCAGGCCCATTGAACATGGGAATGCCCACCAAGCACTGTTCAATTTCCTTTTCCCCATGACATGGCATTCTCACTTCTGCCCCCTCCTCACCAACTTGGACCCAAATGACTGAGGCCTGAGCCCCCTAGGCCTCCCCAGGGGCCCCTGGGTAAGTGCCAGGTGTTCTGAGGGCTCCTGAAACCAATCGGGGGACTTGGAAACTATCATCAGAGGACCTGGCATGCCTGGGGCCTGCAGGACGTGTGGGGATGGGGGAGGCCAAATTTAGGTAGAGGAATGGAAACTCAGCTGCCCTGAAGGGAGTGTCAGTGTGGCTTCCTGCTCTCCTGGGGCCCTGAACTGCTTTGCCGCCTGGGAGAGAGAGGAGTGACCCAAGCAAACACATGGACCAGCTGTGCAGCCTGCTCTGGGCTGAGCCAGCTCCAGGGTCCAGGTCACAGGCTTTAGCCCACCTCTAGGGCAAAGAGATCTCCTTTCCAGATGGCCCCACAGATCAACCTGGTAGGCTCACCCTGGCCACTACCTCAAAAACTCCAGGACCCAGAGACAGCTGGGTGACCCTAGCGAAGTCACTTTCCCGCTCTGGGCCTCAGTCCCATCACCTGCAGAATAAACGTGAATAGTTTTCATCATGTGCCGTCTCTGCTTACATGGTGGTCACTACCTGCAGCTGTGTTGAGGAGGATTCTGAAGTTGCATGCAGCTCAGTGGATAGGGGTGTTGGGATTGATTGGTGATGCCTGTCGTGGGGGTAGTACCGTGCATGTCAGGGACGCTTAAGGATTGCTCTGACCCTTTGCCAGGCTGGGCCCCAAAAGGGCGGAGCAGAGAGTGAAGGCTGGCCCCCCTTCCCGGAGGCCTGCGGGCAGCAGTCTCTTGTCCAGGGCAGGAGGATGTTCTCACTGACTCGGAGGAAACGGCACATCCCACATCAAAAGGGGGCCCAGGTGGTTCCCACACTCAGGTGTCGTGGGAACCATGCTACCCTGGGTTCTCGCAGGGAGCCTGCAGATTGAGAGGGTCTGGGGCCGCCTTGGGGCTGTCCCCCAGCTCGCTGATAGGTAAATAAAAAACTGCCACACCCCACTCACCACCCTCTTCCCAGGAGCAAGATTGACTTTTTAACCCAGGGCTCTGTGGTTTTGAAGGAGCCACAGAAAGTGTAGGGCAGCTGAGATCTAAAACAATGCCTTAGTCTCAGTAACTGGCATCAGTAGATATTGCAGAGATGCAAAAAATATCCTTTGTCAAACGTTTTTGGAAAACCTGGGTTTACCATCGCTAACCATATTTCCTTGTGCAGGACTTATCAGATTCTTTAATATGCTCATGTATGTTGTGAATTTTCCAAGAGGAAGACTTTGAAGTGTTTCCTAACTTATTGGATCCCAGAATCCTTCTTTCCCAGAACCTTTTATGGGGATTAGTGATTCCTAGAGCAAACTTCGAGAGAGGCTGGACTGACTAAATCACTAAGAGTTGAGTTTCAGGCACAGTGGCCAGTGAAAGGGGGCCGTTGGAACCCAAGTGCTCTCACTGGGGAAGAGACCGGCTGTGGATTGGAGAAAAGATTGTACCAAGTCTAGGGGTTCATCATAACCGGAGTGAGATCCTGGCCACTCCCCACCTTATCACAGAAAGTAGAAATTGAGTTCCCTGGGGGTCATCCTAGATGACTGTGACAAAGTGGTCAGACTGTGCCCGGGAGCAAGAGCCAGAAGGCAAACCAGGGTCCCTCGATGCTTTGGTGTGGGGATTGCAGCTTCTCTTCTCCCGTCAGGGTCCCCGCGCTCCCGGTGAAGAACTTGAACGGTACCGGGCCAGTCCACCCGGCCCTGGCAGGTGAGGTCCCGCTCAGGACTCCAGAGAAGGGTGGGGACCGCGAGGGGGCAACCTCACCTGTGGGCCCCGTGACTCCGCCCCTTAACGAGCTGGTGGGCGGGGCCCAGAGGACGCCCTCTCCCATTGGGCCATGACACCGGGTGGGCGGGGCCTGCAGAAGGCACTCCAAGAGGCTTCAGCCTGGAGGGGGCCCCAGGGCACACCCCACGCATCCACCTGAGAACCCCCGGGATCCCTGGACGCAAGCAGGTGGGCGGAGCCTGAGGGAGAGGCCCCAAGCTACACCCAATGACAGGAGGGTGGCAGTGCGCGGTGGGCAGGGCCTGGAGGGAGCCCCGCCCCTGACTCAGGCCACGCCCCCAGGGATGACCGGGATCCTGCTGTGCGCCGCCGGGCTGCCCGTGTGCTTGACCAGAGCACCCAAACCTATCCTGCACCCGCCGCCCGTGAGCAAGAGCGACGTCAAGCCCGTGCCCGGCGTGCCTGGGGTGTGCCGCAAGACCAAGAAGAAGCACCTCAAGAAGAGTAGGCCTTCCGCGCCCCACCCTCACCCCTGAACTTAACCCCACGACCCCTTGTCCACAATCCCTCTCACCCCTCAGCTCCAGTTTGTTCTTGGGACTTATGACCTCGCCTCCATCTCCTGATCTCAATTCCCGTTTCCCTGAACCCTTCTGCCACCAACTCCAATTGCATCTAACCTGCAGCAACCCCTGAAGTTTGATCCCACCTCTAACGCCTGACTCCATCCTGAGCCAAGGCCTCAGGGGTAGGCTCTGGGTAACCTCAAGCCCATCCCCTTGTGTCCTTGCAGGTAAGAACCCTGAGGATGTGGTTCGGAGGTACATGCAGAAGGTGAAGAACCCGCCTGATGAGGTGAGTCCTGGGGGAGGGGAGGGGCCTGGGTGGAGGGCCTTTGGCCTTGCCTGCAGAGAAGAGAGTCCTCCCTCTCCCCTCTCCCCTCTCCCCTCTCCCCTCTCCCCTCTCCCCTCTCCCCTCTCCCCTCTCCCCTCTCCCCTCTCCCCTCTCCCCTCTCCCCTCTCTCCTCTCCCCTCTCCCCTCTCTCCTCTCCCCTTTCCCCTCTCTACAGTGTGAATTACTAATGGTTCTGTGTGTTACAGCCCCTTCTCCCAGTTTGTGGGTTTATCTTTTCACTACCTCTGCAATGTCTTTTGATAAACAGAAACGCTGGAGTTTAATAGAATCACAGGTGTCCATCTTTTGGTGATCAACAGTTTTTGTATCTTATTTTCACCCATATTTTTTAAGTTTTGCTTTTGATAGCCCTTTAATCCCTCCAGACAGGAGTGTGAGGGAGCCATATATATGAATTCGGTAGACGGGGTGTTCTCTCCCTGTGATACATGGATGTCCTCAGTCTCCCCTTGTGTGTCCCCCGCAGGACTGCACCATCTGCATGGAGCGGCTGGTCACGGCCTCCGGCTACGAGGGCGTGCTCCGGCACAAGGGTGTTAGGCCCGAGCTCGTGGGCCGCCTGGGCCGCTGCGGCCACATGTACCACCTGCTGTGCCTCGTGGCCATGTACTCCAATGGCAACAAGGTGGGCTGGGGGGGACAGTGAGTGGGGAGCAGGCAAGGGAGCCCAGCGGAGCAGGGACGCCTGGGGACCTCACCTCCAGCCTCCCCTGCCCCAGGATGGCAGCTTGCAGTGCCCCACCTGTAAGGCCATCTACGGAGAGAAGACGGGCACTCAGCCTCCTGGGAAGATGGAGTTCCACCTTATTCCCCACTCGCTGCCTGGCTTCGCTGACACCCAGACCATCCGCATTGTCTATGACATCCCCACAGGCATCCAGGTGAGCCCCCCTCGGACCCATGACCCCAATTCCTTTGACCCCTCCACAGGCCCCCCACACCTGTCTGGGGTTCAAGCCCCTGCTGCTCCTCCCCACAGGGCCCGGAGCACCCCAACCCAGGGAAGAAGTTCACTGCAAGAGGCTTCCCTCGCCACTGCTATCTGCCCAACAACGAGAAGGGCCGGAAGGTAGGAGTTGCAAGGGTGCAGGGCTGTGGGCCAGGGCCCCAGCCACTGTCAGCCGGGCCTGTGGTGCCTGTTACCCCCAGTCCCTGTTCCCACACTCCTACCCACACCAGCATTGACCATAACCATCTAGTGTGCGTCTGGCCCTGCCAGGCACTGCTGAGGTCAAGGTCTTGCCTCCATTTTACAGATAAAGAAATAGAGGCTCAGAGAGGGCAAGTAACTTTCTCAAGGTCACACAGCTAAGTGACGGAGCCTGTATTTACTAGCCAAGTAGTCCAGGCTTTTCACCACCACACTACTGTATAGATTTTGTTTGCTTTTACTGTTTTTCGAGAGAAGCCAGAAATTCTGATTTTCATGTGAAATCTCCAGGTTTTAATTTTATTTATTTATTTTCAATAGGTTTTTATTGATTTCAAAGAGAGGAAGGGAGAGGGAGAGAGATAGAAACATCAGTGATGGGAGAGAGTCACTGATCAGCTGCCTCCTCCACGCCCCCTATGGGGAATGGAGCCCGAAACTGGAAATTGGATGGTGACCTCCTGGCTTATAGGTGGAGGCTCAACCACTGAGCCATGCCGGCCGGGCTAGGGTTTTTTAATATTGCTGAGGACGTTGCAGAGTGGCTATTTAATACAGTGTGGGGTCCAAACCAAACACAGCAGGGGGCCATCAGTTTGAGACCCTTCCTTCACCCTGGAAGAAACAGGCAGGTAACTTGGAAAGAGCTTTTTGCTGGGGGAGTCAGTCTAGGGAAGGAAGTGGCCACGCCGGGCTGGAGGGGCTCAAGCCATGGGGGGCTGCCTGTGACCCCCCTCCCCGCGCTCTCCAGGTGTTGAGACTGCTCATCACGGCCTGGGAGCGGAGGCTCATCTTCACCATCGGCACCTCCAACACCACCGGCGAGTCGGACACCGTGGTTTGGAACGAGATCCACCACAAGACCGAGTTCGGGTCCAACCTCACGGGCCACGGCTACCCAGACGCTAGCTATCTAGACAACGTGCTGGCCGAGCTCACAGCCCAGGGCGTGTCCGAGGCCACGGCCAAGGCCTGAGGCCCGGGGCTGCCCACCTTCCCTCCTGCTTTGCCCCTGGTCCGGCTCAGGCCTCCCTCCACCAGGTGTGCCCTCCTGGCCCAGGTTCAGGGCTGGGGAGGAGCCTGCGGAAGACGCCGAAAGCCTGCTGGAAATTTGGCTGGTGGCCGATGGGGAACGATGGGAAGACGGCCGGCCGGCCAGCCAGCCAGCTCCGACCCGGAGAGGGTCTCGCAGGGAGAGTACCAGAAACCGCAGCGACCTCCCTACCAAAAAGACAGAGCCCCCCCCACACACAAACACACGTGTCCTGTTGAACACATGCACGCACACCCACGTGCCTCTACTTACCCCCAGTCTGGGGGGGAAGAGACAGAAGACCCCTGTGACACCCCATGCGGATCCCATCTGCGTCTCTATCACATCTGTCTGCCAGCAGGGGGATTCAGGTCAAGCGCTTAGGGACCTGCGGGGGCTCCTAGGGGACAAAGGGGCACTTGGGAAGCTCAGCCGACCCCCATCTCTGCCCCCAGATTACTGAGCAGTTTTGCAAAAGGGCAGGCCACAGGGGGCGGGGGACTAGAGGTGTCTTACTCTGTGCTCGTGTCTCATCCTCTGGACCCTGACCACCTCCCCCCTTCCCATCCCCAGGCCTCCTGTCTGTCCCAGATAAAGGCGCCGTTCGCCTTCCCTCCCCACCCCCATCCTCTCCATCAAATCGCTCCCCACGTCGAGATCCAAAGGCTAGAGCTTCTGGCTTCATGAGCGAGGCGAGGCGGCCAGGCTGCAGCCTGCGGGTCTGAAAAGCAGCCCGGAGCGCAAAGGGTCCCGTTCCCCGTCCTTGGAAGCGGGCGGCGGGGCGGCTGACGGGCTCCGCCAACCAGGGGCCTGTTGCCCCGGCAACTCACCAGCTCCGCCTCTGTTGATTGGCTGCCGCGGCGGAAGTCAGCCACGGATTAAAGGGACGCCAGCGATTGCTCTTTCGAAAACCTACCAGTCCCACTGTGGGTGGAGAAATAAACGGTCTTTCTCCTCCTCGCCCTGTCTTTTCCTGCCAAGGAAGGAGGGGAGGGGGGTGGCTCTGTTCTTGGGGACCTTTGGTTCACCCCATAAAGCAGCTTGCAACAAAGGACGGCCCCAGGACCTTTGCCCCTCTCAGCCTCGGGCAGCGGGAGATGCAGGGTTCCCATAATTCTCCTGTCCTGGGGCAGAGGGTTTGAGGGCGGCAAAGGCTGACCCTACCCAAGAGGGCGGAGGTTAAAGCTCCCTGGTGCCTCTCGGGCATGGGCACCAGGCCGTGCACACGGTGCTCCCTGGCACAATCCCGAGCAATGAGGAACGCAGGCCGGGAGCTCTGAGCCCCTGGGACAGTCGGGCAGAGAGCTGGGAGACACCATATCAGCTCCTGGGTACCTCAGAGCCCCAGCCCCTGCCCTGGGGAAGGAGGGCCAGGTTCTGTCTCCGGAGAGACAGGGACAGATCCCAGGACGTGCAACAAGCTTTCTGATCAGCGTTTGCAGTGTCCCCGCGAGCCCAGGTGGCTGCTGTTGACGCTGCGACCCCTGCTGGCCACCCGTGGGATAGCGCTGGATCCTGGTCCACCCTCTCCCCAGCCAGGTAGGTTCAGTTTCTGTCCCGCCCTATAGTCCTATAGTCATGCAAAACCGGAAACGAGTCCTTGGAGCCCCTTCCAGTTTCACCGGTCGGGTGTTTGCAAACATTTTCGATAAAATCGCCGGCCCTGTGATCCTCAAATCTCAGGTTCATCCACATCACCTGAGGAGCTTGTTAAGCATCCTGACTCCTCCCACCCACACGCCTTCAGACTGTGATGCAGATGTGGGTGGAGCCCAGGGAGCTGTGTTTCTAGCAGACACCCCAGGGGGCTGGGGGTTGGGCTGTGGGCCACAGTCCCAGAAACTCCTCCCTGGCTCCTGAGCTACCTCTCTGGGACCTAATTGGAAAACGACACATCTAAGTCACTCCCTCCTCGTTTTACCCAGGGTAAACTGAGGATCAAAGAGAGGAAAGGAGCCTGGCCCAAGGTCTCCCCGACTCCAAGGGTCTGTCTGAGTCTTGTACATTGGGCTCCCAGCCTGTTCTTTCCGAGGGCACCTGATTCTGGGAGCTTGAGGTTAGGACCATCAGCCAAGGGCAGGGTTCGGGAGAATCAGTGAGATTACAGTGATTGGCAGACATGAAAACAAGGAAGGGCTGAGCTGGTTTAGTGCTTGTCTGGGGCAACAAGGCCACATGGGCATCAGGGATTCAGGTACAGCTGGATCCAGCAGCTCAGGGTCAGGCTGGCCTCATTGGTGTGGGTAGAGACCATTCCATTGAAGCGGAGGCCTCAGGCTGAGCCAAATGAGTCAGGTTCCTTATCCCAGCTACTCCAGTCTGCCTCAACCCAGAGGGTGACTGATTCAGTGCAAGGCTGGTCCCCTTCTTCCATGTTCCAGGTTTTGGGCTTAAAGCCCATGGGACTAGGAGATCCCCAGCAGCTCCAAGCCACAGCATCAACGCGGTATAGGACAGCCACAGGGAGACTCCTGGAACAGGGTACACTGACACAGGCCCAGTAGCTCCTAAGTCTTCCTCCCAGGCTGGCTGTGGCATTTCCTCAGGGCCCAAGGGGACCCGAGACCACCTTCCCAGCCTCCTGCCACTGGAACTCCTCGTGGGCTCGATCTAGGTCTTCGAGCACCTCCAGCAGGCGGGTCGCTGCTTCTCGCTGCCGGGCCAGGGCATCAGGACAGGCCCCTGGGAGGGAGACAGGGGGCCACAGGGCCTTAGCCAGGTCAGGACAGGCTGCCATGACCCACACCCGGTGGCTCGCTTGGGCTCCAGATTTGCCTTGTGCCTGAGAATCCTAAAAGGTACTAGAACCCACACACACAGCCCCAGGCCTGCTGGTGGACTGGAAACAGGAGAGTGACTTAAAGGACACGGGTATGCTTGGCAGGTTGTGGGAAGTGTCAGAGAGGGCAAAGGAAAGGGACCTCAACCCTTACCTTCCGTGGCACTGGAGTCCCCTGTGTCTGACTCTGGACTTGTATCCATGTTGAAATCCTCCAGGAATTTCATCCTAGAAATTGAGAGGGAGAAACACAAGGCTCATCCCTGATTCCCAATCTACTCTCTACCCCAGAGATTCTCTGCTGGTTGCAGGAGACATTACAGGTGCTGACCCATCAGCATCACCAACATCCTCATTGCAGCCAACATGTATAGTCCCAGACGCTATTCTCAGCTCTTCACATGGATTAACTCATTCAATCATCATGTAAAAACTTACCTGAGGTAGGTGCTTACTATCAGCTCCATTGTACTGATGATCATTGAGACAGAGAGGTATAGTAACTTACCTAAGATTGCACAGCATCCTACTAGTTACCATTTATTGAAAGCTACCTATGTGGCCAGGCGCCTACACAGCATTTGACCTGTATTAGCTCATTTGATCCTCAGGATACCTCATGGGGCAGGTACTATTACTAACACTATTTTCCCAATGAGGAAACTAAGGTACAGAGAAGGTGAGCAGCTTGCCCAAGATCACACAGCCAGTAAGTCACGAGGCCAGGATTTGAACCCATGCAAGCCAGCTTCAGAACCCACTGTAATGAGTTGGAACAAATCTCTGTCGCTGAATAACAATGGTCCTGAGGCCAGGAAGGGGAAGGGACACATCCATGGTCTGTGCCCGTGTCTCTGGAACCCCAAGTAGTAAAGATGCTAAGATCCAGTTCTGCACTAAGGCCCGCCCGAGGGTGCTTCCCCACCCTCCCTTGAGCTTGCCCCCTCCCCTGCCCCAACCTCAGCTGAGGCACATGGAAGGAATGACTAAGTGGCAGCTGGTCATAGGGGATGGAGTGGGATGAGTGGGGCACCCACCTGAGCTGGTCCCGCCCCAGGAGCAGCTGCCGATACACCATCTGGGCCTCAGCATCAGGATCCAGTGGGTCACTCCAGTCTCCCAGGGTGACAGCCGAGTGTGTGTGGCTACAACCAGCAGCTGAGGGGACATAGCATCATCCATGGCCCCTCCCATTCCCTTTCCAGAAGCCCCCAAGGCAGGCTGTCGCCAGGCCCTGCTCCCTCTGCCTCTACTTCAAACCCCACTGCCTCCACCCTCGCCAGCAGAGCAGCGGCCTCACTTCCCTCCAGCCTCCTCCCACAGTCTAGGCGACGGCCACACTGAGCCTTTTTAATCCCCCTGTCCTCAGTCTCCAGTCCAGGCCCTTGCTCCCGGCATTGGCTCTGCCTGCGACAGTCTTCCTTACCCTCCCTGAGTCCAGCCTCGCTGCTCCACTCCTACTCTCCTCAGGTCACATCTAAGCAGCACCTCCTCCAGAAAGCCCTCCTTGATCTCCTACCCTGGGGCTGGGTCAGCAGCATTCTCTGGAGCCTCAAAAGCCTCATCTTGGCACTTAGGAAGCTGTGTTACAAGTGTCTGGTTATTTGCTCGTCTGATGCCTGCCTGTGTACCACTAGCTGCCTGGCGCATAGTGGGTGCTCACATTTAATTCTCACAAGACTCCAGGAGGTAGGCACTGTTAACCCCATTTCACACTCGGGGTGACTGAGGCATAGAGAGGTTAAGTAACTTGCCCAACGTTGCACAGCCCGCCCAGCCAGCTGATTGACAGGTGGGGAGGGCGGAGCCTGAGTCCGCCCCGCCCCCTCACCTGAGCGCTCGGCCTGGAGGCAGCAGGTCCAGCGCGCGCCCCGGAAGGCGCCCGGGTGGCAGGTGGCCAGCTTGCCGGGGTTGGGGGCGCTGGCCTTGCGCAGGGCCGACAGCCATTGGTTCAGCTCGTTCACGTTCTGCGGGGAGAGGGGGAGGGAGCGGTGAGGGCTGAGGGGGGGCTCAAGGGACGCCCTCCCCCCCCAACACACACCCTGGCAGTGCCTCACTTTGCACTGGAGGTAGGTGGTGTGCAGCGTCCCGGAGCCGTCCTGCGTCACCACCTGCATCACGTGCGGCAGCTGGAAGGCGCCCTCGTCCACGCGCTCCACGGCGCGGATGTGCGCCACGGGGATGGAGGAGCGCATCTGCGGGAAAGGACAGGCGCTGCGCGGGGCGCGCGGGGCCCCAGGGGCAGCTTTCCTCTGGGGGGCGCGTCACGCGGTGTCCCCGGGGATAGGGGCTATCACCCTGTGTATCTGAGTCCCCGAGTCCTGCCTCATCACTCTCTAAGTGACAACTTCGCTGGGCATCAGTTTCCTCCACCACCACTACCACCATCGTTGTCACCATGGCACTTGGGATGTGATTCTAAGCGCTTCCCATTTCTGAAGCCGGGCCTAATATTCTCTCCAATTTGCAGATGAGGAAACTGATGCACAAGAGGATAAATGACACCCCTTCCCTCCCCCCCCCCAGGTCACTCATCTGGTAGAGCCAGAATTAGAACCCAGGGAGCTAGAATCTCTGCTGACAAAGCAGAGCCAATAGGCTGGCGCCCTCTCCACTGTTTGCTATTATTATTTGTGGTGCGTACACAGAGTGGGTAGAACCAGTATGTGTCTCTGTCTGTGCTGGACTCGAATGGCAGCCCCATGAGAACAGCGTTTCCGTCTTGTTTGCTGCCGTATCTCCATGCCCAGAACGCTGCGTGGTACGTAGTAGGCACTCAATAGGTGTTTGATGAGTGAATGAGTGAGTGAACGAATGTCCGGACGTGCGTGCCTAACAGCCCGGCAGGTACCTCCGGTGAGCAGATCCCGTTTGATGGGAGTCTCTATGGTATGTGGGCGGAGACCGGGCTGGGAACAGCTCAGGGTGCTTAAGTATTGTCCTTGTCTTGTGCGTGTCCACATCTGGGTGGGTACGTCTGGGCCACTCCAGTGCATATGCTGAAGTACATTTGCTGATGAGTGTGTGTAGGTTGTACGCCTGTCCCTGGCCTGGGCCCACATTGACCCAAGGGTGTGAGCAGAGCCTGGCCTGAATTTGAACTTGCCAAGTTACTACGGGGCCTTGGGCAAGCCCTTGCCCCATCGTGGGCCTCAGTGTCCCCTTGGGTGCAAAAGGTCGCTCTCTGAGTGGGCCCCCACTGGGAACCCCTCCCCTGTGGACTGAAGCCCCACCTGCCACTCAGGACTCTTGGAGTAGGAGAGCATCTCCCCACTGAGCCAGAAGTACCGCTTCTTGAAGGCAAAGCGCGTGGCCAGACTGGTGGGCTCCTCCTTGCGCTTCAGCAGGTAGCCTTCCCGGACTGTCACCGAGGGCGGGACCAGGGCCCTGGCCGGGCCCCCAGCCTCTGGGAAATGGGGAGAGGGGACAGTGAACCCTTCCTGCTCAGGCTCCACCTGCCCTGGCAGCACGTCCAGGGTCTCATGGATGAGCATGATTCTCTGCTCCGGTAGAGCCAGGAGGATGAGTCCACTCGGCCTGATGGTCCCTCCTGCCTGAGGGATCTGCAGGCAGTGGCGCAGGCAGCCAGCAGGGGGAGCCATGCCTCTGGGGTCAGTCCGGAGCCAGACACAGGCTCCTCCCCAGCACCACAGGGACCCCTCCAGCCACAACCAGGGCTTGGACCCAACTATCTGATAACCTGGGCCCCATACTGTGATATGGACCCAACCCCAACTCTGCTTAAAACTGTCCTGTGGCTCCATGTCACTCCAAGTCAAGGCCCAAATCCTCCCCACTGACTACAGAGCCGGGCACAATCTGGCCCCCTCACCTCCCCTTTGCTCCCCCTCATTCACTCTTCTTTACAGGCCTCCTCACTGCTGCTCTCTGTCCCCACCTCAGGGCCTTTGCACATGCTGTTCCCGGCCTGGAACTCTCTTCCCCAGGATCCTCATGGCTTGCTCCCTGTCCTCTTTCGGGGCTTTAATTTCACTCTAGTGAGACTACTTCTGGCCACCCCATCTGACAGTTTGACCTGCCACCCCCACCCCAACGTTCCCTCCCCTCCTTTACCCTTCCCCCTTTGCACTTATCACTGCCTACAAGGCCAGGATTTGCTAACTCATCTCATTTACAGCCTGTTGTCTCCACTAGGATGAAACTTTCAGGAGAACAGGAATTTCTTCTGTCTTGTTCACTGCTGTTTCCCCGGCACGTGGAACAGTGCCTATCACATAGTAGGCACTTCATAGATGTTTGTCAATTCCATGAACACCATGCCACAATCCCCACCTACATCTCTACACTGGCTGGAATGGCAGAGTAGGCACCAGGAAGTGTCAGTTGACTGACTAGCTGACACACAGGTCCACAGTCTCAGTGCTAGGGGTGGGGGAGAGGTGGAGGAAGGGCAGGTCCCAATGGCCTAGGGCAGGGACAAGCCAGACATGGCAGGCCACCGGAACTCACCCTCCTCCCCATCCACATTCACCAGCTGGTCCAGGAAGTCTCTCACACGGGAGATACTCTGCAGCAGGAAGGGGTGCAGGGGGGCCATCCACAGCTCCTTGCCCTGGCCCAGCTGCTGGCCCAGGTTTCCGATGCTCTGCACAGCCTGGGGCAAAGAAGCAGGGGATGCCAGGGCCAAGGTCACTGCAGGGGAGGGGAGGCCCTCTGTGTACCCAGAACAGAGTCCCAGAATCCTGGCTCCCAAATCAGTATTCAAAGAAAGGAGACTCATAGCAGCACCTGCTTTGGGCAATATCTGTCCCCCTCTGTGGACAGACGTACATCCCCAGTGCCCTTATTATTCCATTCCCTCCTGAGCCCAGGGCCTCCTACCCAGGACTCGAGCCCATCAGAATCTCAAAATGTGGCCACTTTGCAAAGGCTGGTCTAATTTATACTAAGGTGTAAATGACTACTAGCCCACTTCCCACTTTCCTCTGGGAAGGGCCAGGATTTTGTTTCAAAATAGAAAACGAGAGAGCATAATGAATGCCTTCGCACTCAGGATAGAGGCTGCTGGTGGTGTTTCAGACAGGTCTCTCTGGGTCTCATCTGGGTCTTACGCAAGTCTGGCCTCCCCACCCTGTCCCTACCATGCTTTCCCCTGGCTCAGAGCACCCAGGATGGGGCCCCACCACTGGCACCTTGGCGAGCAGCAGCAGTGAGCGGCCGGTCTGGGGATCTGCGTGCTGGTCCCGGAGGTCAAACAGCTTCGGGGTGAGGATGGCAGGGGCAAAGAATCGCAGGAAGAGAAAGCCGCTTATGGCCAGGTACTTCACATCCTGCCGAGGAGAGCAGCGAGTGAGAGCCCCTCCCCCCGAAAACCCATTTCCCTGCTGGGAAAACTGAGGCAGCAAGGACTAGAGACTGGTGGTGCAAGAGGAAGCGAAATGGGAGATGGGTCAGGCCATCCTGGTCGGCCTGGGGGCTTTATCTCCTTTTGCTAGATGAGGAAACTGATGCTCATAGTGAACCAGCTGGGCTGGCTCCAGAGCCTGTCCCGTGCGCACCCCCAGCCCCAGCCTCTGCCCGGTATAAACTGTAAAGCGGGGTGCCTGTCTATGTGAGTCCCAGGCCTGGCCACCTGCAGGTAAGGCATAGGGGACTCAGGAAAGGGGTGTGTCTCCATCCTGGGTGACCTGGCTCCGCCCAAGCCATGCCCCTCTCACCCCTCATGCTCACCGGCTGTATTTAACCTGAGAGTGGGCTCAGGTGTTTATTTAGAGGCTGGATTCACACACGAGACAATACCCTCCCTGGTGGGTGCCAACTCCCTGGGCCACCTCTGTGTTGACAGTGAGCCCTACTGGGGGCTGGGTACCTGGAGCTGCCCAGAGGGAGGGTCTCTGCCCCCACTTGGCTCATCTGGAACCCTGAACTGCCCCCAAGGTCACCACCCCCGCCCTCCATGTTCAAGGGTAATTTTAGCTTCCCCCTTCCCTGAGGAGGAACGGGTGTCCGAGAGGCAGAGAAAGGGGCTCCCCTGGGTTCCCCTGACCCCATCCAGACTGGGCCTGAAAAAGTCCCTGTTCCCTGCCCAAGCCTTTCCCACTGTGGGGGCTGAGAACTGGGGACACTCGGGTGTCCCTGATATTGGCTCCACCCACAAGGGCCAGCCTGTCTGGGGAGCTGGCCTCCCCTCCCCTCCTCCCTGCCACAGCTGTGTCCCACTTAGTGCCTCTGCCGGCAGCCCAGGTGAGAGCCCAGCAAAGTGGGGCGTCCCAGTTTGGAGGCCACTCCTGGGTGGGGGGAGGCCAACTACAGGAGAGAAAGGAGACACCCCCGCTGGGAGTCTGGAGGCCTTGGCCAAGGTCTTTACCCCTCTGAGCCTCAGTTTCCCCATCCGTGAACAGGAAGCGGGGAGCAATGTGGCATAAATGAGGAGCTCTCAACCCAGGCTCCAGGGATGGGCCACAGAGTACTTTGGCATGCAGCCCAGTTTCCGGGCCTCTCCACGGGCCCCTGGACAAGCTCCTGCCCCCCCCGGCCTCAGTCTCCCCATCTGCCCAGTGGGAGCGCCCAGCCCACCTTGTGCTCTGCCTGGGGGAAGCGCTCCTCCACGCGCCGATGCAGCTGCTTGAAGGCGAGGCGCATGGCAGGCGGGCAGCGCTCCACGGAGTCCACAATGGCATCCACGATGGGCCCCAGGTAGCCCGTCAGCAGCCCCAGGCTGGCCTCCCGCACGTGCTCCTCGGAGGGGGTGCCCTTGAAGGAGATCCTCCTGGGGGAGCAAGCGGAGCGGCTCTGGCTCGGAGCCCAGCCCCTGCCCACTCATAACCCTCCAACGGCCCCCACTGGGCTAGACAGCACCCGCCTCCCACCCACCACCACTGCCCCTCCTGCCGTTCCCACCCGCTCCTTGCCGCTGCTTAAACACCGGCAGATCGTTCTTGTCTGGGAGCCTTTGTACGTGCTGTTCCCTCTGCCTGGGACACTCTTGCTCCCACATCAGCTTAAATGTCACCTCCTCAAAAAGCCCCCCCCCCCCACACACACCATCACAGACCTTGGAGCAAAAGGCATTTTCAGCATGGACATGCCAGACACACACTTCGACCCCAGGGCCTTTGCACTTGCTCGTCCCCCTGCCTGGAACACTCCTGCACATGACTTTCTCCCTGGCCTCCTTCAAGTGTTTGCTTAAATGTCCCCTCCTCTGAAGCTGTCCCTGTCACCACCCTATGGTACAGGCAAGCCCCTCCCCTGCTCCTGGCACTTCCTGCAACCTTCCCCAGCTTTATTTTCCTCCATTCTATTGACCGTCTGCAAGAAACTTCTTCTTTAGTTTATCATCTGTCTCCCCCCAGAGGAGAAGGTTGTCCATGGGTCCTGGGCTGTGAACTCAGTGTTCAGCCCTGCCTGGCACACAGTAGGTGCTCAAGAATTGTTTTGCCGAGTGGACGGTGGAGTGGCACTTTTCTGCCTGCAGTCTGGGCTGTGCGTGTATAACTCAGTTCATTCTCACAGCCCTGCAGGGGGAAGGAACTTGCACACCAGCGGTGGCAGAGCCGGGGTTTGAACCCAGGGAGCTCAGATTTCCGAGTCCTGCCTGGAACCACTACACCAGGCAGCCCGAGGATGAGGTGCCCACAGGGAGACTTTGAGGCGGAAGAAGGCACAGGCCCAGCCTGACAGCTCCAGGGGCACAGGGGCTGCCTGGGCCAGGGTCCCCCCTCAGCCTGCTCACTTGCGGCCCAGGTCCATCTTGCATGGGTCCAGTTCCATGTACTTCTTCTCTTCGAAGACCCGGTTAATCACTGGCTTCAGGACCTCGTGCAGGTAGGGCATGCCCACGAGCTGGGGGCGGGGGGCACCACACGGGGCGGGGCTGAGGGTGAGGCCGGGGCGTGCCCGTGAGCTCGGGGCAGGGGGCACCATGCAGGGAGAGGTTCAGAGAGAGGCCAAGGCATGCCCGAGGGCTGGGGCGGGGGCACTACCCAGGGTGCCACTCAGGGTGAGAGGCCAGGCACCCACAACCAGCACCCCGGCTCAGCTACCCACAGCCACCTGAAGCCAGCCAAGCTCTGGGGTCCAGGAAAGCACTGGAAAGGGATCCCCTTGAAGCTGTCCCTGGGCCCCGCCAGGCCTCTGCCTACTCACCTTCATGAACTGTTCCACTGACTTGGATGCCAGAGAGTTGGAACGGAAGAGGGTGTTGGGGTCGGCTGGGAGGGCAGAAGGAAGGGTTTTCTGGGGTTTGGGGGTCCGATCCACCTCACCCCACCCACCCAAGGTGGAGGTCAGGATTCTTCCAGCCTCAGGAATCAGGAGACCTGCAACCTCAGCTCTATTCACAGTACAGAGGCCCAGGGTGGTTAAGCGATCTGTCTAAGGTCACACAGCTCGAGAGTAACAAAATCAGCTGGCTGGACCCCTCCACACACACGCGCACACATAGGAGCCCCTCTTCCACTGAGCGCCCCCTCACTCCCCAGAGACCCTCTGCAGACTCATCCCTGGGGAGTGAGGTCCAGGGTCATGCGGGCAACTCACTGGTCCTCGCCAACTCACGCCGGGTGAGATAGTCCAGAAAGGGCCCAGCCAGACCCTGGCCAAGAAAGAGCTTCACCAGCTTGGTGGCAAGGTCCTGGCGGCAGTCCCCTGAGGTCAACTCCTCCAGCAGAGCCAGGGGGCTGGAAACATCTTCCTGGGCAAGGACAGGAGGCAGGAGAGGTGGCCCAGGGCCCTGGGACTCCAAAGCAGCAGAGCCTGCATGGGTTTCCCTGAAGCAGGGGGAGGCCAGGATCCGGATCCCCCCCGGATCTTCCCCCAGCCCTGGCGCCATTGCTTGTCCGCCGCACCCACCTCCACCGGCCCCTGCACGGACTCCATGAGCAGCTCCAGCAGCGGCCGGTAGCACTGGGAGGGCAGGACCCGGTCCTCGGTGAGGCGCACTTTCAGGCGCAGGGCGCCCAGGTGCCCCCTGGCGGGGGCAGACCACAGGCTAAGGATGGGAGCGGGTAGGGGCGGGCGCGGGAGCCGAGGGGGGCAAGCGTGAGCGCGGGTAAGGAGCGTGGCGATTTGCGAAACGAGGAGAGTGGGAGCAGGTGTGCGCAGGTGTGAACAGGCGTGGCCAAGTCTAAAGAGGTGTGAGCCGGTCCAAACAGGCATGGGCCAGGGCAGGCAGTGTGAGCAGTGTGGCCGGCGTGGACAAGCACGCAGGCGTGGACAGCGTGGGCAGGTGTGGGCAGGTGTGAACGGGTGTGGGCAGGTGTGGAAGGACCGAGGGTTCTGATCACACATCAAGTGTGAACTGGCAGGTTCGCGGGTGGAACGGGTACAAGGTGGACTCGTTTGGACATGTGTCAACACAACCGTGAGACATTCGCAAAGGTCTGCTAAACGAGTGAACAGAGTGACATGGTGACAGTTTGCCGGCTCACGTGGGCACCCATAAGGACCCACCACAGGCTGAAGATGGTACCCAACATAGTCTCCTCCCTCGGCCCACATTTACCCAGAATCCTCCTCAGCTCTGGGAAAGGGCAGGAGACGGAACCAGCCGTTGGGTGGGTTCTGCTGCAGGACCTTTGGGGGGAACTCCACCTGTGGGGGGCACAGGCCCTCAGCCGAGCCCTGCCCAGCCCCATCCAGCACTGGAAGAAGAGCTCAGACTGCCCACCCAAGGAGGGGAGGCCTAGCCTGCCAGGGACCATCTCTTCCTCCCCCACCATGTCCCATGGACACAGCAGCAGTGCCACTCCCTCCCCCAGTCCCAAATGACTAGTCCTGCAGGGCACGAAGGGACTCCAGGGACACTTATTTGAGAAAACTGAGGCTCAGAGAGGTGGAGTGACTTGCCCAAGGTCACATAGCTGCTAGAGAGCATGTCAGACTGGGCATATTTTCAGCTCTGTTCAGGGACACAGTTGCATCTATCACAAGGCTAAAGACAGCCCAGAAGGCCGCCAAGCCCTGCCCCACCACCTTTGAGAGCCCCAGTCTCCCCAACTGTACAATGGGGCAATAGGACTCCATCCCCCTGGACCTGGTGAGGCAGCCTTCACATCTATCCTTCTGAACCCCCGCATACCCAGCCCACCTCCCTTTCCTTCCTGTGGGCAGTGGGGAGCCGTGGAGAGTGGTGGGGCGGTGCTCACCATGCCCAAGAAGTCGTTCTTGCCCACCATGTCCCAGTCCCAGAGCTCCACCCGCAGCGGGGATGGGGCGCCTGGCATTTCCCGTAGCTCCAGCACCTCATCCCAGTGTGGGAAGCGAGTCTTCTTGATGGTCTGGGGGAGGAGAGGGGAAGAGAGAGCTGACAGGGACCCCACCACCCAACACCCCACTCCTCTCCAGCCCCCCTCCACCACTCACCGAAGTCTCCAAGCTCTGGCTGCCCCAAAACACACGTGCGAATGGGTCAGATGTGCCAGAGATGTCTCGGGGGGCCAGGTCCCTGGGGACAGATGAGGATGGGAATGGGGAACACAGGACCCTCAAGGACCAAGACCCAAGCTGGACCTTGGAAAAGGGGTTCAGGGTAGACCATTCAAATGCCACTGATTTCCAAGGTAATGAACTGCTCCATTGTAGGGACCCAGGGGGAGCACCGGTCACCATGCCCGTCCAAACCCCGTGTCGTCCTACTGACTGACACCGCCCTATGGGGAGGCACTAGTAATGCCCCTATTTTCCAGGTGAGGAAACTGAGGCACAGAAAGATCAAGTTCTGAATCTCAAAGCCCAGCAGGTGGTGGGGTAGTGGGGAGGGGGAAGGGAGCCTCAGTGTGTTTGGAGCCCCTGGATGGGAGACCAGAAGCCAGGATTCAAAGCCTGACTCTGCTGTTCGTTGACTGGGTGACCCTGGGTATGCTCACTTCACCTCCCTGAGCTTCGGTTTCCTCATCTGGAACAGGGAGTAATACCAGACCAACCTCATGGGCCAAGGGTAAGTGAGATGATGTTCGTGAGGGGCTTGGCATAGCAGCTGGCAGGTGGCAAGGGCTCAGCTCTGTCATTCACTCAACAAACACTCATGCCCACACCCTGCCTAGGACCCAAGAAAAGGCATGAGGCAGAGACCCCTGCCTCTGGTTGTCATGACAACCCTAAAGTCTCGCCCCAGTCAGCCTCCCTCACTCCTCCTTCCTGAGGTCCCCCAAATCTAGGGACCCCCCCAGGGGCTGCTTCCTTCCTCCTGCTGCTCCTCTCCCAGCGCAGCTCAGCATCCAAAGCCTTCTTTGGTTTCCTAGGAGCCAGCCCAGTTGCTAAGCGACAGCAATCGGTCCCTTTCCTGTTGCAAGGATCCTGCACTGCCTTGTGGCTGGGGAGGAGGCCCTGTCCCATGCTGAGTCCTTTCTCCTGTCCCCTGCCCCCCTGGTACTCCTTCATCCAGACTCTAGGCAGGGATGCCCAGCTGGGGGCAGGAATCTGGAGGTGGTGGGAGAGACACAGAGAGGGCAAGAAAGGACTTTAAAGTCACACAGCAAGCTAGAAATTGAGATCCTCCCCAACCTCAGCAAGAATTGGCCTACAAGTGAAGGTTGGGGGAGTAAGGTGTGAAAAAAAGGCAGAAAGACAAGATGGGAGATGAGGGGGGGAAGGGGGAAAGTATTTAAGGAAGCAGAATGATAGGGGAGCTCAGAGAGAGAGAGAAAGGGGGTTACACAGTGATAAACAGGCAGGAGGAAAGACGGATATCCCGTGAGCTGGTGCCCCTGGAGGGTCACTGTGGGTTTTGCTGGTCTTGCATTCTCCTGATGTTTCTTAGGGACAAGACCTCCCCTCCCTCACTCCCAACCCACCTGCCTTAGGTGGGCTGATCCCTCCCTCCACTCCAGGAACTGGCTTGTGACTCAGACCTGACAAATCAGAATCAGTGTAATCGACTCAGAGACAGGCATGTGCCCCAGACAGAGTCAGTAAGAACTATTCCCAAAACGTTGGTTGGAAGTGGTAAGAGATAGAAGTTCTTTTGGAACTGCCAAGTCATTAGGATGGCAGCTGAGGTTGCTGGGCCATCTTTGCCCCAACCAGGGGAGAGACTTGCAATAAAACTAACACAAAAGACAGCTGAGGAATCTGTATCTATGGATTCCTAATGTCACCATTTGAGCACCTGGATCCAGCCATGCCTGAAGCTACATCATTCATATGAGACAATCTGCTCAAGTCTATATGAATTGGGTATCTACTGCTTACAATTTGATTAATACGCTTCCACACTCATCTGTCTGGCCATCCAGAGTGTCTGGCCTTTGGTTGCTGGCCGCTGGGGACCCAACAAGGTTTTTGTTTGTATTTTGACCCCAGGGAGTTGCAATCCAGTGAGCTTGAACTGTTTGCCTACATGGGATCCTGGTTATGAGCACAGAAGTGCTTCAGAAGTGAGGAGATCCCACAGGCCAAGGCAGCTGGCGGCAACGAGGGGATTCCTGCTCATTCTCAGATGACTGCCTACACGCCACACCATGACCATACCTGGCCTTGAGCACGTGGCAGCGAAGACAGCGGCCCCGCGCATCCTCCAGCATCTGCACGGCCAGGTAGATCTCACCTTGCACCTCCGCATCCGGGTCCACACGGCTCAGGTTAATCCAGCTGTCAATTCCTGGAGGGCACAGGCGCTAACATGTGTCAAGCACCTACCATGTACTAGGCATGGTGTGTGTGGTGATTTTTGATTGTGAATTCATGTTTGTTTGACCTCATTCTGTGGGAAAGCCAGCATGAGGATGCTCACCCCTGGAGAGGAGCGGTGCTTGCTGGTTCTGAGCCCCTTTAAGGGTCTCGGTCTCGGTCCAATGGGGAAGTCTCAGGGTCAGTGCCATCTGCCTTGGCCCGAGCTCAAGATTTAGCCTGTTGACTGCGGATTTGATGCTGACATTTATTTTCGGGGAACTCCTTCCTCATTCCCTTGCTGTTGCTCACCACTCCCTGTTAGGTTTTGCTGACGACGGGGGGATGGGAGGAGAATACTGGGGAGTGTCTCTTCTCTACAGCAAGTCCAACAATGTATTAGGAATCCCATCTCATTCAGGGTCTCACTGTGATGTGGCAGGAGGGCCCTTCTGAAGACGCGGTGCCCCCTTGCTGCTAGAAGCGGAAGTTCCGCTTGGCTCTCTCTATTTGCGCTCCCGCCCCCAAGCCCAGGATGCCGTCAGCTTGCTCTCCCTGGGTTACTGCGCAGGCGCCAAATTGATCTCCCAGATCTACTGCTGTCCCACTGTGGTCCAGTGTCCACAGAGCAGCACAGAGATCTGAAAACGTGTCTAATCTCGCGTGTCAGTCCATCCCCCTATCACGTGGCTCCAGTCCATTCACTGTCTTGCTCAAGAACTACCAATGGATCCCCAGTACCTCCAGAAAAAAGTCCAGACCCTGGTCTGGCACCTAGGGCCTTCTCCAGCCAACCCCCACAAAAGACTCCTTCTGGCCTGGCCCACACTTCACCCTGCATGAGAATCCTTAGCCTCTTTGCCAAAGCGAAGTCGCTCTTTAAGGACCAACTCATTCCCCCTCCTCCAGGACACCCTCTTTGACTACACTGCCTGCTTCTCCGCCCACTGTCCTTCCAGTGGTATTCCCCACACCTCCACCCCCGTTTCTGTCCCATTTGAAAACAAAAACGGAAATAATTTTCCACTGAGGGCTCTGTGTTTCCCATAGCACTTGCTATGCCCTTGCCAATGCCCACCCTGGGCATGGCCACCCCTCCTCCCTCTGCCTGGCTGAGGACCCACACCCCTCGCCCACCTCGGGGATCCGCTGCAATTGCCTCCCTGCTCAGTGAGATCTTGCCGATGATGTCGTCATGCCTGTGGGAAGGGGCAGGGGAGGGGCCAGGTCAAGGTCCCCGGCCCCAACCGTGGAGTACGGGGCAGACATCACGGGTGGGGCCTGTGGGGTGCCCGCCCCCCCGATGAGGGGCTGGGGCCCCCAGCATACGGACCCAACAGCGTCCTCGTCGAGCACATAGAAGGCCAGGCGGTGGAAGTCCAGGGGCAGGTGCACCGTGTACTCCTCCCCCCAGAAAGGGCGCAGGCTCCGCCACACAGTTGCTGTCCTGCAAAGGGGGGTACAGGGGGCTGGGGGTAGTTGGGCTGCACAAGCTGCACCCAGACACACACACATACACACACAGATACGGAAACAGCGACACTCACAGATACAATAAGGAAGCCAGAGACACCTACACAGATACACATATGCAGCCTCAGAAATTTCTAGAAATACACATCTATGTGTTTCTACACACCGACACATGTAGACACACACAGAGACCCACAGACACACTCACGTACATACAGCTATACACACCAGATACACAGGATCACACAAACACCCAGTAACTAACATGCACGGTTCCATCCATCCATTCATTCATTCATTCGCTTCATAAGCACCCCAACTGGGTACCAAGCCATGCAGGTGATGGGGGATCCGAGGAAGAGATGCCAGGCCCATGATCCCACAGAGCATCCCCACCCGCAGAAGGCGGGTGCTCTCTCCTGAATTCCTATGACACAGTGAAAGAAGTCCTGTGACCGTGGTTGGCTCAGTGGTATCTGGTTGGGTCTGGGAGTGGGGACAGGAGGGGTCAGGAAGGGCCTCCTGCAGAGCTAGTCAGGCAAAGTGGGGAGAGAGGGTGAGGACAAGCATCCGCATGGCTGGAGGAGCATGTGCCAAGGTCCTGAGGCAGGAACGAGCTTGGTGATTTTGAGGAACAGAAAGGTGCTGGCTGGGAAAGGGGGCGTGTGAGGGGCCAGAAGAGCATTAAGTGAGCAGCAGCCAGAGCAGGGGGGAACCACAGGAGGGTTAGGGCCCGAGACAAGCTCAGAGACAGACACGGACGTAGCGCACCTTCACCCGACACCCCTGCGGACGCACTTCCCTTTACCCACCAGGAAACAAAGAACCTGCATGCTCAGGGCAGACGCACCCAAATGTACGGCTGCAAAATTTGCTTCGCACACGAGCCACTCCCATCTTCCTTCCTATCACACTTCCCCAACAAAGCGTGTGGGCGTGCACACATTGCACACACCCGCACGCTCTGCCCTCCAGCCCAGGGCCCCACCATCAGATGGTCCCTTTTTCCCAAGCCCCCCCTCCTCCCCTGGCCTTTTCCCAGCTGGAAGTCCCTCAGGCTCCCCAGCCCCTGAGGTGGGACTCTCCTCAGAGCCCAGAGAGGGGGAGACAGCAGCCTGAGGTAACACAGAAAATCAGTCTGCGGGTTTGCAGGGAAGGGGGCGTCATGAGCACAGAGAGGACGATGGGGGGTCAGCCGGGGTGCTGTAGGCTGACCTTCCCCCATGTGGGCTCCCTGCCCCCAGCTCCCAGCCCATCTGGACCGGAACCCGCGCCGGCAGCATCCTGAATCCTGCTGTCTCCATAGGAACCGAGGCCTCAGCCATCCGCCCACCCACACCCCTCAGGCCTTCGGGGCTGAGAGCTGTCCCTTGATCCGCCTGCGGGGTGGGAACCAAGCACGACCCAGCGCGATGTCCCCCTGCCCAGACTCACTCACACACTAAACACCCTCACATCCTCACATGCGTTGACATTGGCGCCTGGATACCCAAATAAGCTGGCAACAGTGCACACGTGTGTACGGGGCAGCCCATGTGTGTGCACACACATGCACACAGACCACACACCGATGCACAGTGACCCTGTGAGCCTGCACACCCACAGGGACACGCATATCTGGACACCAGCCCTCCAACACCCCCACGAACGCTCACGAGCAGGCCCAGCTGGGTGCACACGCACACGCACCCTGGTGCCCGCAGCACCCAGCAAACAGGCCGGGAACCAGCCAGCCCAGCCAAGCGTGAGATGCCCGCCCCTGGGGAGGCCACCATGAGAGACACAGCCTGGCAGCTGCCGAGTCAGCCCCAGGGAGCCAGCGGGGACATCGTCAAGTCCAGGGGGAAGGTGCAGGCCAGTGGGGCCAGATAGAGACAGGAGCTGGTGGCCCCAGCTGTCCAGTCCTGAGGCCGGGGTGCAAAGTACCCACCATCAGGCCTGCAAATCCACCCTTGGGGTAAGTACCACCCTCCCCCAGCTCCTCTTTTCCCCGTGAACGGGTGTCTGGACTCCGCAGGCCTAGAAGGTGCCCTTCCCCCGTCCCCGGCCCTGCCCTCCTGGCCCAGGCCACCCCTCCAGCTCCTCACCTGGCTACTACTTCGTCATCCACCTTGATGATGCAGTAGGGGTCGCTGCTCCCAGACCTGCGCAAGGGGGAGGTTCGGGGAGGGGGGTGAGAGAGCAGTCATAGGTGGGGACCCCAATCCACCTTCATTATACAAGAGGCACATCTGAGGCCCAGAGAGGGCAGGGCACTTGCTCAGGGTCACACAGAAAGCCCAGCTTCAAGGCAGAACAAGGCCTGGCTGCACAGCCCACCCACTGCGACCCCAGCCCACCACACATGGGCTCCCTGGGTGTCCACCCACAAAAATAGGACATTGAGGCTCAAAGCAAGAGAGCTCAGAGTCCCAGCCCCAGGGAACCCAAAGCAGAGGTGACGAGTGGGTGCTGGGCCGGCGTCACACCTGGCTTCCCCACCTGCTGGCTGTGGACCTGGGCAAGTCCCCTCCCCTCTGTGGCCCTCAGTTCCTCTGCTCCATAAACCAGGCATAACATCAACACACACCTCCTGGGGCAGATGGAGGAGCTTAAAGAGACAATATGTGGTGGGAGGCACCACAGGCTCCCCCCAGAACTCTCCCCTCAGGCGCCTCACGCCACCCTCTGGGATAACCTTGCCCCTCCAGTTTTTCATTTCAGTGGCATTTTCCTGGGCAGGGGGCGCACATTGCTCAGCCTTTGGTGGGGAAGGACCTCAGCAGACTCTCCCTGCAGGCACAGACCAGGCACCCAGACCTCAAAACCCAACCAACAGGACAGATGTGCCCCATCCCCTTCAGTAGCCGTGAGCCATCAGCCAACCAAAGCCAGCTGCATCCCCCGCCTCATGATAAGAGTTACCTGGCTGCACGGCCCATCCCATCTCCTCCCCTCGGCCCATCATACAGGCCTCCTGTCTCCCACCAAGCTCAGTGCAGCCTCAGGGCCTTTGCACCTGCTGTTCCATCTGCTGAAGACACTCTGTGCCTGATCTTGTCATGGCTGGCTCCATCCTGTCATTCAAACTTCACCCTCGCCTCAGTGACTCCCAGTGACCAGGGTAAAAATGATCTCCGGTGCCTCTGAGCACTGGATAGCATCCTGTTCCCTTGTTTCTCTCTGCGTTAAGAGTCTGTCTCCCGGATCCCCGTAAAGTCTGAACTGTGAGCTCCCTGGGGGAGCTCCCCTTCCCCACCCCAACTCGACAGAGTCAGGATCCAAACCCAGGTCTATAGGGCTCAGTGCACATGCTCTTAACCAAGGCCACCTCCAGCCCAGTTCACGACCCCTTCCCCAAACAGCCCCACCCTCCCTCTCTCTGCCACCCGTCAGTTCAGCTTGTCACTGATCCACAAATGCCTCAGGGATTCCAAGGAACAGGGACACTGACACCGGGAGCTGGCTCCAACCTGAGGCTTGTCTGCTGGCTGAACCCTCCTTGTGCCTCAGTTTCCTCCCTGGAGTCCTTCCCTTAGCTCCCCTTGCTGGGTCCTCTAGTCCTTCATTTCCCCATCTGGTCCCCATCCCTGAACACCTCACACTGGGCAGTGGCCTGTGTCTGAGTTCCTCTCTGGGTTCTCACCTCTGATCCCCCTTCCGTGTAGTGCCCTGGGCCTCAGTTTCCCATTCTGGCCCACTGGGCTGAGTAACCCCAGGAGCTTCAGTTTCCCCACCTGGCTCCACCTACCCCCGGATACCTGTGGCTGGGTGACCCCCTACGTCTCATTTCTTTCTGTGGGTTCTCTATCCCTGAGCTTCTTGAAGGCAGGCTCCCATTCCTCAGTTTCCCCAACTGCAGCCGTGGGCTGGGATCCCACCAGCAAAGGGCTGGGAGACGAGCCCCCTCCTGTGGACCCCGCCTGACCCCAGCCCCTCCTGGGAGCCACCCTCCCATGTCAGCTGCAGGGCTCTGACGCACGAGGGCCTTATCAGGCTCCCATCAGGTAGGGGCACCGGTGGCGGGAGGAGGCTGCCCTCCAGACCTCTGATCTCTCCAGAGCCTGGCCTCTCCCACGGCCCCTGCCCCACCGCAAGCGTGGGAAAGCAGGCCCTGTGGCCCTTGCCTGTCTGACCTGGTGTGTGCATGGGAGTAGTCAGACTTCCAATCCCTGTGCGACCTCAGGCAAGTGACTTTGCCTCTCTGGGCCTCAGTTTCCCCATTTGTAAAATGGAAATGCTGATAGGACCATAGGAAGTGTCAAGCACAGGACCTGGCCTGTAGTCAGCCCTCGGTGACATGCCTCTGTTATTAACGATAATAGTAACTCTAAAGTTATTCACTGTCTTCCTCTTATGCCAGTTCCAACCCCCTAAAATCTGGTGAGGCTTTGGGAAGAATCCAGACCCTTCTCCTTAGGAGAGGGGGGAGAGACACAACCTAGCTAAGACTCCCCACAGGCGGGGAGATCCCAGCGTGCTCTGAGGAGAGCCCCTCTGAAGAAGCGAGCCAAGAGCTAGGGAAACTGAGGCAGGGTGGCTGGATTCCCAGCTAGGGTTTGGTGACTACCTACGCTTGCTCTGGGGCATGGCCCACCCCAGAGCTCACCTTCGCCCAGGAACATGGGGAGGAGGGATGGCATGGGAACCAGGCACGACTCAGCTCCCCTCAACTCCCTCCCCAGGGAAGGCAGAAGGAAGGCTGGGGGAGAACATCTCAGAAGGAGGGAGGCAGGGGGCTTGCCCAGATGCCAAATTTGCACAGCAAGCTCTCTGCCTCCATCGATTGCAGGGGTGTGTTTATCTGGGGTAGCCGATGAAGATGGGGGACGCTCTAAGCGGCTCCCCCTTGACACAGCTGCAGTGTTGGGGAGGGGGCAGGTCATGAAATCAAAGGCAGGATGCTCCTTGCTGGGGACCCACAGCTGGGGGACTTAGGGCAGAGCTGGGCCCAAGCCTGGACTTTCGAAATGGCTCAGAATGCAGTTCCTGCTCACCTTGGCCACGGGGTAAATCCTAACAGGCTCCACGCCCTCACAGCTGCTCGGGGCTCGGAGACCCTGTCAGAGCTCCCATTGTGCAGATGGGAGACTGAGACCCAGAAAGAAGCAGGTTCAAGGTCAAACAGCCCATGTCCTGCCAAGGAGCCCTGCCTATCCCAGGTGCTGACACCCTCAGAGCCCCTTCTGGGCTCCAGGCCAAGCAGGAGGGGGACCCCCCCACACCATTCTGCTGATTTGGCAACTGCTGACTCAGCGGGAGGGGGGGGGCACAGCCAAGGACTGGTACTAAGGGGGCCCCAGGGTTCTCCAGCCCCATCACACCTGGCTGGGGAGGGGCTGCAGAGGGGAGTTAGCTCTCCAAGCCACTCAGCATCCAGGGAAGGCCCCCACTGGTCTGAGAGCTACTGGCTGGGGAGCACAGGGCTCCGGGTCAAGAGCACCCCAGTTTCCCCCAAGGCTGGATGGCTGGCCATCTGGTGACTCTCTGCAAACCTGAATCCCAGATGCACACAGAGGAATGCGGGGGCCACCTGGATCCCCAGCCTTTGTTGACAGAAGCCCACCCAAACCAGGAGAAACCCTACCTCCCACACCTGCCTGGATTCATGGAGTCACCTCCCCATGCCCCCCCCCCAGCCCCAACAGAATCCGAACCTCCAATCTCGAGGGCTGAAGCTCTGGAAGACCCCCTTTAATACATCCCAGGAACAAAGTCATCCCCCCTTCCGAGGGGGTGGCAGGGCGGGGCGCCCCCCCCCCCCCCCAGGACAGCGCTGGGCATGGGGCCTCTCGCCCCGCGAAGGTGCATCTGCCCCAGTACCGGGCCTTAGCCAGGAAACCCCCGCCCATTTCACCGACCCTCTCTGGCGGGCGGAACGGGCGCCCCCCCCATCCCACGCCTGGTTCGCCCCTCACTCCAGACTCGCCCCGGGAGTACTCACACGTCCTTGGCGGGCAGCGCCCGGCCCTCCACCACGCGGACATTCAGGGAGCTGATCTTGGCCATGGCGCCCAACCCCAAACTTTCCGGACAGGAGGGCGCCCAGGTGCCGAGGCTGGACCGCGAGGGGAGGTGGGCAGAGAAAGGGGTCTACATGTCACCAGCTGCAAGCCTGGAGCCCTGTCCCGGGGTCCCAGCGCCACCTGTCCGGATTGCAGGTAGCTAGCTGGGCGGGAGGTTTTCGAAGGATCGGCGTCCGCGGAGGGGGCGACACCCACCCTCCCCCGGACTCTACAGGTAGGAGCCGCGCGCGGAACGGGCAAAGCTTGCAGGGAGCACCGCCGGCTTTTGCCTCCCCGTCTGGAGCTCCCGGTGGGCGGGCGGGGCGGGCGGAGGGCGGAAGGGGGCGGCCCAGAGCCCTCCCCCCAATCCCGCCTCCCGCCGGGGCCCCCGCGGGTCCCCGGGCCCCCTCGCGCGCTCTCTGCTGGCACCGCGGCAAAGCGCACCAGCGCGCACCGGCCGCGGAAACCTGGGCGCGCCGAGGCCGCGGCTGCCAGGTAGGGAGCGGCCCGCGGCCGCGATGGGCGTGGCCGGTGGTTCCTGGTGAGTTGGCATTGGGCTCAGAAAACGCGGTGTGTCCCCCGCCTGCCCTCCCTCCGGCGCGCTCGCATCTCCGTGGCCCTCCCGCGCCTGCCGTCCCGGCGCCGCTTCCTCCGTCCCACCCCCTGGCCCTGGCCGGGAGCAGTATCCCCGGCCGCCGGGAGGTGTCGCTAGAGAGAGCGCCGCGCATTCCCTGGGGGTCCGGGCCGAGCGGAGGGAGGGGCCGCGAACCCCCCCTTCCATCTCTTAGTTTCCAAAAACACCCAGACTGTGCGAGCGGCGGCACCCACGTCACAGGCTGGCACTGCGGGGGAGGAAGCCGCCGCCGAAGGGGGAGGGGAGCAGCCGCTACAGCGATGATAAAAGTCGTTTACGATGTTTGAACACTTACCTGTGTGCCAGGCACTGTTCTAAGCGATTTCCGAGTTTATCTCGTCTCCTGCCTTCACAGCAACCCTGTGCGCGGCAGTGCTGTCCCATTCCTCCCATTTCCTGGCTAAAGAAACCGAGAGGCAGAGGGATTGGATAACTTCGGGCAGGTCTCCGTCAGTAAGTGGTTTGTCTTTCTGGATTTGAATCCTGAGCCCCGCCACTTGGTCGCTGTGTGGTCTTGGGCGAGTCAACGTCTCTGTGCCTTGGTTTGGTTTTCTCGTGTGTTCTGAGGGATCCTAGTGTCCACTCATGGGGTTTGGAGAGAATTGGGGGAGAAGCAGATCCTGGTCTCAGAACAGTGACTGGCACTTGGGAAGCTTCAAAAGGTGTCCGATATTATTTATTGTCCTTCAAGGCATAGCTCAGATGTCACCTCTCCTGGGAAGTCTTCCAGGATACCCTCCCACCCAGACAGAGGTTTTCTTCCCCTTTTCTCTGCTCCTGCAGCTCGGGGTTTGTGCATTTTACAACTTTTCAGGGAGATAATATGACCGGAAGGGCCTGTCCCAGGGCAGGTACTTACACACACTATTTCTTCCCGTGAGTTCGTTGTTTACCTGCCTAAGAGCTCTTAGAAGGGCTGGTGCCCGGCCTGAGTCACTCGGTCAGCCCAGGGCTGAGCACCAATGGGAAGTTCCCTGCTGAATGAGTGTGGGAGCCAACGCCCAGACCGGACTGGGAGGGCTGCACAGCCACAGAAGTAGCCCAGTGATCTGCCTCCCAATCTCCCCCCTTGACCTCCCACCCAGCACCCAGCCAATCACATGAGGGGTTCAGAACCCTGGAATTCTCTCCCCAGTTGGCCACTGTCTGGTGAGTCCTCCGATTTCCAAAGTCTGGACCTCAGTTACCCCATCAGGGAAATGGGTCTAGCAGAGCTGGCCCCAAGCCTTAGAAGTATTGCAACATCCTTCAGGTGGAAATGAGGGGTGATTCAGGGTTGAATTCAGAACAGTGGTAGCCCCAAGGGAGTAGTTAAAGCACCCCCATAATCATTAGTAGTCACCCCAGATCCTCACCAGTGGGAGATGGCACTTGCTCTGTGAGCACTACTTCAAGACAGGTGCCCTGGCCCTCCTCCTGCAACCTAAGAGGGAACTTTTGGCCGGACCTTTTTCTTTCGAGATCTGCCAGAGACCACAGATAGGCTCCCCAGCCCCTGGGGAGTGCTGATGGAACCTAAGGGGCCTAGCTCTGGGGCCACCTGGGATGCCAGCCAAACTACCACGGGCCATATCAGCGTGCCTTCCAGAGCTGAGCAGGAAGTGACATTCCCAGGCCCCCCTCCCCAGATCCCGGGGCGGGGTGGTTACAAAGGTTACGGACTGCGGCAGCCAAGCCTCTAGGGAGCCAGCTCTGTCACCTGTCCAATATTTGGTGCCTGTCCCTACAATTCCCCTGGGGCTGTGGCCAGAGTCCCCAACCTTTCCAAATGGCCTGGCCACTTCCTGTTATTGTGATAAGCTTTGACCCAAAACCGGCAGAGGGTCTGAGGTCTCCTAGAACAGCCTCTGTCAAAGGACCAAAGGGGGAAAGGTGGCCAGAGAAGGCATGTGACTTGCTAGAGGCCACCCAGCTAGGAGAGCAGAGGGCAGGCTCATGAGCACCCAGGCCTGGGCCGTCATGTGGGAAGGGTCTCCTTTCTCGTGGGACTGTTGTGAGAATTAATTAAGGTGGCAGTGGAAGGCATCATCCCTGGCTCACAGTAGGTGCTCAAGAAACGGTTAACCTCTTCCCATTTCTCTTCTGCTCAGATCCTTAAAGGCAAACTCAGGATCACTGCCAACTCCCTACATAGTCTAGCACCATGCCATGCATACAGCAGGCGCTTCATAAAGCCTTAAGCAGGAGGCAGTGCTGAGCTTGGGATTTAAGAGCAGAGGTTTTAGCATCCAGCCAGCCTAGGACTGAATCCTAGCACCTACACTTAAGAGCTGGATGTTCTTAAACAAGTGAGTTATCCTCGTGGTGTCTCAGTTTCCTCATCTGTAACCTGGGGCTAATACTAGTAGCGCCCACCTCATAGGGTGGGTGTGAGGGTGTGATGGAGTGTCATATGTTTAACACAGCCTGGCATACAGCAAGTGCTCAATAAGTGTTATGGCCATTGTGTGATGTCCCGAACCCACCCCTGTGCCTGACACTGAGCCCCTCTTGGTGATGGAGCGCTGCGGCTGGGGCAGAGCGCCAGGCCCAGCCCTGAATTCCAGGGATGGATGGGGCAGCCACACTTCAGTGGCCAGTGCAGCTCCGGATTGCTGAGCTGGGGGAATCTGGGAGTTTGCATCCGGCTGAGAAATCTGATAGAGAGATCCCAAGATAGTGTTCCTGCCGCCCCGATGGGCCCCACTGCCCAGGGCTGAGCCCTCCCCTTCGTGAGATGCTGGGCCTGGGGCCCTGGGAGAGCTCACAGGCATGGAGTAGAAAGGATTCTGATCCCAGAGCAAGGATCAGGCAGGGTCGAGCTGAAGTCGCTCCTGTTGGCCCATGAGAGCTGACTGTGCCCCTGCCTCCCAACTCCAGGTTCAGCAATGCTATGTTGGGAACTAAAAATCAACCATGGTAGGAGAATTTACACCATGGAAATTGGCAAATGCCATATATATATTTTTATTTTTTATTTTTATTTTATTTTCTGGAGACTTAGTTTAACAGCACACCACTGGTCACAAAGTTTCCTGGCCACATGGCCCTTCAGACACCACTCCTGAATGCAACACCCTTAAGATTTTACTCAGATCCCCACAACCTCTCCCACACTGCCTTTTCCCACCTATTTCCTTGTTTATGTCACATGGATACAATTGAATAAAGACCAGGAGGGGTGGGGTGAAATAAAGTAAAGACAATGTAATAGCTGTTTAAAATGATGTTCTCAAAGACTATTGACAGGGAAAATACCAAAAAATGTAAAAATCCCATTTAAGTAGTGGGGAAAACACAGTCTGTACAACCATACATACACCCTGATCCTGATGCCATAAGTATATTTATATATAAGGTATCCTTTTTTATTCAACATTATGTTCTGAGCACCCACTGTGTTCTAGACAGTGGGGACCCAGTGCGGCATAGGACAGCCCTGCTCTTAGGCGCCCCCAGCCACGTGAGGAAACAGGCGAGTAATGTCCCGAGAAGAATCCACTCAGCGGGGGGGGGGAAGGACGTGAAGACAGCAGGCGTGGGGGGGAGAGCGGGAGGGCTTTCTCTGGCATCATGGTTTGTACTTCTTTTATAATAAAAAAATAATTTGGCTCCATCTGGTTTCTGAAGGCACCGCAGATGTTTTGTGGCTTGGCCCCCAGCCTCTGGGAGGCCCCGGGTGGCGGCTGGGGAGGCAGCGAGGTTCGCCCCGAAACCCCCGCCCACTGGCACCGCTCTGTGACCTTGGTCTCTTGTCCCCTTGTTTTCGTGGTGATTTACACGCTTGTCTTATCTCCTAAATGTCAGGGCCAGTGTCTGATTCATGCCGCGCCTCCCACACTGCTTGGCACATGGGAGAGCTTCAGCACACCCTCTGCGGAGCTAGCTGCGACTCAGTTCCCCTCAAAGGCTGGAATCTGGGATAGATGAGAGGAGTCACGGCGTTTTCCCCTTCCTTTCTCCCCACGGTGCCTAGGATGGCAGCTTGACCATTACCAACCTGCTACCTCCCTCTCCATCTTCCCCCCCAGGCCAGAAGGCAGACACCCCTCTGGCTCCACAGACTTGTCCCTCTCTGGACCTCATCAGTTTCCCCTCCTGGGAAGTAACGCCAGGTCAAGGTCGGAGCAAGGCAGGCAAGCCCTGGTCCAGGCTGGGGCAAGAAGTGTGTTCTTTGTCTTGGGGACACAAAGCCCCATTTGTGATTGCCGGGCACGAATGGAGGCAGGGAGCCACGTGGGGCAGGAGGCAGCGGTGAAACCCCCTCCTGCAGGCTGGCTGCCCAGGAAGCCGGGCGGTAAATCCCCTCCTCCCACGGCCTGAAGACAGGGTGCCTGTCAGTCTGTACCCCGCTTCCGCCTTCCTCAGCCCTCTCCCCCACAGTTCCCCCCCTCTCTGCACACACGGGTGCCTTGGAATGGAGAAGCAGGAAGGGGGAAGCCACCCAAGCCTGAGACTTGGGGGTGGGGAGAGTGGATATTTCCAGAGCTTGTGGATTTGGGGCCAAGGGCAAGGCTCCCTGAGAAGCTGTGTCCTCTTGTCATTCAGCAGCCCCTCCCCACCCATCCCCCAGGGCCTGGGGACAGGGACAGGTGGAGGCTGGGACCTCAGCCTCGGCAGTGTGGCCGGGAGCACCAACAGGACTTGGGAACGTTTAACGAGTGTTGTTCATCCATGCTCTGGAATGCTACTTAGCAATCAAAAGGAACAAACAGGTACACGTAGCAACGAGGATGGCTCTGGGGGAAATGAAACTGAGCGAAAACAGCCAGCCTCCGAAAGGTTCCAATTATATAACATCCTTGATGTGCTAAAACCACACAGGCGACAACAGATGAATGGTTGCCAGGGGTCAGGGAGGCGGGAGGGGGGAGCTGGTTGTAGCTACACATGGGTGGCAGGAGGGATCTTTGAGATGAATGTTTCGTATCTTGACTGTGGTGATTACCAGCATCTACACGTGATAAAATTGCCCAGAACTAAATACACAGTCGTACAAATGAGTGTGTGTGAAACTGTGAAATCTGAATAAAGTCAATGGATTGTATCCATGCCAGTTTCCTGGTTGTGATAGTGTTTGGTTGTGCAAGGTGTCGCCATTGAGGGAAAGGGCATGGCACCTCTCTGTGTTGTTTCTTAAACTGCAGGTGAATCTACAATGATCTCAGAATCAAAAAGTAATTCACATAGCTACACATCCATCAGGATGACTGAAAAACCGGCAAGACCAACTCCTGGCGAGGCCATGGAGCCATCAGAGCTCTTTTCCATTGCTAGTGTGAATATCAAAATGGTAACCCACCTTGCGAAACAGTTTTGTTTTGTTTTGTTTTTTAAAGGTATTTTGTAGTTGTTGTTTTGTTTTTTATTGATTTCAGAGGGAGGAAGGGAAAGGGAGAGAGAGAGAAACATCAAGGATGAGAGAGAAAGCCATTCCCGGCAAAGGAGGCGGACTGTCAAAGGACTGGAACGAGGTAGGCCCTCGGCACCTTGCCAGGAGTACAGGACCCCACCCAAGCCTGGCAAACAGTGGGCGCCCAATAATAGCAGACATCTGAGCACAGAACCCGCTAGTGAGGCTCCATCCCACCCAGCCAGGAGAGGCTCCACCAGACACGGGTCACCAAGAGGGGTAAATTCCTGGCCGAGGGACCCACGTCCTCTCGTCTGGCACCCCAGTTTAGACTGGGAGTTCAGCCTTCTCCGGAAGGGGCAGAGGCTTCACCCTTCCCAACAGCCCCCTCCCCCTCCAGGCAGTGGAATGTTGTGTCTGCGGTTGCCCGGGCAACCAGGGCCTGCTTGGTGGCTGCCCTCTGGGAGCAGCGACTGTACCGTGGCACTGCCCACCGTCAGCAGAACTCCAGCCAGGTGGAGGGACAGCCCAAGCAATCGCCAGGAGAATGGCGGTGTCCTGGGAGGAGTATTTCCGACTGGCCTCGCAAGAGAAGCTGCCTACGTGAGCGGCGCTGGGTGGCAGGGAGGGGCCGGCCAGAAGGAGGGCAGAAGGGGGTGGTGGGGTGGCCCATCCTTTCCCCCACCCCTGGATCCTGGCTCCCCTCGGACTGTTCATGGTGGGAGATTATTGCCCCCATTTCACAGACAAAAACATCCAAGGCTCAGAAAGAACCAGCAACTTCCCCGAGGGCTCAGGGCTAGTTGCAGCAGAGCTGGGTCAATAGCCCAGGTCTCTAACCTGCTCTTGATTCCCACCCGCAGCTGACACCCAGCTGAGATGAAATCGTTTGAATCGGGTGGGAAGGGGTTATTCTATGATCTGTCCCCTATGCCTGGAAACTGCATTTTAAAGGAAGGGTGGAGGAAGCTTGTCCCATGCCAGCTTTGTGTTCAGTAGAGTGACTGAGGGTCCCAACCATAGTCTTAGAATCTGAAAATGGCAGGGTTTCCCCACAACCGGAGCCGACCCTATGGGGCTGCCTCCTGGACCCTCCCCCGGAGGTCTAACAGGTGTCTTCAACCTCAACTTGGCCATGGCAAGGAGCTGATCTCCCCTGACATCCCCCCCCCCCGCCAGCCTCCTTCCATCAGCAGCATCCTCCCAGCTCCTGGTCCTAGGTTCACCTTGGCCTCCTTTCTCACCTCCTTCATCACTCCATTGAGGGATTTTCCACCGTAGCACCTACCATGTCCGGGCATTATTTATTATTATTTGTTAGCTTTATTTCCTGTGCTCCCCCCAGGCTGCCAGCTCCTGCAGGGCTGGGTTTTGTCTGGGTTTTGTCTGTCTTGTCCCCAGCAGCAGCCCCAGTGCCTGCGATGGTGCCGGGCACTTACTAGGTGCTCAGTACAATTTGCTGAATGAACAAAGATTCCACAGCCAGTAGCTGGCAAATGGGGGCACTTCAGGCACTGGGGAGGGGTTTGGGGGCCGTGACTCTTGCCTCCTTCACCCCCACCTCCCCCGTGAGGCCCTCCAGGAAGATCCCGGCGCTGCATCCTGACCACTTGCCACCGGTGCTGGGTCTCCTGGAGAAGAGGCGGGAGCTGGTGGATGCAGATCGGGGCCTGCAGGCTCAGAAGGAGGTGAGCCCCCACTGCAGTCTTGAGCCTTTTGGGGACTCCAGGCCCCCAAAATAGTGACGAGCAGGGGAATGGGAATAATGGAGCCAAGTTATTAGCTCCAAGGTCTGACACAGTCACTTCACCACTCTGAGCCTTGGTTTGCTCACCTGTCAAATGGGGATGGAATATCAGTTGGTGTAGATTAATGTGCACTGAGCACCTATGTGCAGGGTGCTCACTGGGACCTAGTGGTCTCACCACAGTCCCTGACCTCAGGGGGCTCACGGTGTAGAGAAGGGCACAGACCAGTGTCCAGCTGGTGGCTGCTCTGAAGGAGGGGACTGTAGGAGCCCAAAGGAAGCCTCTATTTCCACGGGGGGGAGGGTGAATCAAGGAGGGCTTCCTGAAGGAAGTGATGTCTTAGGGATCACTGAAGGGCAAGTCGGCTTATCCAGCAAAGGGGGACAGCGTGAGAAGGAAGAAAGTGACAAGGGAACAGCATCTACCAAGGCTGGAAGCGAAGGACAAACACAGGCGGTCAAGTGGCCCGGAGACAGAGTGTCAGAGGGGAGAGGGCAAGCTGAGGCCTGAAGAAAGGGCAGGGACACTGACAGGCAGGGGCCGCAGGAGCGCGCTTGAGCTTCATTGTGGGTGGTGGGAGCCATGGGTGGATCTGAGCAGGGCGTAGTGGCAAGATCAGGGACAGCAGGCGAGAGAAGTTCGGGGTGAACCTAAAGGCCCCGGATGACTCAGACCTCCAAACGCACACACAGACACCCACTCCCACACCCCAGGTGTTCGAGACCACGATGGCGGTCCTGAAACTGCGTCGGGAACAGGTGGAACAGAAGCAGCAGGAGCTAAAGGAGTCCTTTGTCCGTTTTGACAAGTTCTTGCAGGTAGGTGGAGCCTGCTGGGGGGAGGCAGGTCACAGGGTCACAAAGTCACAGCCCAATAGAGGCCAGACATGTCACCTAAAATTGTAAAAACTGGCTGTACTAGTACAAAGGGGAGTGGTGGGAAACACACACACGTGCGCTGCCTGAAGCATCCAAGTTTTTAAAAACCGTGGGGCAGGTGTGAGGGACCAAAATCAGAGTTTGCAATCCCTTGGCTCCACAAGCTCATGCTGGGGCGGGATGAAAGGCGCGAGCTCCGCAGGCTCCGGAGTCCTGAGGGTCCTCGGCTCCGTTTCATCCCTCCTTCTCAGGACACGGAGGTCCGACGCAGTGGCGCGATGCGGAGGGCGGCAGAGGAGCGACGCCGGGCGGGCCGCCTGGAGGCGGAGGCGCTGCAGCTTCGGGCGCAGCTGGAGAAGCTGCAGCGGAAGCGCGCGCGCCTGCGGCGCCGGGTGCAGCGCCTGGAGCCCTGCGCGCGCCTGCTGGAGCGAGTGCTGGAGCAGCTGCCCGAGGTGAGTGCCCCGCAAGAAGTGTGGGGGCTCAGCGCCCCCGAACAGCGCTGGGTGGCCTCAAGGACGGCTTTGGAAGGGTGCACTACCGGGGCGCTGACTGTATGCCAGGAGCCACCACTTGCTGAGCACTAACTGTATGCCAGGAGCCACCACTTACTGAGCACTAACTGTATGCCAGGACACCCTTTGTTCTTGAATTCTCCCCGAGGCCCAGTAAAGTGGGTCCAGTTATTGTCAACACCATTTTACAGGTAGGGAAACTGAGATTCAGAAAGGTAACTCTTACTCAAGGACACACAGGCGGGGGGGGGGGGGGTAGACCCAGGCACTCATTAAATATTAGTTGAATGAAACAATGAATTACCATTAACACAGGCAGTGAGTTTAGCTCGGCTTAACGGGAAGGGTGGCGTGATCTCCACTCCTGGGGCAGGAGGGGCTGTGTGATGCCCCCGTTTCACAGGCGGCATGGGGAGGGCGGGAGCTGCAGGCCCGGTGAGCCGCCCTCGGGACCCCATCCCAGTTCCAGGAGGTCCCCGAGCTGGTGGCGCGCGCCCACGCCCTGGCCGACACGCTGGCGGCGCAGCGGCTCGCGGAGCGCGGGCGGCGGGCGGAGCTGGAGGAGGCGCGCGCGCGGCTGCAGCGGCTGCGGGACGCCTGGCGGGACGAGCTGCTCGCGCGGGGCCAGCAGCGAGCGCAGCTGCTGGAGCGCCTGGAGGCGGCGCGGGAGCGCGCGCTGCGCTGGGTACGGCCCGGGGGGCCCGGGACCCCAGCCTTCCACCGCCGGGGTCGGTAGCGCAGACGGGGCGATGCTCGCTCCAGAGGGACCGCGGCACGAACGCGCAGGTTCCGGCATCGGCAGGCGCTTAAGGGCACGGAAGGCCAGCGCCATCAGTACCTGAGTCCCCGCCTGCCCTCGGGTCCCCGGGAGCGCCCTCGGGTGCCCAGCTGGTGGGGGGACACGAGGCCCCGCCCGCCTCCCGCCTGAATCGGAGGGGCGGGCCGTTCCCCAGGAATCCGCGTGGGCTGGGATCCAGAACACGGCCGCCGAGAAGACCCTGCTCCTGGGGCGCGCTAGGATGTCAGTGCTGAACCTGTTCCAGCTGGTGTGCCAGCATCAGAGGCAGCCACCTGCCCTGGGCATTGAGGACACCGAGGGGCAGCTGGAACAGGTGAGCCCTGCTGTCACCACCAGCCCCCAAACCTTGGGAACATCAGGATCCCCGATATCCCACCTCTCTGGGTTAAGCCTGACCCTCGGTGACCAGAGGCCATGCTCCTTAGTGCCACAGACGTGGGCCCGATGGCTGTGGAGGCCCCTGGGTTGGTCTTGGTCCTGTCATCTGCTGTGTGGCCAGAAGGAAGTCATGCCCCTCTGGGTTTCAGTGTCCTGCTCACGCAGCAGGGCCAGGGTGTATACTGAGGGCCTCTGTACATTTATGCCAAGAGTCAAACAAGTGACATCAATAGAAAACCAAGTCAAGGCTCCCTTTTAATTAATCACAGATGGCCTTGGCTGCCCCAGTGAGGGTGGGGGTGGGGTGGAGCAGTGGTCTCTGCACCGTGGCATCACAGGTTTGCAAGGTTTACGGCTGAAGGAGGGGGCTGCTCACTTTGGAGACACTTGTTTCTGGAGGGTTCCCAAAGCATGACCCCACTGAGGAGTGGGGGAGACAAAGGGAGGCACCCTCTTTTCCTCCCACCCATCCCACCTCTGCCCTGAGCCCAATGGCCAGGATTCCAACCAAAGGACCAGAACTGGGGCCCACCTTTGCGCCACATCCTGAGTAGGGTGGATTTTTGTGGACCACCGCTCTCCCAAGTGTGGCTCGGGAGCAGAGGTCCATGTCCAGATGACGCCAGGAGGGACAGAGGCCTGACATGCAGCAACAGTAAAAGCCGATCCCTTTTCAACCAACTCTCTGATCCCAACTTGGGGGTGACTAGGCCTTCACCCTGGCACGGCTCCCTGGTCTCGGGGCCTGGGACTTGCCCCATCAGCAAAAGCAGCTGGCCAAATTCAGTAAGTTTTGTTTTCATTGTAGCTATTTTTCCAATTACCCTACTTATGACAGGGGTGACTTAATTTTTTTTCCGTTTTTGCTGGAGATAGTTTCCTTCTCAGATGTTTACTTCAGTCAGAAATGTGACAGGAGAGCCCCAGGGAAGGTTCACCACCATGTCCTGGTTCCTGGCAGTGGATCCAGCGGTGCTCATTAAGTCCATATCACTGAATAAGTTAATTAAAACAAAACAAAGGTGGGCCACCCATGGGGAAGATGAGAGTGGGTTAGACGCCAACAAATATGACTGATCCAATTAAAAGGGAAAAATAAATTGATGGAAGTGAAAATATGAATTTAATTATAATACAGGTGATAGGCAGCTGGCAAACTGTGAAGGCATCTGCTAAGGAATCATCTGAGAGGCTGACTGGGGTTTTAAAATCCCAGAACAGGCCAGGTCACTGCCCCTGGGACCCACCAGCACTGCTGTTTTTTAAAGAGGTCTCCACCCTGACTCCAGCCCCACAGCATCCCATGCACTGGGGGGTGGGGACTGGACACTCAGGGGCTGGGATGTGACTCTGTGTTGGGGACCCCCAGGTGAAGCTGTTCATCCTGGACCTCTCTGCCATGCTGGCCAGCCTTCCCCAGGGCAAGCCGGAGACCCTGGCCCCCTAGCCTGACCCAGGTGAGTAGTGGGGGAGGGGGGCCCTCTCCCCAAGGGACCTCCCCTCCCTGGGGACACCCACCCCACATCCACCACCTGGCCTGGGGCCAGGCCCTTCCTCCAGGTGGTTGAGGGCAGTAAACTAGTATTTGTCAGGTGCTTGCAATGGGGCCAGTGCAAATTCTAGTAAATTCCAGATGATTGGTTAAGTCAAGTAATACCAATAGGACCGGCAAGAGGGTCTCAGGGGCCGATACCCACTCACAGGACACCTGCTCACAGAGGCTCCTCCACTGTGGACTGGCACTTGACAACCACCGGGTTGATAATCCAGCTGCCGGAGCCTGCCCTTGACCTTCCCATGGCCCAATAGAGGCTGAGGAGCACAGGCCTTGGAGCAGGACAGAGGCTGGGACAGGTTCTGCTCTCTCGGTGTGTGGTAGGGCAGTGTTAACCCCTTCAAAGCCAGAGCGGAGTAGCTGTGCCCTCTGTCCTAAACCCTGCACCAGGTCTCCCTCCCACCGTCTACTCCTAGCTGCAAGGCTGGCCCGGCAGGAGGAAGGGGACCGACAGCCAGCTTTGGGGCTCTCCCACTTCAGGCAACTGATTCATCCTCTGAGCCTCAATTTTCCTCATCTGCAAAAGGGGGACACCAACAGAACCCACCCTCAGGGGATCCCTGGGGTGATGACTCAGGACTTGCCCACACGCTCTCAACTCAGCCAGCGCACTAGCTGGGATTTTAGTGTCTGGGTCTGTCCCTTCCAACTCCTCAATTGCACGCCTGGTCCACCAGAGGTGCTCAATGAAGGTTTATTACATGAAAAGTACATCACTGGGCCTCAGGCACTAACAGCTCAGACCCATGCAGCCACCACCTCTGAACCCAACACATGAAGCAGCAGGAGCAGAGTTGCCAATTCAGGGTGTGAACTCCTATGCACCCCTCAAGACCTTGCTCAAATGTCCCTGTCTCAGGCAGAGGCAGCTGCTGCCCTCTCTGGCCGTACAGCACTCCTTTTCGTGGACGATGGTTCTGCAGGGAGCTCCCCGCATGCCCAGCACAGGGCCAGGCACACCGCGCTACACAAGGAGCATTTGCTGATGTCCACGCTGGGACCAGGCTTTTAGGAGCCGCAGGGCTGGGTCATCTTCACATCTTCTTCCTCATCTTGCCCTTCCTGGAGTGAGTGCCTCGGCCGAAGGCACCCTGCTGCAGCTCCCGGGCATGGCGCCGGTTGCGGGCAGAGAGCTGCTTGAGCCCCCCTCGCTGCAGGAAGCGCATCTTCTGGGCCTGGCGCCTCTGCTTCAGGATCTGCTGCTTGGTCTTGAGCTCTGAGCGCACACGGCCTGCGGAGGCACCTGGGGTGCGTGGCTGGGAGGCACCTGCCAGGACAGGGGTCCAGGGAGCTAAGCCTCTGGGCCAACTCCCAATGTCTCCTCCTCCCAGAATCCTCCAGACTGCTCCCTTGCCCCTACCCCTATTCTGCTGTTCATTGCTGTGGCCCTGGCCTCTAGCACATAGTAGGTGCTTAACAAAGCTTAAGTAGCCTACTGTATGGGTCAGCAGCATGGAACTTCAAGCCAGAGCTGCCAGGGTTCAAATCCCAGTTGGGGCCTCTTACAACCTGGGCAAGTCATGTAACTTCTCTGTGCCTCAGTTTCCCCCTCTGTGAATTATGAATAGCACCTACCTACCTCATGGGTCCTAATGAGGAGTCAATGAGTTAATAAATGTACAATGCTCAGAACAAGATCTAGCTCATAGTAAGGGCTCTTATGTGTAATTATGATGATTATAAATATTTCAACAAAGCTTGACTGAGCACCTCCTCTATGCCAGGCACTGGGGGCCCAGCAGTGACTAAGAGCCCAGGACATAGTCCCAAGCTCCCCTCTCCCCAGGGGAGGCCCGGGTGGGAGGTGGCAGGCAGGTGGGTAGCCCAGGGCTAGTCACTACCCTCATGACCACTTCAGCATCCCTGCCTGTAAGGTGGACATTCTCAGTCTTCCCGCCCTAGGTCACATTTGGTGAGTGTCTAGCAGAGCCTGTCTCCACACAGCAAGTGGGAGCCGGAGCCCTCTCTGACTGCACGCTTAGGAGGGGTTGGGACAGGCTCCAGTCCCCTCCCTTCAGAGCACATCAAAGCCCTGAGGGGCAGACCGAGGTCCTGGCATGTGAGGCACAGGCTCTGGCAGAGGGTTCAAATCCCCTTAGCCTGTCACCAGCTAAGGGACCAAGTTCCCAGATGACCGAATGGATGTACCACTTGCAAATGTGCGTTTGGAGGTAAATCCTACCTTGGCTTCGGCCCCGCTTCCAACCCCTTCGCTCTGGGCCTCGCCGGTCTGACGCTCCTTCCTCCTCGGAGTCGCGGTCATCGATTTTCTGTTTCTGCTTCCACTTCTGGTAGCTGGGAGGCTGTGTTAAGGAGGCTGCTTGTGAGATCCCGGAGCCCTTGAAACCCCTGGGCTGGGAGAAGGGCCCGCCCATGGGAGGTGGGGGTAGGAGGTGCTCGGCGCCGCCCCTCAGGATACAGGTCCCGCTTGTAGGAGCTGCTGATGTAGCGCCCACTTTCTGTCCTGATCTTCTTCTTGTCCTCCTGGCCTGACTGTCCCACAAACCGCTTCTTCTTCCGGTCCCTGCAGGAGAGAGAGTTGGGTGGGCGGCCGTGGACGGAGGTGGCCTGGGAGGGCCTGTTTCCTCCCCTGACCCTCTCACTGGGGTGGTGGAGGATTCCAGAAAGAGTGTGGCCACGTCTGGCATGCAGTAGAGGCTCAATAAAGGCCCATCCCCGGCCCCTCCTGATCTTTCCCTGGTATCCCAGGTCTCAGGCAGTATGGGGGTCAGCAGAACCCGGGGGTGGGGGGGCAGTCTGAGGCTGGGTGAGGGACAGGGTTCCCAACCCCCACTCTGCCACCTCCTTGCTCTGAACAGGGGTGGGGTGGGGTTCACTGTCCTTACTTTGTGATTACATGGGGACAGGATGAGGGAGTCACAGGTCATAATTCGTGTTGTGCAGGATTAAGGAGGGGGCGGGGGTGGCACATTCCTGCTCTAGGGATCCAAGAGGGGTGGGGACAGGCAGGGGGTCGCATGCTAGCTGTGTGGAACCACTGGCAGACAGGCGGGCATGGGAGGGCTGTGCTGCGGAGCTCACTCACCACTTGAGCTGCTGCCGGCCCCTGGTCAGGTTCTGGGTCTCATCCCCCATCAGGTCCAGGACCGCGCCAGCCACCTGCTGCTCGAAGGCGCCCGCATCCCCACCAACGCTCAGGCTGCAGAGGGAGGGTGGGGAGGTACAACAGGGTCGACGGGGGCCCATCAGGCCCCACCTGCCACACGCACACACCGGCTGGCCGCTCACCCCCGCTCACTGTCGAAGTCCTTGGGCCGATAAGGGACATAGAAATCCCGGTCCCGCTGCCGGGCCTCCTCCTTCCGCCTCTTGGCTCCACAATCCGGTCCTGGCTGTGGCCGTTTCCGGCCCACGACCTCTGTGAAAACGTCCTGGCGGATGGAGGCCCAGTCACACCTGAAGCCCAGGGGAGCCCACCTGCCCCCCAACACCAGTCCAGCTCGGAGCTGCCTTTTAGACCCCCCATTTCCTCTCCTGCAGGTGCAGCACGACCAAGCCTCAAGCACCATCAGGGTCAGGACAGGTAGGGGAGGGGGACTGAGGTGCCAACCAGGGAGGGATCCATGCTTCAGCCCAGAAGGCTGTGTGACCGAGGCAAGGCCCTGCCCCTCTCTGGGCCTGGCCTTGCTCTATGCACTAGTCCAGGAGTTTTCAAATGTTACGTTTTGGCTATGAACCCCCTATCCAAATCAAATGTAAGAGGGCGGATGAGTAGGCCTGGGACCCCACCCACCAGGTGAACAGGCCCCCAGCCCTGCCTTCTGGCACTCAGGCCCAGCCTCCAGGGTCCCGGGTGGGGCTGCACCTCCACACTCTCTTGCGCCGCCTCCTCAGGCTGTTCCTCCTGCTGTGCTGGGCAGCTGGGGGCTGGGCTGGCCAGGCCCTCCTTCCGCTCCTGTCGCCCCTGCTGGAAGCTGGCGATGGCCTTGCAGTCCTTCTGCCGCTTGGCACGCATCACCTGGCTGCTCAGGTCCCGGCTGGAGGCATTGATCTCAAAGATGGTCTGCGGAGGTGACACCCTAGTCCTTCACCCACTGGCCTCCCCTCCCCAGTTCCACCCCTACCAACCTGGCGGGCTCTTTATGGCATTCCTCCCCAAGTCCCTTCAACCCTCCCAGGTGGGCACTCTCATTATCTGCATATCACAGTTAGAAAAGGAGTCCCAGGGAGGGCAAGTAACCTGCCCAAGGTCACACAGCAGGGATGAGCCAGAGCTGGGATTTCAGTGTAGGTCCGCCTAGCTCTGAAACCAGTGCTCTCAACCATGCCCTCTGGCCCCTCTTCCCTGATGCTGGCGGGCTGGCACGCTGGCCCACTCCTGGGAAGGTCTAACCCTGCTGCAGAACACACCGTCCCCAGGTACAAGATGGGGTGCCCAGTGAGAGTCGAGGAGATGAAAGGCGACAGAGAGCCAGCTCCTCGGGCCTCTAAGAGGCCCAGGGCACGTCGCTCCCTCTCTGAGCCTCGGTCTACCCATCGGTAACTGGGAGGAAATTGTTGCCACAGGAACCTAGAGATGCTGACAGAGCCAGAGATACAGACTAAGAAACTTCAAGCTCAAATAGAGATCCCTGCTGCGGCGGTGCTCAAGCAGGTCCAGCCCCACGGTGGCCACTGTGGTCCCCGCCGGCCCGCACTCACCGCCCTCGAGCGGTACTTCTTGATGCTGTCCACCAGCCTCAGCCGCTGCAGCTCCTGCTCCTCGAAGCGAGAGCCTGGCGGAAAGGGGGGTGAGGCCAGGGGCGGCTCTGCAGGGCCTGCCCGCCGCCCCCGCCCTGCACAGGGACTCACTGAAGAGGGGGTGCAGGCCCAGCCCCGCGAGGTCCAGCTCCTTGGCCCGCTTGATGGACTCGGGTGAGGGCGCCGGCCGCGAGCGCACGTATTGCTGCTGAGCATTGTCGGCCACTCGGCCCAGGCCCTGCAACTCCAGAGACGCCTCCAGGGTGCTCCGCAGGCCGCAGTCCTCGTCGTCCACCACGCTCTGTGGCACCCGGCCCAGCACGCCATCCGTGCCGGCTGAACCTGCCACGCCACACGGAGCCTGATCAGAGAACTGTCACCCGGCCCACATGCGCATGGCCTGGCCTCCCCTCGCCAGCCTCATGCTGGCCCCCGAATCACAGGATCATCTCGGGGGTTGCTGACCCGTACTACGTAGTTAGGCCTATGATGGTTGCGTCCATACTACGCATGTCAGCATTTTTCTTGTTATTTCCTAAACGATACAGTCCAACACCTATTTACATAGCACTCCCATTGTATTATCATAAGTAACCTACAGGTGACAAAGTTACGGGAGGTTGTACATACATTACATGCAAATGTTATGCCATTTTATACAAGGGACCTGAGCACCCACGGATTTTCGTATCTGAGGGGTCCTGGAACCAATTCACTGCGGATACCGAGGGATGACTGTATAGGGATCGTCTCCTGGGGTCAAATCCAGCCCCACCCGCTACCAAAGTGGGGACAGCTTTGCCCTCTGCCCACATCGAGAACGCCACAGAAGTCCTCAGCTCCGCCCCTGCCTCCACTCACCTGAGGGCTCCTCGTGGGGGCGGGCGAGGGAGATGGCACGGCCCAGGAACAGGTGGAGGTCCAGCAGGTAGGGGACCTCATCTGGGGCCACCAAGGAGTAGGCTGTGCCACTTCGGCCAGCCCGGGCCACACGACCTGCGGGAAGAGGTGGTCAAGCTTCAGCGAAGGAAAAGTCCAGCACAGCTCCCACCTGCCCAGTCCTAAGAGTGCAAACCAGGCCGACTACACCTTGCCCAGCTTTTATAACTGAAAAACTATACAAAGTGAGTTGGCCTGGGAGGGCTGAGGGGAAGGTGGGGCCCAACACACTGACCTGACACAGCAGGGAATCAAGAGATCCCATCAGAATGGTGCCCGCCCATCCCCACCAGATCCTAATTTATAGGCCAAGTCCCTGGGTTCGGCTTCCCGACCTGCAGCTGCAGGAGTCGAGCCCTGCGCCCTCAGCCCCCACCAGGGCTCAGCGCCCCGACTGGCTCCTTACCCACACGGTGCAGGAAGAGCTTGCCCTTGGCCGGGAAGCTGTAGTTGATGACGTTGTCCAGCAGTGGGATGTCCAGGCCCCGGGCCGCGAGGTCAGTCACGATGAGGGTGGAACACTTGCCGTGGGTGAACTTGGCAAGGTTGATCTTGCGGGCCGTCTGGTCCAGGGCACTGTAGATGTGGGCGCAGCTGACCCCCTGGGTTGTCAGCAGCTGCTCAGAGCCAAGAAGGGGAGGGAGGGAGAGGGGTGAGGAGACTTGCAGGAGAGACAGGAGTCCAGGCCACGGCGGGGATGCCGTGACCTGGTGGTAAGCCTCATCCTGACTTTCCCACTAACAAGCTGTATGATCTTGGGCTAATTACCTAACCTCTCCGTGCCTTCATTTTCCTCATCTGTGGAATGGGGAGAATAGTTCCTTCTTTGTAGCTTTAAGGATTAAGTGAGTTAATACATATACAGTGCTGAGAATGCGCCCGGAACACAGGAAGTGTTAACTGCTCTCTGAGAATTACTATTTTGGTCCCATTCATCAGTAACCCCAGCTGCTGTACGCAAGGAGGAAGCACCGTTAAGTGTGTAACAAGAAAGTGAAACCCAGTGAACTATGTCCTCAGATAACAGACCCAGGTGTGGCTGACCAGGGAAGGGGCCCCAGCAGCCTTCGGGGCACAGGGACCCCCGCGCTTTGATATAGCCGAGGGTCGCAGGTGTACCCATATGGAAAAACTCGTCAAGTCGCTCACGTAAGATTAGGGTACTTTACGTAGCTTCCGTGTAAACTTTACAAAGTTTACATAGCATGCGGGGTACATCTAATTTTTTAAAAATATGTTTTTATTAATTTCAGAGAGAGAAAGACAGAAACATCAACGATGAGTCTTTGATCGGCTGCCTCCTGCGCGCCCCCTACTGGGGACCTTAGTATGCGTTTGAAATTTTTATAAAAAAATACCAACCCCCGGCTAGGCCCATGTGCTGCTCTGGTGCTGCCCTCTGGTGTCTGTACGGGGAACTGCAGCCCCAAGCTAGGGAAGGCGCAGGTCCCCAGGAGTCTTCCCCAAGCCGCCAGGGCCTCTCACCTCACTGAGGTACTCCGCGTGGTGCTTTGTAGCCACAAACACCACCGTCTGGTCCTGGGGCCGCAGCACGTTGCGCAGCAGGTGCAGGAGCACGGCGGCCTTGGTGTCCTCCCGCACCAGGAAGAAGGAGGTCTGCGGGGAGAGGGGCCGTGAGGGTTGGCTCTCAGGGCCCTGCGCAGGGGCCTGGAGCGGGCACAGGCAGAGCCTCACCTTGAGCTGCTCGTTGAGTTTGGTGTCCACGTCTAGCCGGATGAGTACGGGCTCCGTGAGGCCTGCAGCGGGCACAGAGAAGGGTGGGGGGTTGAGTCATTGAAGGACAAGGCCCCCCTCCCCTGTCCAGGCCCCAAGCCGAGCTCACTCACCGGCCCGGGCAAACTCCACCAGCATTTTGGGGAGCGTGGCGGAGAACAGGACCGTCTGGTGGCCCCCAGGGAGGCGGCTGATGATTTCCTGCAGCTGCTCTGCAAACCCCATTTCAAAGAGCCTGGGAGGGGGGAGGGGGGAGGGGGGAGGGCAGAGGGCAGGGCGGGGTCAAGAGAGGGGCTTCCATTCCCATGAGTTCCAAAGCTCAGGCACTCTTGCCCCACTACACTTGTGGACTGGTGTTTGCCTCACGTTTCTTTAACTCCGCTCACTTTTTCTCTATGTGACAACTTCATCCTAAGCAATAATGATCTTGAAATCTTGGGTCTGACCTGTTCTGTCTCCTACAAATTCATATAGAAATAAATGACAGCGGTCCTCGCTCTGTGTCAGGCACCGTTCCGGGTACTTTACAAACCTGTGGTATGTGGCATGCATCTGGGGAAACACTGCTTTGATCCTGGTACACAGGTCTCTCCTGGCAGAGCCCTTCGTCCCAGGTAACTGCACCTCCCCCTGATTTCCCAGCCTCGGGGCCAACCTGGACACTGCCCGGGGTGACAGCCTTACCTGTCCGCCTCGTCAAATACCACGTACTCCACACTCTGCAGCTTCAGGTTCATCTCCACAGCCACGTGCATCAGGCGTCCAGGGGTAGCAATGATTCTGGAAGGGGTGTGCAGGCCAGGTGACCCAGGGCCACCCGCAGAGCCCTCCTCTCACTCCCCAGCCGCTGGCATCTGGGAAGGGACCCAGAGCATTATCCCCAATCCAAACTCACATGTCAGGATTTTCGTGCAGGGCGGAGAACTGGTCTTCCATTCTAGGGAGAAGGGGAGGTGTCGGTTTGATAGAACAGGTCTCTGCCTATTCCCTCTCCCTTCCCATAGCAAATGCCCAGGTGAGTCCCACACCCTAACCCCAGACTTGCAACCGGACAGCAAAACACTCGGAATTGAGAGCGACTGGTGACGGTGACCCTGAGAATAAGGAAGGGGCTGCCCTGCCCTGTGAGAGATTAGCTGTACTACCAAACCACTGCACGGCCCCAGCACATCAGGAAAACACATTTTGCAAATCTGAGCTATTTACAAACATGCTTCAATTTTTGCATTCTGCTTTAAACAACTCACAATTAGGCACATGAAAGCACACACAACTGAGTACCCGGTTCAGGTGACCTGTGCGCCACCAGCTGTCTTTCAGGAGCATCGGAACCTTTGCAGGGCTTGTGTGGGAAATTTCTGCTCGTATTTTACTGTGTGTTTCCCTCGTTAATTTTTTTTGGAATGTGCCAAGAACTTGCTGTTGTTAATAAGCCACACAGGCTCCTTCACTCTGATACCCTGGAGGCACGGGGTGTGCTGGCATGGGGATGGGGTGTAGGGATGGGGGTGACTCTTACTTGTCCCCGCCCAGGATCAGGGCAGTCTTGAGGCCGGTGAACTTGCCCAGCTGTGGGGGGAGAGATTGGGAGAGGGTGAGGGGGAGATGCCTCGGCCCACTCGGGCCTCCCCACTGGTCCCGGCTCAGCCTGCCCTCCCCCGCCCCTCCGGCCCCACACACCTCCTTGGTGAACTTCATGGTCTGCAGGGCCAGCTCCCGGGTGGGCGAGAGAATGAGGGCGCGGGCCCCTGTCTGAGCGCTGCGGGTCTTAAGCCGCTCGAACATGGGGATAAGAAAGCAGGCTGTCTTGCCGCTGCCCGTCCGGGCCATGGCCACCAGGTCTTTGCCATCCAGGATCACAGGGATGGTCTGGAGAGGAAGGAGGGAGGGAGGGATGGGTCAGCTCCTGCACCCAAACACCACTCAATCTAGAGCTTCAGGGTGAACTAGGGGATCTCAGTGAACGGGAAGGGGCCTGTCGCCCAGCCCTGATCCCACTCTTGCCAAAGCTTGCTTGCATACCTCTAGTGATAAGCAGCTCACTACCCCAAACTCAGTCCACAGTCTGAACATCCTTCATCCAATTAAGCCAGACTCCACCTCCCTGACTACTCTTCCTGCTTGGGACCCCAGAGGAATGTCTCCCTCTCGGCTAAATGTCTAAGGACAACAGTCACGAGCCCTGGGTGACAACAGGGAGCCTGAGAGCTGCCTGCACAGGGTCTCAGCAGTGAACAGCCTTAAATGGCAAAGAGGCCCAGCGTCAAGTCTCCTCTCTGCTGGGCCCAACTTCCCCCGCCTGTGAAAAAGGCAGGCTTGTGGGCTTCAGAATAAGAGGGACAATAGATGTGACAGCTGGGGCAAGGGTGTCTATCAAGAGGCCAAGTCGCTCATCGCCTCCTCCCACTCACGTCAGCCCCCCCCGCCACGTACCTTTCTCTGGATAGGTGTTGGCACCTTGTAGCCTTTCTTCATTATGCCTTTGAACACGGGGTAGCTCAAGCCTGGGAAAGACAAAGGAGTGAGCGGGGGTGGACGGAGTCCCTGGGGCCCCCGAGGCACCACCCTCCAGAATACTACACAGGACAAGTGCCTCTTAAACTGTCAAATAAATGGTGAGAAAAGCAGAAAGGCGATAGAGCCAAGTTGATCGATTGAAACTTAAAAGACAAATCTACAGATGATGGGACACGAACCCTATGTGGCTTCTGATGTGGACACACTCTTAATGCCACGAGAGGACTGCGGGTCTGAATGAGGTCAGGGTCTTGGACGATACTGAGAACTGGGCATTTGTTTCCAGTGTGTAAGGTCCTACTTCTCTCTGAGGAAAGCAGGGAGCGTTTAGGGATCCAAGGAGGGGATGTCTGGGACTCGAGTCAGATCCTCCAGGATGACAAGTGGGTGGAGCGTGGTGATGGGTAGGTGCAGACTCACTGTAGTCTATTTTTTATATGTTTGAAATTTTTAATTAGAAGAAAAGGGTGTTACATGACAAGGGCCCGGGACACATGCAGGCATGGGTGTTGACAAATGCACATGATACTAAAAGGGGGAGGGGCTGGCCTTTGGAGATAGGATGTGACTTGGGCTTGTGGAGATGCGAGGACAGTGGGAGGCCCCGAGACAGGAATGCACCATGGTTTTAGCTGCTTTTTGGTCAACTGTCTTTGTGATTTAGAAAGACAAAAAACAGCCACATGTAAATATTTTTATGTGCTTTTTTCTCTTCAATTTTTGATAAATTTTAGCACATTTTTAATATACTAATCAGCTGTCTAGATTCCTTTTGTGAGCTAACTATTCATGTTCTTCACTCAAGTCTCCATCAGGGTGTCTGTCTTTTTCTTATTGATTTGTGAAAGCTCTTTGCATATGAGGGACATTTACCCTTCGTCTATCCCATAGGTTGCACATATACTTCCGATATAGCATTTAATTTAACTTAGTTTACAGTGTTTTTGGCATATACACATGTCTGATTGAAAAAAGTCAAACAGTGCTCGAGGCGCACTTAGAAAGGCCTTCTTTTCCTTTGTGAGATTATAAAAATGCTCATGATATTTAAATCTTTGCTCCAGATGCTACTGATTTGTAAAAAGCAAGAATGAGAGCTCAGCTTTATTTCCATCTAGCCGGGTATTCCAATCCCACCCGACTACTGAATCTTTCTCCCTCTGCTCTGAAATGCTGTTGTCCTGCAGTAAATCCCCAAACGTTCGTCCACCAGCATCACCCTGAGTCCTGCTCTAACTGCTCTCTCATTGTGCCAGGCCTGCCTGTTGCCCCCACGAGAAGCCCCTGACTGGCCTTGAGACTATGTCTGTTGCCTCAGTCTACCCAGCACCTACCACAGCGCTGGGCCCAGAGCAGAGCTCGGAGGGCGGGACGACCCGCTGCTGCCACTCCCCCAACACTCCAAAGCCTGGCTCACCCACCCATGGACTGGAAGCCTCCTGACTTTTTTTTCTTCTTGTTCTGGGCTCGCACCATCTCCCTCGTGTCCGGCTCCACGTCCGAGGTGCATTCTGAGGTGGGGAAGGTGGGCAGGGGTCTGCCAGGTCCCAGCTGGAAGAGAGGAGCAGAGAGGCAGCATTACTCGCACCATCAGATCACTGGGGGCAGGGAGGGGGGCTGTCCTGTTACTGATCTGTGCCCCATTCTAGCTGATGACTCTCCCACCAGATCACATGACTGCTCTGCTACAGGGCTCTCCCCCGACTGGGCCAGATCAGGGCGGAGGGGCAGAGGGCGGGCTCTGCAGACAGACTGCCTGTGTTTCAATCCTAATTCTGTCACTTACCAGCTGGGCGACCTCACACAAGGGACTTAATCTTCCCTGAGTCTGTGTTTCCATGTCTGGAAAATGGATAGCAAGTGCATATGCCTCACAGTGCCCCGTAGATGGTGATATCATATTTGTCATCCTGGCCTGTCATTCAAGGCCCTCGAAATGAAAAACTCTAGAGAGCCAATCAAAACATCTACTATGTGTGAAGTACTCCCAGCTGCCCTGCCCACCTCTTCTCAATCCCCTTTCTGATCCATCACCCCTATCTGACTCTGGTCTCTCTTGTGCCTGCCTCTTCTTGGTGCAGGGTCAACCAACTGAGCCACATTGGCCAAGGCAGTCATATACATTTTAAACGACTGTCAAAAAATCAGAGAAGACGGCGACCTTATAGAGCCCTGCAGGGAATAATATATTTACCATCTGGTCCTTGGAGGAAACGTTTGCCAACTCCTGCTCTAGACACATAACAACAAAGTCCCTGGAACACATCAGTGCCCAGCATTCTGAGTGAGTATAAAATATATAAACATGTCATTCAATCCTTTCCACAGCCTGTGAGGCACATATAATCATCAGTCTTCCTCACAACTGGAAACGTCTGCCTTCTTCTACAGATGTGGCTCAGAGAGGTTAAGCAACTTCTCCATTATCCCACAGCCTGTACAGGGTTGGGCCAGATTTTGAACACAGGGCTGGGCCAGGGCAGAGTCCCCTTGGTCTCAACCACCTATGCGGGCTCCTCTTTGGCACTTAGTCTTCTGCCCTCCTGTTCATTACCTTTAGCAGTCTCTCCACATTTACAGAGCACCTACTGTGTGCCAGGCACTGGCTAGGCTGGGGAAACAGTGGGATAAGGTCTGGTCCCTATTTGCATACAGTTGGCACTCAGCAATGGAAAGAGCCCAGGCCCTGGAACCAAACAGTCTGGGGTTTGACACCGGCTCTCCCACTCACAAACTGAGAGGTCTTGGTCAAGGTCCTTTACCAATCTAGGCCTCAGTTTCCTCCTCTGGAAAATGGGATGACAATACTTAGCTCGCAGGGTGGGTGTGAAGATTATGTGATAAGGCTGGCAAAGCTCTTAGCACGGAGCCTGGGACATAGTAGGCGATCAACAAACCCAACTTTAATTTATTACTGTTAGCTTCCCAGAGGTTTGGGGGCATCACCGTCCCAAGCTACCGGGTCCGGCCTCCCCTTAATTCAACCTCTCAAAAATCGCCCGAAACTCTCCAAGTCAGGTCTTCAGCACCTGCACTTATCATTGGACGAATGGGCACTAGGACCCGCCCCCTGAGTCGGACGTAGCCAATGAGAGGCGCGCAACCAAAAGCCGGCAAGGAAGGCCCGCAGGCCCAGCCTCGGGAACGCGGTGGCTCCGGCCGTCCGGCCCCGGGGCTTGACCGGCCCGACGCACGAGCTCAGGCCAGCGGTCCTGCCCCCGACCCCCTGGCAGCTGACCTCTCCCCACCCTTGGCAATGCCCACTTCCCAGCTGGGGAAACTGAGGCCGCGGGGCGCCGCACGGAGCCGGGGCTTGGGCTCCGACGCGCGTCCCAGCCCCGCGCGCCTACCTTCTGGGCCCGGGCGTCATCTTCCGCCTGGATCTCAAACTCGCCGTCCTCCGAGTCGCTGCTGCGGGCCTGGGAGGCCGCATCCCGGCGCTTCCGAAGCCCCTTCTTCTTCCTCCGCTGGGCCATGGCAGGGCGGGACCGCGGTCTGGCCGCCGGGCGCGTTCCGGCAGCCATGCGGACCCGGCGCAGGGAAACGGGAAGGGGCGGAGCCGGTGGGGACATACCACTGGCGTGCCGGGGTCGGGGGACGCCCGTCTGCGCGGCCCGGGCTGCGCTCCCTCCCCTTCGGCAGCCCCAAGAGGCTTGGCGCCCCCCGACCCCCCTACTGCCCTGCCTGGAGCGACGGGCCCCTCTCCGAAGCTTTGGGGAAATCTGGGGCCGTCTAGATTTGGGGGCTTCCCCCAGGCGCGAATGGTTCCGGCCGCGCCGCCTGACGCCGGGCTGGCCCGTTGCTGTTTGACGCGCGCGGGGCACACGGAGCGCACGTCGCTAGGGCCTGGCTGTCCTGGGGAGTCGGTCCGCGCGGAGCCCCGGCGGGGATCCGGGACCCTGGGATTCCGGCCCCGGATAAACTGGGTTCACGGATGCACCGCGCGCGCTGGGGGCGCACGAGCACCCCCGCGGGGGAGTCCAGACCTGGCGGAGAGCGCGCGCTAAGCGTTCCGGCCGACGTCCTGGAGCCAAGATGCTCAGGTAGGAAGCCACTCAAGAAGGCAGGGTCCTCGGACATGGACTTGCGGATCGGGCGTGTTGTGGGGGCAGTGGGGGCCGTGGTCCCCCTATAGCAGAAGGCTTAAGGGCACAAGCTCTGGACTCCTGTCAGGTTCAAATTCTGCTTCCTCTGTGTTAGCTTTATAGGTGTGACTTACACGTGACGTCACCTTTTGAAGCCTCAGGTTTGTCATCTGTAGAATGGACATAAAGCTGCTTCACAGCACTGATGAGAAGACTGAGACAATGCTTCTAAAGCTCTTTGCGCAAGGTAGGCATGAGACTGAAACTGGCTATTTCCTGCTTCATAAATACAAACAGGACATGGGGACCGGCCCTGCCTTCCCCCTCCCACCATAGTTTGTTTTGTGGTTGGTACCAAAATGGACACAAGCCCCATCTCTCCTCATCCCCCTAGCATTCTAGAAATATTTACTGAGTAATGTATGCTCAGAATGCATATTCAATAAGTATTTGTGTGTAGCACCCCTCTCTCCATCATTGTGACAACCAGAAGTCGAACAGATTTCTGAAATGCCCCCTGAGGTTTGAGGAGGACCCTTTTGCCCTTGGGATGGGGATTTAAGAGACTGCCCGTCTTTCTCCGGTGACACTGCCAGTGACAGAGGGGTGGCACGCTGACCCCCTTTCACAGGGAGCCCTGGAGGCGTGGCCCGGTGGGCAGAGCATGGCTGCTGTCACCTGGGACCACAGGCAGCATGAAGACCCCTGGGGAGCTGGCCATCAGTGGGATGCAGAGCCTCCATCGTGAGCACCGCTGCCGGGGTGGCCGTCTGGTCAAGGCCAGGGCATCCTACGTGGATGAGACTTTGTTTGGCAGCCCTTCAGGCCCCCAGCCCCCACCACCAGACTTTGACCCACCCTGGGTGGAACGAAACAGAACCAAAGGAGCGGGCCCAGGGGCTTCACGGGCTTCAGGGGCCAATGGGAGCTGTGAGACCACCTCCTCCAGGGGCAGTACCCCGACCCTCACACCCAGGAAGAAGAACAAATACAGGTAACGGCATGGGGCGATGCACCCTGGCACTCAGTGTGGCCACCTAGGTTCCTATTAGAGCCCTGCTGTGTGACCTTGGGCAAGCACCTTGACCTCTCTGAGCCTGGAATAGGGGGACTGGATGCTTGGCAGGGGCAAAATAATAGAAATGGGCGTAGTAGTATATGAGGGGTCTGCGTCCTCACTGTGGGTGCCAGGCTTGGAGACAGGGACTTTGGGGATCTACTGCTGCAGGTGCCTGGCGGGGGTGGGGTAGGGTGGGCTACGGGTGGGGGTTAAGGGTGTAGGGTTTGTTCACTCCCTCAGCTCACTGTGTTTCTCTTCCCTTTGCCAGACTGATCAGTCACACTCCTTCTTACTGTGATGAGTCACTATTTGGCTCCCGAGCCGAGGGCACCAGCTGCGAGACCCCAAGGATGGCAAAGGGGGATGCTGCAAAACTCCACACCCTCTTCTGGACACCCCCGGCTACCCCTAGGGGCCACTCGCCCCACCCCAGGGAGACCCCACTGCGTGCCATTCACCAAGCTGGTCCCTTGAAGGCAGAGCCCAGGGTGGGGGCAGTCTCGAGGAAGGTGTCCCTGGAGAGATTAGACTGCCCACGCCCTGTGAGGTGGGAGCGTTCCCACTCCCTCACCCACCTGGATGTCCCCAGCACTGGCTGCCCACCCACCAGTGGCCCCCATACAAGTGGGCCTCGGGATCCCAGGCCTTCCCCATTGGGGGTGACCTTCCGGAGCCCCCTGGTGACTCCCAGGGCTCAGTCAGTCAGTGTTTCAGTGCCAGCTACGCCCCGGCGAGGTGGGGCCACCCAGAAACCAAAGCCCCCTTGGAAATGAGTTTCTTAGTCCTTTCATCAGGTTTGCCTATGGGATCACCAAGGGGCACAGTTTCAGGGGCATAGGTGAGGGGCTTCTGGGGTGACCGCCAGGTATTGGAGAAGCGCTCATAGTGGCAAACACGGCAAGGGTGGTCAGAGACGTCCTCTGTCCTGACAGTCTCTAGTTGTTCCCTGCTTCCCATGTGGATTTGAGGGCCACCCCTTGAGGTGCCTGTTCTAGTCCTGTCATAGCCCCACGCTGTATCAGTGCCAACCCAGGGATGCCCCCCCAGGGGGGCTCTCCACCTCCCCCAAGCCGGAGGGTTCCTTCTCCCCTTCTCAAGCCAAACTTCCTGCTCAGGATAAGCTTCCAGCCAAGTCCAGAGGCCTCAGGAGTTTTCCCTGGTGTGCAGACCCCAGGGGGACACGAGGATCTGGGTGATATGTGGGTGGGCTTTTTATTTTAAAAATCATGTATTTATTTATTTTCATGTATTAAATATGTCAATAGCTCATCAACGCCATGACTTGTACTAATTTCTTTTTCCTTAGGGGAAAGGCCGATGTTAGGCCTGAGTTGATTTAAATAATGTTAAATGACATAACAAGGAAGTGGAAGAAATCAGGACGGTGGTGAGTGGGCTCCTGAAGTTCTGGAGCGTGGGCCTCAGGCGACGCTGGCCTCCAACCATCAGTTTCGGCCAATGCCACTAATGGGTTGGGGGGCTGGTGCTTCCTGAGCTCAGAATGTGGGCTACAGTGTCACACATTTCCCACCTTTTCAAAAAAACACAACACAGTGACTAGGACTTGACCACACGGGGCGGGGGGGGTGTCCAAGGCCAGAAAGTTTCACGTGCCTCTAGAGAGCACTCAGGGTGGAGGCCCAAGGGGTCGGGTGTAACTTCCCTGCTCCACTGCTTGTCAGCTGTGCCACCTGGGTCGGGTCACTTACAACCAACCCAGAGCCTTTGCTCAGATGGAGTTGTACCCAGAATCCCAGCATCCGGGGGGGTTTGGGTGGGCCTGGGCTTCGGGCCTCGCCTTTTCCCTCTTTCCCCCTGATGCACCTCCAGGAAGCAGGGGGTTCCAGAGCCCCCTGGAAGCCCCGTCATTGGTTCTGTACAGCTTCTTGGTGAAGGGAAGAGCAACAACCTCTGGGGAGCGGTCTGGGAGGGACCACCGGGGGCCAGGGCCGGGGATGCACACGTGCGCACCTACACGGGGCAGGCGGGGCGTGAGGGAAGCAAGTCAGCAGCTCTCTTGGCACAAACACTTTGCATTTTAAACATATGGATGTTTAAACTTCCTAGAGCTTTCCCAGAGAATTAGTTCCCTCCCTCTCAGCTCTCATTTGCCTTTACCCCTCCCCTTTTTAATAGACATGGGCCAGAAGTACCCCTCTTTCCCCCTGACTAGACTAAAAGAGAAGCAACAGCCTGAGTGTGATGATAAGGGGCAACTGACAAGCTGCGGTGTCTGGGAAGACAGTTGGGAGTGGTGGGGACTGGGGCAGCCTACGGTCTCCACCATCTGACGGGTGCTGCAGCTCAGCTCCGGAAGACATGCAGGCCGGGGGTATCTAGGTGATGAGATTTTTCCACAAAAGGCAGGAAGCTGGATTTCTGCGTGAGGGTCCCTGATTTTTTCAATACCAGCAGTGAATTTTAAAAAAGATACATTGTTCAACGACCTGGGCACCAAATAAAGGTGATGGGAGGCTGCTGGTTTATGATCTTGGGACTCCTAAGCTTTCACAGTGCTGGTTGGGGGAGAAGTTGTAGGCAAGTGGACAATCCCAGAGCGGGGGCTGAGGGCAGCCTGAAGCCCTGTGCCCCCCCAGCTCTCTGCCCGCCCCTGCCCCTGCCCCTCTGTGGGCAGTCCTGGTGGGCGATGTGGCCATCCCGGCCATGGCAGCTTCTGGTCTGGGACGGGGGCTGCAGCCGGGGCTCTGGCTTCCCACAGAGGCGAAAGGGAAGGAAGGCTCGGCGCTGAGCCCTGACCTGCGTGCCCCCCTCATGGGAGCGGCATCTGCAGGCATGGATGCACGCCCAGCCAACAGCCCTGGGGAAAACGAGGTGTATTTGTAGGATGTGGTTTAACATGGTTTTTAATTTTGAAAGAGTGTTAAAGCCCTCATCAGCCGGCTCCCCCGTCCCAGTGGCTTCCTGGCCGGCTGGGGGGGGGGGGCAGGGATGGGGGAGGGGGCTCATGCCTTGCCCTTGGCCTTCTTGCCCTTGGCCTTTGCCCCCTTCCCCTCCTTCCCCTCCTTCCCCTCCTTCCCTCTGCTCTTGGCCCTCTTCTTCCTCTTGGACCTGAGCATGGAGCGGACCAGGTAGCCCTTCCACACGGCCTGGATGAGCGTGGCGGCCCGCACCATGCGCACCATCTCCTGGTCGGCCTCCATCCTTTTTCTGGAGCTGACTTCCCGCTCCAGGCGGATCTGGGCAAACTCCTCCACCAGGACGTCGTGCCTCTGCCTCAGCTCCTCCAGCTGGACCCTCTCCTCCTTGTGGACGCTGTCCAGCTCCTCGTATTCGTCCTGGGGAGCGCTGGGTGGGCTCACCGGCCGGGCCTGCCTGCCGGCCTCCGCTGCACACAGCCCTGCGCTCCCCGGGGGGCCCCTCCCGCCCCAGGATACCAGCCGCAGGCACTGAGTGAGGCCTTCTGCCTGCAAGGCCTGGAAGAGGGGAAAGGAGACCGGGCCTATCCGAGCTCAGGGCTCAGGCCGCCGCCAGTGGTCAGCAGGCATCCCTGGCCCTGAAGCCAGGGCCGTGGGTCACGGAGGTTATCACAGAGCTGGGTGGGGGGCTTGAGGGCCATGGACCAGCCTGGGGCCTCTCCGCCCCCCCATTCCTAGAGGATAGTGGGAAATACACTTAGACTTCTGCAGAGACAAATACCTGCTTTTCACTCATCTCCATATCATATTTCTGGATCCAGTTCTCTATTTCCGTCTCCACTTTATATTTCTTCTACAAAAACATGCAATCGGTCATTGTTGGATGGACTAGTATTAACGACAAACAGTGCCCAGCACTCTGGGCAGCAGCCGGCCCTGCGGTGGGTGCTTTACACCCCTCGCCTATGAATCCACACAAGGCAGGTCTCCATTTCACAGATGATGAAACTGAGGACCGGATGTGCTAACTCCCTTTCCCAAGGTCACAGAGCAGCGAGCTGCTGCAGGGCAGGATCCCATCTCATCTCTCCGCCCCCAGCCCCCAGCCCCCTGTGCCACACCCTCCTGCCTCCCAGGGGGCGGGACGCTGGCTCCATCCTGGGCTTCCCTCCGCCCCGTCCCCTGCCTTGTGCCTCCCCTGTGCCCTCCTGCCCGCTCCCCAGGGCACCTTCCTCAGCGCCTGCTCTGCCTCGCGGTTCTCCATGACCAGGTTGTGGAGCTGCGAGTGCAGCTGCAGGATGTCCTGCTGGATCTTGGCCACCCTGGCCTGCGAGGCCCGGAAGTCCGCCTTCTGCTGCTTCTCCGCCTCCTGCCTGGTGCGGAGGAGGCTGCTCTCCGAGAACTTGAGCACCTGGTGCAGGTGGTTCTTCAGCTCTTGGATCACAAAGTTCTCCTTCTCCACCTGGGCCAAGAAGAGGAAAGGCCCTGTGAACACCTGTGGGACCCCTGCTCACCCCCGATAGGCACAGCCTGATCACAGACAGGGAAACTGAGGCTGGAGGGGTCCAGTCGTCTGTCCGGGATGCTGCAGCTGACCCGGGCATTTGAAGCCAGGTATGCCTGATCTACAGCCCAGGTTCTTGGCCACCCCCCTCTCTTTCCTGGCAGGAGTGCAGGGCACAGGAAAGGTCTGGAGACAGCTCGACACTCCTGCTGGGGAAACAGCAGGGGCTGCCCAGTTGGCATAGACACAGTGCGATGCAAGATGTGACAAGTACACACCGCAGGACTGCCACCAGCTCTTCCTTGAGGGCCTGGCTTGTCCCCTACCCTCGGTTCAAATACAGGAATGGGTGCCCAGCTGGTGAGGCTCCGTGGCTGAGCGTTGACCCAGGAACCAAGAGGTCACTGGCTCCATTCCAGGTCAGCGCACATGCCTGGGCTGTGGGCTCCACCCCCAGCAGGGGGCGTGCAGGAGGCGGCCCTGGGATGTTTCTCTCTCATCGATGTTTCTAGCCCTCTCTCTCTCTCGAAAAAATAACAAATACATTTAAAAAAAAAAAAAGACGTATCTTCCTTACTGTGAACTCCATGAGGCTGGGACCACATGGGCTTAATTTATAAGACCTGGCACCTCGTAAAGGACTCAAACCCCTATTGGAGTAAATGAAGGAAAGCGTCTGCTTAAGTCGCTGGGGGGAAACCCAGCTGCCAGAGGCTTTGGGCGCCTCGCTGGCTCCGCGGCCAACAGCGCGCGGGGCCGGTACCTCCGCAGCCCGGTCCTTCAGCCTCGCCGCCAGCTCGCTCTCCAGCGTGTCGATGAGCTCTTGGTTCCTCCTGTTCCGCTTGGTGATGTCCTGTATGAACTGGGCCTTGTCCCGAGCCTCCATGGGGCTGGTGAGCAGCTTCTCAAACAGGAACCCCCGGAGCTCGACCAGGCTGTCGATGAAGCTCTGGGCCCCCGCGCTCCGGCTGCCCGCCTGCGCCCGCGCCTGCGCCTGCAGGAAACCGGCGGCCTGCGGGTTGGTGAGCAGCAGCCGCAGGATGCTCTTGGTCGAGTCTCGGATCTGCTGCATCAGCGGCGGCAGGTGGGATCTCCGCTCCTCCAGCGAGAGGAGGCGGTCCCTCAGCCACGAGTCCTCCTCGAACTCCTCCTCCTCCTGCAGCCGCCGCTCCTCCTCCTCCAGGCTGGCGACGCCGTCCTGCAGCACCCGGCACAGGTCCGCGTGCTCGCTCAGCGCGCCCGCCAGGCGCTCGCCCAGCCCGCCCGCCAGCGCCTCCACATGGGCGGCCGCGAACGACAGCAGGCTCGCCAGCTCCGCCTTGTGGATGGTCTCGTCCAGGACGGACATGATCCTCTTGGTCTCGATGGTGGTGAGTTTGGTGTTGGCGGGGACCAGGCTTTTCAGCGGGGAGGCTGCCTTTTTCGACGAGTCTGACATCAGCCTTATCCTGTTGACTTCGGGGCCTTGGTAGAGGGAGCCCGCGGCGAGGACCTCTAAGGCCATCTTCCGAGCGGCCGGCTTGGTCTTTGCCCGCCCTGGGAGGCTGGCAGGGGCTCCCGCTTTCTGTTAGCCCTGAAAAAGGATGGAGGGAGCAGTCAGTAGAGCTGTGGGGACATCAGTACGGCGGGTGCGGCCACAGCGACTGTAAACTTGACATTGAGGGTCCGTCTTAGGAGCTCTGCAGCTTTGACCCAGAACCAACCCCTCAATGAAAGCAGTTTGGAGCTTTGTGCCAGTGTCCCGGCCGCAGGGCTAGGATGGCCAAGTGTGGAGGTGGGTCTTGGGCACATGTGTCAGGCAGGGGCCAACCAGGAATGCTAAAATCATCCTAAGAAGTTTGTTTGTTTTGCTATTGCTCACCCAAGGAGAATTTTTTCCCATTGATTTTTAGAGAGAATGGAAGGAAGGGAAGGGGGGGGGGAAAGAAACATCAATGTGAAAGAGACACATGGATTGGTTGCCTCCTGCACGGGCCCCAAGTGGGGCCTGGGATTAACCTCCAACCCAGGTACATGCCCTTGACGGGGAATTGAATCCAAAACCCTCTGGGTGCGCTGGCAGATGCTCTAACCACTGGGCCACACTGGCCAGGGCCATTCTAAGAATTTAAATACGGAAAAAGGTGATACAGGTGATGGAAGAGTTGAAAGGCCAAGCAGGGCCAGGTGAAGCACACACGCACCTCCCCCGCAATTGTTAACGGCAAGAAGGCACCAGGGAAGGAGGAGGTGGCGAGCTTTGGGATCAGGGGCGCCCTGGGGAAGCTGGAACCACAGCCCCTTCCTATCCTAGAGGAACTGCAGCCCCAGAGGAACGGTGGCCACTGCCAGAAACACAACCCAAAGCACAGGGGGAAGAAATACTCGGGTTTCTCCCTTCGTCCCGCCCTCCAGTCTAACTCCAGTGCCTCCCATTGGTGAAACCCAGTGAGGAACTGACTGGCAAGGGAGCTGGGCAATGACCCTGCTGGGGGCAGCTGCCCCAGGCCCAGGGCAGATCAGGGAGGGAGCAAACGGGACTGGGACCAGCACAGCACACCTGCGCTGGGTTTTAGGTATGGATTTTTAAAAATGGAGATACAATGTTTAAAAAACTGTTTCACTAAGTGCAACATTGTATCCTAGATTGACTTCTAGAAGGGGAAAAGGAATCAAGTGGATAGTTGAGTCAATAACATTGTATCAACGTTAATTTCTTAGTTTGGACACACATCGCGAGGTTATATAAGATGTTAACTGTAGGGGGAGCCGAATGAAGGGCATACTGGAATTCTGTACTATCTTCGCAACTTTTCTGTAAAGCTACAACTATTACGAAATAAAAAACCTACTTATAAGACAGCTTCAGAAAAATCTACGGGGGCAATGTGATGACTAAGAGGACTATCTCTGCAGCAGCCGCACTTGGGTTCGGACCCTTGCTGGGGGATCTTGAGCCGGTTATCTAATCCCCGTAAGCCTGGGCTTCATCGCCCATGTGACGGGGATCTTCAGATTCGATGGGAAGTTTCTGGCATGGGGCCTGGACGTTGTGAGTGCGCAATAAATAATAACGGATATTATTAGCCCAGGGAAACCGAAATCCCAAGTCCAGGACTTCGGCGATTTCCCAGTCTGTCTCTTGGCCCCGCTGGAGATCCAGGGGTGTAACGTGCCTAAGACGGACCCCACTGCGTGCCCATCCCTCAGCCTGCGCCTTCTTTGTCCCTTGACTAAGAACAAGCAGGATTGGCGTTGAGGCTGCTCCTGGCCTTGGCCGGGCCAAATGGATCCCAAATTGGAAGGCTCTGGAGCAGAGGACTCGTGGAGAAGGGCGTCTCTTTCATTCCCACCCACTTCCTGCTCTTCTGTTAATCTCCTGAGTCCCTTTAAGGCTATTCCCTGAAAATAACTTTCTAAGGACAGCCACGGACCATCTTCTGTGAGGGTGAAGGATCTGTGCCCCGTGGCCACAGGACGAATGGGACCGAAGTGTTTAATGAAGCTTCTTCTCCGCCTCCACCCCCAAGCTCGCAACATAAATCAAGAGGCCCGGATTCTTCAGGGATGGCGGCTGGAAACGCAACGTTACATGAAATGTTTCCAATTTGCTTTCAGCCAAATTACCTCTTTTGCTTTAAAGGGCAAACTTGTTTTCTTTGATTATGATGACGCCCATCAGTTCTTGACAGCTCATTTGGGTGAACAAGAAAAAGCCCTCGGAACTGGGATTGGGGGGAAACGGGTCTGACTCTGATGACAAAAGTCGCTGGAGAATCTCTCTTCCTTGATTTCTAACATGATCATTTCGTGTCTTTTTTTTTTTTTAATGCCACCAACCTTGATATTGAAATCATTTCCAACTGCAGCCTCTCCTTTGAAAATTCCTGCCCTGAGAGTCGAAACGAGATTGTTAATGGACGGGGGACTTTAATTGGATCGTCCCTTTATTTGTCATTAATTCTGCTGATGAACTTTATAAATGGAAATATATCTTTATCATGCAAATTACGCTTCCGCTTCATTCAAGGGGGCTGGTTGGATATTTTATTACTTTCACTCTAAGAACATTTTGAAGGAAAAAAAAAAAAGGTTTGCGGTAAATTATATTTTTTCCTCCTTGGGAGAAAAAAGGGTAGAAAAGTTAACCTTACAACTACCCCACAAATCCAACACTGGTGTGTGGAGAGCGTTAAGAAAGCTGGAGTGTGCGTGAAGGTGGGGGAGGGAAGGATCTCATTTTAAGGAATGCCTTTTTAACATTGGCTAATTCTTGAGAACATACTGTGTGCCAAACACCATTCTGAATTCTTTACACGAATTAACTCATTTATTCCTCATAACAACGTGATGAGGTCAGAGCTTTTATTACCTCCATTTTTTTTTTAAAAAAAAATGTTTTTATTGATTTCAGAGAGAGGGAGAGGGAGAGAGAAACATCAATGATGAGAGTCGTCGATGTTTCTATCTATCCCTTTCCCTTCCTCTCTCCCTAAAATCCATAAAAACATATTTTTAAAAAAATAAATGAAAGAGTATAGAAAATATTAGAGCGCATTGCATGTAGTTAAGTATCCATTTGTAATTAAATACATGTCCGCTGGGTCAAGGTGGAAAATGTATTTGCGTTCGAAAGCCCTCATGTTAAAGCCATTAGATGGGCTGTGGGATATAACCTGCTGCTATTATTTGAGAGCTAAGGTCAGAGAGATACTTTTTCCTGATTCTCTGTATTTCAGATGATCTTGATTTGTAATAATTTTGCTTTCAGTCCCACTAACTAGGGCCTGAAGGGAAAGGTATCTGTGTGTGTGTGTGTGTGTAGTGTCTGCTTGCATGAAAACACCAGTCTAGAATAGGGTTTCTCAGCTGCCACACTGTTGACATTTTGGGTGAGATAATCCTTTGTTTGGGGGCTGTCCTGTGCATTATAGCGTGTTTGGCATCATCCCTGACCTCCATGCACTCGATGCCAGGAGCACCCTGCCCCCACTACCAGTTTCAGACCGATTGGAGACAAAATGTCTGCAGATATTGCCAAATGTCCCTGCAGGGTGGGAGTGTGGCGTGGGGGTGCCCCCGGCTGAGACCCACTGGTCTAGACCTCAGTGGCCTCGCTCTGCTATAAAATTCCTGGCCTCTCCATCCCAAGTCTAGGGCTCCACCCAGGGTCAAAGGAAGGCCTGTCTGTTCAAGTCTGTCCCAGCTCTATCTGACAAGCTGACATCCGTGTCATCTAAAGGGACCATCAGTTACAGAATCAAGATCTGAGTCACCAGCTGGTGTTAGGAGACCTGGGTACATGACTCGCCCCTGTCAGGAGCTCTGGGAAGAAGTCTGGGCAAGTCCCTTATCTCTCTGGCACCAGGGGATACACCTGTCCCAGCCACATCAAAGGGAGCTGGGTGGGGGAGGGATGACATGGTTTATGGGAAAGCCCTTTGGAGAGCTAAAAGCCCTCTTCAAAGGGGTGTATTATAATATGCTCAGGCATGACTCAGGTGGTACACCGGCCTCATTGCCCTAAGCCCTTCTCTCCTAGGGAAAAAGGAAAATTGGGGGTGGGGGGACACCTAGCAATTGAGCAGGCAGGGAAGGCTAACCCTTTAATTCAGTTTTTCACTGCAAACCAAGTGAAAACCCCAAGCTAAAACCCTGGCTTTTGTGTGGGACCACACATGCCTGGAGTGTGTTCCCGGGGGACGCCTCGCCCAGAGCCAGGGCAGAGTCCTGCCTGGGATGCCCCTGGCGGCCTGTCCAGCTGGGAGGTGGGGAGATTGCTGCTGTGACCCTGCAGCCTCTGTTACAGCTGCTTCCCATCAAAAGGCTGTTGGGGGCTTTCTGAGTGAGGGTGATGTCTGGGAAAGGAAGCGGTGGGCTAGATTCTTGCTTTCTACTAAAAACGTGTTTATATTCCGACAAGGCGGGAACAGCGGCCTCAGAATTCACTGCTTCTCACTCTTGGCTTCCTCACCATTTGGGGTCCTTGGCCTTTTGCCCTGGCCTGGCCTGGTTCTCCTAGTTCCTAGTTACCATTCTCACTTCCTCCCGGCCACCTTACAGGAGGACTGGGGAACAAGAGAGTCTCCCGGATTCAACTGGTTAGAAAATTCAGCCATCACATCTGCCCTCATTGATTTTTTTTTTTTTTAAGTAAAGATAGCCATTTTTATGTTTTTACTTATTTGAGAGAAAGGGAGGGGGGAGAGAGAGAGAGAGAGAAACATTGATGTGAGAGCAAAACATCAACAGGCTGCCTCCTGCAAGCCCCCTCCCAGTAATCGAGCCCACAACTCAGGCCTGTGCCTGACCGGGAATCAACTGGCAACCTTCTGGGGCACAGGACAGTGCTCAGCCAACTGAGCCACACTGGCCAGGGCTAAATATATGCATATTTAAAGTATGGGAAGAAATAACTCTCTTGGAGCTATTTAAGCAGGAAGAGTCAAGGACAGATGTGCTTTAAGGGGGGAAGGTGCTGCTTTTCACTGAGCACTTACTATGCTCCTCCGCTTCCTGCCAAGTTCTTCATTGCCTTGCCTTCTTTAAGCCTCACAACAAACCCTGTGTCTTACGTATGTAAATGAAATCACGTTTTAAGGACAGGGGTGGGAATTAAGTTTTAAAGTTAGCACAAAAGGCAAAGATTGGCATAATCAAAATGAGCCAATTTAAACGCTCGGTCCATTGCGGGCTTCCTCCCCTGGACTGCAGGGCCCTTGGGTGGAATGGGAGGGGACTTATAAACCATCCTCTCGCCCCCAGCACCTATGTTTGACTTGAAATTAATTAACTACGATGTGACTCCACGTTTTAGGGGTGAGAAAGCAGGACGGTGAAGGTGATAAGGTGAAGAAGGGCAGAGTCCAGGCAGGGACAACCGAAGATGTCCAGTGGTGCTTGTAGGCGGGGGCTGGAGAGCAGGGGCCGGGGGCCGGGATGGGCTCGCGATGGGGCTACTGATTCCTCATTGAGCCAAAGGATAGCAGGCTGGACGCCAGCCCGCATCGCCCCCTCGTCCCAGCCCTTCCCCTGGTCACTCACCTGCTCTGAGCGCTCCAGGTTTCTCGGCCCTGAGTTTCCTCCGAGGTACCTGCGTTGCTAGGTTACGCGCCAATCTCAGAAGGCGGGACTCGGCGCCTGACTGATTTTCCTTTCCACCATTCAATTCCGCTGAGTTCCTCCCGTCTCGAGGTCTGACCAATGAGAGGCACCGTCTCTCTGACCCTCCACCAATTGGAAGACGCAGACTGCCTCTGAGCTTGGCTGAATGAGTAAGGCGTGGAGAGTGGGAGGGGAAAGGGGCGGGGATTCATGGCCCCGCCCCTTCTCTAGGGAGTCCTGCCTCGTCAGTGGGCGAGAACTGGGGAAGGACTTGAAGCTTGGCCAATCAGAGCTCATCATGGCTGCCTAACTAGCGAATAGGCCGCGGCTGAGGAGGAATGGGGCGGGCCGGCGGGGTGGAGGGGACGGGAGGCGGCGGATGAGAGAGCTGGCGCAGCTGCCGTGGTGGCAGCAGCTGAAGTGGCGGCGGCGGCGGTGGCGGCTGCGACAGCTCCGCGCTCGGGGCTTTGGCGGCAGCGCCGGCAGGTTGGGCTGCACGGTGCCGAGCCCGGGGCGCGGTCCGGCTTGCTGGGGCGGCGCGTGTAAGAATCCGAGGGGTGCTCGGGATGGCCCGAGCAGAGGGCTGGGGTCAGGGGTCAGAGGGCGCCGAGCAAGGGGTTGCAGCTGGACACCGGAGCTTGGGCGGCGTGCAGGGCGTGCAGGGCGGGCCGGGAGGGGTGCGGGGAAGTCGTCGCGCTCTCCTGCCCCTCCAGCCCAGGCCGGGGCTTTGCACCCTCTCTCCTAGTCCCCGGCTTCCTGGGGCGACCCCCGCGCGGGGCCCGCAGCAGGGCGGGGAGCACGTGGAGCTGGAGCCCGCGCTCCTGTTCCCTCCCCTCCCACATCTGCTCGTCGCCCTGGTTCCCCTAGGCGACCCCACAGGAGACTCGCGCGGGGGTCTGACAGCAGGGCAGACGGCGCGATGGCAGCTGGCCCTCCCCTGGGACCTGTCCCCAGGGGTGACCCTTCCCTTCTGTGCCCTCTCTAGAGGGAGAAGCGAAGCCCCAGAAGGAGCCCTGGGCTGGGACTCAGGAGTCCTGCACCCTGTGACCTTGGGCAGGTCCCTTCCCCGCTCTGGGCCTCACTTTTTCCCTCTGTAGAATGCTGGGCTGGAGTGAATTCAGGTTGCAGGACTGGTTCTGGGAGGAGGTGTAGGGTAACGGTGAAAGAGGGGGGCCAAAAGAGGGGGTGCCCCTATATTCAGACTGCCTGGGTTGAAATCTGAGCTCTCCCACTTACCCGGTGTTTAGTTTTAAGAGGCATGTGACATTACCCCTCTCTAAGCCTCAGTTTTCTCATCTGTGAAGTGGGTATTTCTCAACAGCACTATTGAATGGTAGAATATTTTTAATCGTCAAAACTGAGCGAAAGATACAAGGAAGTTCATTTACATATTCTCTCCACTTTGAGTATGTTTGGAAATGTCTGCAGTAAAAAAGTTGAACCAAAAAGAAAATAAATAAAGCATAATCCTTCTTAAGACAGACAAATGGTAGTGTCTCATTTGGGATTTCCTCTTCTGTCTTCCCAGTACTGAGATTTAAAAGCAAAAGAAATCCCCAGATCTGGAGGAAGCAACAACAAAAAATCTCACAGGAAGTTTGCAGAGCAGAGGGCTACAGGATTAGCAGCAAGTAGGACCGTGCTGGCTTTTTGCAGCCTTGTTTTAGAAAGATCTGGATGCCCCGGTTTGGGATTATTCTGATGATTCGTGAAAGCGGTAAATGGCGGGGTTGCCATTCAGTGGCTGAGTCTGGAGACAACGTTGATTGAGCTCAGGAGACTACCGCTTGAGGAAGGAACCTGCTGTTGTTTTCAAGTTCAAAGGTCTGCCATCAGATCTGCTGAGTCTCTGCTTTGCTTTCGGTCCTTCCCGGCGGAAATGGAAATGTGTATAAATAGGGGCTGGACCAGGCTAGTTCTGAGTGCTTTAAATTGGGAACTCAGGAGGAGGGCTTTTGCTGTGTGACTCTGGACATCATTTATAAAAATATTCTCTTTCCCTTCCTCTTCAAACACCCAAATCTAGGAGACTGATGCCTCTGTAAGAAAGCTATGGGCCAGTGGAGGTGACCTGGCACACTAACTTTTAACAATAGGAGCATGAGGCTGGAGTCAGATTGCGTAGATCAAAGCTTGGCTTTCTAGCTGTGGGTTCTTGGGCAAGTTACTTAACCTTTCTGAGCCTAAAATCTCCCCCGATGTTATGGAGGATACTAATCCAACCTATCTATTGTGAAGTTTCCATCACCTTTACTTAAAAATTGTTAGAAGAGTCCCTGGTACACAGTAAGCACTCATTGAGTATTAGCTACAATTATTTTAATGGTTGTATTTTCTTAAAGTCTTTAGTCTTGATAAAATTCGAATACAAACAAGAACAAAGAAGGGTGGAGGTGGAGTATATTGGTCATGATACCAGTCTCTAGACATAATTACCACTAACTTCAGTATTTGTTCCTGCAGAGCTTTTCTCTCATTTTTTAATGCTATTATATACTGCAGTTCTCCACCACTTTAAAGGGTACAATTCAGTGGTTTTTAGTGCATTTGCAAGATTAAGTAACTGCAGAACATTTTCATCAGTAGTGGTTGTATTTTATTTTATTATTATTATTATTTTTTAAATATATCTTTATTGATTTCAGAGAGAGGAAAGGAGAGGGGGAGAGAGAGAGAGAGAAACATCAATGATGAGAGTCATTGATTGAGCCCGCAACCTGGGCATGTGCCCTGACCGGGAATCGAACCCCGATCGCCTGGATCCTAGGTTGACACTCAACCGCTGAGCCACGCCCGGCCGGGCAGTAGTGGTTGTATTTTAATAATTGTCTTTCCCCCCCCCCCCCTCAAACCCTAGAAGATGCCTCGAATGGAGGAGTGTCTGAGAAGCGTCTCTGGGCCAGTGGCTTTCAAAGGAAGCGCAAAGCAGAGACTATTTACAGCCCTGGACATCGCATCCTGAGGGCTACAGGACAGAACATGGCCATGAATTTAGATGACGACGTTCCCCTTATCCTGACCTTGGACGAGGGTGGCAGTGCCCCACTGGCTCCCTCCGATGGCCTGGGCCAAGAGGAGCTGCCTAACAGAAGTAAGATGGTGGGGTGGGCTGCGCTGGGCATGCGGGTGAGGGGGCAACTTCAGGGGGTGAGCTGTGAGCTTGGTAGTCTGATCGTAGACACGTGTACCCAAATGCCTGACTCTGTGTTCCACCCCTAGGATCTGACATAAACTTCTGGGAGACTCTGGGGTCCTAATCCTGCACCCCCAATTTAGAGGCGTTTCCAGGGTCCCTTGCCTCCCTCATCACCTTGTCCCCACCCCTTGCACCTGAGGCGCCCTGGCTTTGCTCCTGGAAGCCTGGTGGGGACCTCGGGCGCACCTGCCCCTTTGGCTAGCTTCCCTGCCCCATTCCTGGTTAAAAAAAGCAACGGAGTTCAACACTGGTCTCCGTCTGTTCCAATCTGAAACCATTGGCAGGAAGGCAGAGTTGACTGCGTCTCAGCGCTGGGGCTCCGTCCCTGCAGTGCCCAGGACAGGGTGAAAGGGGGCAAGCATTTGTCGTGATCCATTGATCTGCGGGTTTGGGGTTTAGCTTTGTGTTCCTCTCAACCATCGCCTAGCACAAAGCGAATCCAAGGGAGGTTGTGAGCTTTAAATTTTTTAAAGTTTAAGTGTGCTTCTGGCAGGATGAGACGCCTTAAAAACCTTTCTGGTGCTTGTCCCAAAGCCATTTGCTTCATTTGCTTGGGCCTTAGGTCCAGGAAGGGCTTAAAATAACCTGCCTTTTATAGAGGGTCCTGAGATGGCATGGACTAGCACTTTAGGGTCTCCTTAGTAAGTAGGCGTTTCACCCTCCAGCTGTGTGCCAGAGCCCCCCGATGACGGAGCTTGATGGGTAGGAAATAGGCCTAAAAGACAACAAAGCTAAGCTCGGATAGGCCGCTAGTGGGCCTGTCCTCATCTTGGCAAAGTCGGTGGCTCTTTTGGGTTTGTTTCTTTTAAGGAAAACAAAATATAAAGCTGACAGGGCCCAGGGAACTCGTGCTTTCCACACAGTGCGTTAGTGCCTCAGTTTCCTCTCTCGCCCTCTTGCTGGGACATTTGCTGAAGCCTCTAAAAACAAGTGGGTGTAATGCACCAAGCCTGGCTGGAAAACAGCAGGACCTGCTAAGGAAGGAAGGGATTTCAGAGGAGGCTGCCCTCCCTTGATGTCGGCCTTTGTTATTTCATGCTCTGATTTTGGCACTGACCTTCTACCCAACTTTCCCCTTTCCTGTTGTCTGAGCTTTCAGTCTAACATACAAATTCAACCTGGTAATTTCCCCAACTTGAAGCTCTCCAGGACCTTCCCATCCCCTACAGAAGGAAGGCCACATCCCGGGCCTTGTGTGTTCTGCTAACCTGACCTGTCCCATTTCCTGCCTTCACCTACAATGTCACACTGCTTCTAGTTGTGTGAATCTCCCATGCATTCTTTGTGTTTTGTTTTTTTTTAATATGTTTGTGTTTTTTAGAGAGAGAAGAAGGGAGAGGGAGAGAGAAACATCGATGAGAGAGAAATATCTATTGGCTGCCTCCTGCACGCCCCCTACTGGGGATTGAGCCCACAACCCAGGCATGTGCCCTGACGTGGAATCCAGTCGGCAACCTCTGGGTGCGTGGGATGATGCCTAGCCAACTGAGCCACACAAGCCATGGCCCCGTGCATTCTTAAACCCCTCCGCCTTGCTGGTCACCCAGTCCCGAATGCCTTTCCCAGCCTCCTGTTTGCTCATGAGCTTCGGTTCTGTCTTGCAGGTCCTGCTGAGAATCCCATCTCTTTGAACCTTTGCTCTCCGACAGGGCTAATGACCGCCCTTTTCTGGGTTGGCATCTGGATGAGGCTTCCATCATTACAAGTAGCTTACTGGGCGGTAATTACTTATTTAGCCATCTGATCACCTAGTGGGCCCTGAGTTCCATGCATCTTTGTTATCACCTTGGCTCGGTGATCCATTCAACAAGTCACGGTGAAAATAAACCTCGTTGGGTTTTTTGGAGCCTTGTAGCTCATGGGAGTGGCTGTCTGAGGGTCCCAGTCAGAAGTGGGCGGCATCCCCTCCTGCCTCTTCTCCTAACAGTGGTTTGAGTCTCACTTCTCCCAACAGAGCTGATTGTCCTCGAGGCTGCCCTCATCAGCCCCAGGCTGTGGCTGATGTAACCCCTGAGGTAGGAAGGAGTTGGCAGAATGCAGACAGAGGTCTTCAGTGGAGTTGGTGCTCCCTGGGCACGAGGCACTGGGAACTAAGTGAGCTTTCTAAGGGCGTGAGCTTGAGCAGGCCTGGCCTCCGCCTGACCCAGCCGCTATTGTCAGTGCCTTCCTCTGGCTCCGTACCTCCGTGTTCCTATCTTAGTCTGCCTGGGCTGCTGTGATAATATACCACAGACTCAGGGGCTTGACCAACAAAAAGTTATTATCTCACAGTTCTGGGGGCTGGAAGTCTGAGATCAAGGGGTGAATGGGTTTGGTTTCTTTTGAGGCCTCCCTTCTTGGCTTGCAGATAGCCGTCTTGTCACTGTTTCCTCACATGTTCACCCCTCCTTCTGGGTGCTGGTATCCTAATCTTTTTTTATAAGGACACCAGTCGAGTTGGATTAGGATCCACCTCAATGATCTCATTTAACCTTAATTACCTCTCTAAAGCCTCTATCTCCAAATGCAGGCATATTCTGAGGCCCTGAGGGTTAGGACTTCTACGTAGGAATTGTAGGGGGGCAAAATTCAGTCCAGAGCATTCCTACCCTTTGCTCAGACGCAGGTACCCAGGAACTCGGCTGTGCTGCTTATGCCCTTTGATCTTATCTAGATATGACCTATGATGGGGCATCATCCCTGCAGGAAACTGGAGGGTTTGGGTTTTGTTTTTCCTATGTGGGCAAGGATGGATTTCATCCAAGACTCAGGCATCTCTGGGCTGTGAGCGTGGCTGCCGAAACGCTAAGGAATGACTCATAGGCTGAAGGTGTCAGGTTGATGAAAGAGGCAGGTATGAGCAAAGGTATTTAAAGCCTGGGACTTGGGAATAACCTTGAGCACAGTTCAGCGGGGCTGGCCTCTTGACAGCGCAGGTCAGAGAGCCACGCGGCGGGCACCGGGCGGTGGCCTAGACCGCCACTGGACACAGTCTGAGTGTCGTGGGCCATACAAGAGATTTTCCAGGGGAATTCCGGTCACACTCAGCTTTTGCTTTCTCATTCCTTCAAACTGAGCAACTGCCTAGGATGGGTCTGTGCGATAGATATGCCTTCTCTGGGTGAGAAAGGGATTGGGGGCAAGGGAGGCGGCTGAGGCTTGAGCTGGGCACTTAGTCTCACAGGCTGCTTTGGTGCTGGTGGTTCGTGCCATGCCTGGCGAAGGCTTAAGGTAGTAGAGCAGAGGAGGACCTCTCCCTCCTTCACCCTGGTGCCTGGTGTGCCATCCATCGGCAGTTACCTGGAGCCTGTGTGGTATCTAGCTAGCAACGTGGAAGGTCACTGTCCCCCTGCAGGGGGTCAACATGTGGTGCTCTGGCTCCCACTCCAGAGTGTTGGAGCAGCCAGAGCTGGTTGGCACCAGGCTCAGTCAGATGGGCCAGGGCTCTTGGTCTTCAGGCAGAGGGAGCCAAGGTGAGCTGGAAAGAGCAGTGGGGTGCGTATTCCAGGATGACCAACCCCCAGGTGGGATCCATCGCATACATCTGTGCCCGTGGTTCTTTCTCAGACCCAGTGTCCCTAGCGTACTTGCCCAAGATCGAAGCCAGAGATAGACTTGCATAGCTTTTGTCATTTGTGATACCCTGGGTAGTGGAGTGGCCAAGCCCGTGTGCTCTGGAGTCAAGCTCCAGGCTTCCCATCCCAGCCGAATACAGGGCTTAGCTTCTCCAGGGCTCAGCCTCCATACCTGCACACTGGGATCATGGAGCATCTCCAGGAGGGCTGTTGGGTGGATTTAGTGAGCTAAGGTGTGTGATGCCCATTTTTATGTATAAGTGCTTGTCCAGTCACAGGCGTTTTTATCGTGGCTGGAGACTGGGCTTGTTTGGAATATTGTGGCACACAAGCAGGGGTCCTGAACCCAGGCCAAGACCCCAATCCTTTCTGCCTCACTCCTGGCCCAGCAGGTGGCCACCACCCAGCCGGGAAGCGGAGGCAGCCTGGCAGCTGGAGACCAAACAGCAATTAGACTCTTGCAGCCTCCCAGGGAGCCTGGGCACTTGGCTCCACCAGAGTCATTCCCCTGGCTTCCTTAGGGCCTCGCCAAGGCAGAGAGCCGGGTGTCACCAGGCTGACGGAGGCACCAATTAAAATGAGCGAGCACCCAGCATGCTGGGTTCCAGCCTCCCAGCTGAAACTTGAAGGCTTTCACTTCCTCGGCTCTCCATGTCTTCGTAGGGGATCCTGTCTGTTGCCTCCGGCCCCCCTGCCTCGAAATGCCATCTCTCCCCTCCGTGTGCAGATAGCTGCCTCATCGGAATGGCAGTGGTGGCAGCTGGGTGCCAGCACTGCTCTCTACCCGTCGCCCAAGGGGGGTCTGAGTTCACATTGGCTCCGAGAGTGTTTCATGAGCCAGAACACGCCACTTCTCAGCCCCCGAGCTGGGGAGGGAATGTGGGAAGGTCCTGATGGCTCCCAGCAGTGAGCCTCTGGTGGCCCCTGGTCGCGGTGCCCTCCCCAGGGCTGCCTCAGATTAGATGGAGCCCAGGGGCCCAGGAAGGAAGCCCCCACTCTATAGAAGGAGTGCCAAGGGACCAAGACTGTCCCTTCCCACCCTTGTGCTCAGGAAGCCCCCGGGACAGCTCTTCATTCTCAACCCTCTGCTGGGTGAATCCCTGATTTGGACATTTCCCGACTCTCTCCCTCCAGTCCCAGCTGAGGAAGGTCATGTACAAGAAAAACAGTGGCTCACAGGTATTTTGAGCCCTGCCACGTGCCAGGCGGTGCCCATGGCCACTCTGAACCCGTGTTTTCTGACTCCAGCACTCGGGCTCTGAACCAATGTGCCTGTCGTGTGCTGGGAAGTAAAGCTGTGTTGGAAGAGGCCTAGTTCTAGGGCGGATTTGCTGTTCCAGAAGGAAGCCGGTGTCCTGCTTTATCGTCACCTTTTTTTAAAGTTAAACGTTTATTTCCTACAAGGCACCTTCCTCTGCACCTAGAACTCCCTTGTAAAAGTAGCAAGACCAATGGGGTTCCCTGGCACGAGCCATATTGGATTGTCACGGAGAAACCTGAAGATGTGAGTAAGCGGGGGGGGGGGGAACCACCACACAGGACAGCCGCAATTGCACGCCGCTGTGAAACCCACAGCCTTCCCCTCGACGGGTGCCCTTCCCCAGCTCCTCTCCGCATGACCTTGGAGGGTCTCTCCCCCGCCACCCCCAGGGCCGTGCTGAGGAGCTGATGCTCCTATCTCCCCTCTGTGGAGAAAGGCGGGTTGGATTTTGTTCCTCATGACCACCCTAGGCCAACGCTCAACCGCTGAGCCATGCCCTGCTGGGCTTGTTTGTCTTTTAAGGCATGATTTAAGGTCTTTGTTTTTCCATGGGACACTCAGCTATGTTCGGGGCATCTCCTAGGTGAAGGTTTGGTGGCTTCAGCCTGTGTCCGGAATACTAACAGACACCTCCCGTAGGTGCTCTGTGGGTTCCACCCCTGCTCCCTGGCCCCGCGATGAATCCAGTAGCTGCGAATCAGAGCGTCCTTCGTGATTTCTTGATTTCCCTCAGAGCCGGTCTCGTTCCTGTCTTATTAAAGGCAGCAAGCAACCAGTTGCAGTTGGAAGGGGTGTAAGCAGTCATGGTTATGCAGATGGCTTATCCTGATAGCCCTTGTGAAGTCGTGGGACTTATCCCCATTTTTCAGATGTGTAGTTTGAGGCATGGGGCGGGAGTCACCTCCCAGGCCGACAGTGGAGCAGCGGGGCTGCTCGGTTCAGCCAATGTTGGTGGTCTGCCGTGTACCAGGCGCGCACCTGGGCAGGTGTGTGGTGCACCCTGATCTCTCAGCCCTGCCACCTGTGTTCTCAGGCCTTGCCCAGGCTCCAGTGACCTTGAAAGTTTCATTAACCCTCGGGTATAGATAAAGAAACCATAAACTTAGACCTGCTCACTTGGTGAGAGAGTTAGGCCAAGTTCTTGGATCGAGTGACAGAAGCAGCCATTGAAGGCCAGGTGCCCTGACCCACCTTCCCTGCCTGGCCCCAGGCGCCTGGCAGTGGCCCCAGCCCTTTCCAGGCCATGAGCAACTTCGCCTCAGTTACACTCCTGGAGGACTGCCCTCCATTCTTTTACTCCACCCCAGAAATCAGAACCAGTAATCAAACATTTCAAAACATGGGGCTGCCCCTATAACCTCATCTATTCAATAAGCATATAATCTCATTTATTTTCTTATTTAAACCGCTTTCGCTACCAAACCTTCCCGTGGGCTGCTTGTCTTTTGCTTCTGATCTGTCCCCACTTAGGTTGAAGACCTTTGGGCGCCTTCCCAGGGAGCCTTCCCTGACCCTCCCTAACTGGTTAGGGTAGTGGCTGTGTCTCCGCGCCCTCCCCTTCTCTAAACACTCCGCAGGCGGCTAATTCTCCGCTCTCCCTGCGCAGAGGCCCGCTCGCTCCCCAGCCCCACCGTGTGGTAGGTTTGACGAACCTCTCGCGTAAATAATCTCCGTGCCCTGATGCAGTCCTAAAGGCAGTGAGCAAATGGACTTTGGGCGAAGTAGATCATGTAAAATGTGGGCGGAGGGCTATGTTTGGCAAAGCATCCTTCCCTAGTATGATGAATACCCCTCGGCTCATCCAGGGTCGAGGTGGGTTTTGTCAGCCGCGTTCCCTTCCATCAAGGTTTAACCTGGTGGATTTCTTCCTTGTGTCTCTCTCATGCCCGTTGGAGGTGGCCTGGCCGGGTGGAGATGCCCAACCCCGTGTAACGCCTGGGTAGGTGCTATTGTTTTGGGTCCTGATGTTTTACAGAACTGAGCCTCTTCCTGGTAGTATAAGTTTTGCAAAGATAGGGACCACATCTCCTCTCCACACACCCTGGGCACTTAATAAATAGACGTCAAGTAATGTATCTGGGAGTGAGTCACCAGGTTCCAAAAACACCCAGGGTCCCAAGTGACTGTCAGTCGAGGCCTGGCCGGCTCCTGGAGCCATCTGGGATGACAAGAAGACTCATTCACATGTGATCCGGACAGAAATAGCCCGGGCGGGGCCTGGCCCCTGCTTCCTCTAGGAGCAGCCTACATTTTGGATGTTTAGGTCTCTGCTTTTAGGGCTTTGCAGTCCTTCAGGAGCCCACACGCGCCCCATAGTTGCTGTCTCAGCCCTGGGTGGCTGACTCCCACCTTCCCTTACCTCTTTGCTTACCCCACCACCACCCTACCATCTGTAGGCCGCCTTTCTGGCTCGTTCATCTCTCTTTTTGTTAGATCCGGGCTTGTTGCGTTTTTTTTTCTTACACTTTTAGCTCTTGCTGGAAATCAGCTCGGGCAGAGCAACTGTGCTCCGTGCTGGCTAATGACTTGGAGCCACTCCAAGCTGCCGGATGCGTTGGCTCTCGCTCGTGGGTGGTCGTCAACGAGCGCGGTGATGTCTTCTCTCTGTGACTCTCCAGGGTCCCCTCTTCTTGCGGGCTCGGCTGTTCACACTTGGCCGGCCTGCCTCGTTGTCTGGAGTCACAGCTTTTACTGTGCACCCCGGAGCCAGACTGGTGGCCTCGGCAGGGTTCGGATTTTAACAGAACCAACGCACCCTCAGCCTCCAGGCATGTGGGCTCGTTTGGTTTTGTGGCTTGTCGTTTCATGCTGTTTCCTTTTGGGTCAGACACTGTCCCAGGGTGTGTCAGGCTCACAGATCTGGAGCTGGGGAGGCCTGGGAGATTCACAGGTTGTTGGAGATGTGCGTGTGTTGGGGGAGTGATTCTATCTGCTGAGGCTCCACTAAACTCTAACATTTCCTCAGTCTCTCCGACTATAGTGAAGGATGGGGTTGCATCTCCGGCATCACCTCCCGGTAGCTGTGCAGCCTTGAGTGAGGAGCTGAGCTTCCATTCCTTCCCGCGTTTCAGTTTCTGCATCTGTAAAATGCGGATAAGAATCCATTCAGGGTTGACATAGAGATTAAGTGGGAAATTCCCATAGAACATCGCGCAGTACCAACTCCATAAGTGGAAATTCTAAATAATTATAAGGTACCAGGGTGCCTTCTGTTTTTTTGATATGTATGTATGTATTTATTTTTTATTTTTTTAAATTAAATTTATTGGGATGGCATTGGTAAGGGTTCCATTTTCAGCATAGTAATGTCTCCCTTTCCTGACTCCCTGTAGGTCTCTGAATTGAGGGCTTCAGTTCCTTCTTCCTTTTATTAACTTCTCTGACTTCTGCTTAAGGACCCTTAGCTGGGTTTTGCATTTTCTTAAGGATCTGGTTGTGGCAAACCGGGGCGCCGTGCCTTAGCTCGGGTACGATGCAGAGGTCATTCAGCTCCGGCAGCTCCGTCTTCCGTCCACTCTTTAAGGTGGCTTCTTGGTTTGCCTTATAGTTTTCTTTGTTCCTGATGCCTCTTTTGGGCTGCCTTCCACCCTCAACAGACAAGGAAACTGAGGACAGGGAATGGGAGGCTGAGCCCAGGGCCTGGCCACTGACTGCTCAGGCTATCAGGCCACTGCAGGCTCCTCGGGGAGCAGCACCTGCCAGGCAAGCCCGGGTCCCTGGAGAGGTGGCATGACCCTGCAATCAAGCTCTCTGCGGGATGTAGACTTCCTGCCAACTGTCACTTCCCCAAGGGACTGTGCCTACTTGTCGCTGCTCTTCTGAGCCGAGCCGTAGCTGTGGCAGAAGAAACAGGCGCTGGGGTGTGGCCAGTGTTTGTGCTGGCTGGGTCTAGCCAGTCCCCCCCCCCCCCCCCCCCCGCGCGGGTGCCCAAAGGTAGGGGCTAGAGCGGACCTCTGATCCGTGTGGGCGGACAGAATCAGCTGACACATCAGCAGCCTGCGCGGAGAGCGTGGCTCACAGCCAGCCTCCTTGCTCTAGCCCTGCTGGTCTGCTGACCCCAGGGAGGGCCCTTGCGAAGTGAAAACTGCCTCCCATCTCCATTGGCTCCTGCGCCCCTCCTGTCCCTGTCCCTGTGTGCTCTACAATTAGCATTTCTGACGCTTCCAAGTGAATACAGACAGATGTTCACACAGGTGCTGCACTCTTCGCTGGGTAAACAGAGTGGAATTTGCATGTCTGCGCTCCCGCGTGTGTGCGTGTGTGTGTGTGTGTGTGTGAAGCGTAGGGCCTTTGAGATGTATGTATTCTTTACAAATGTTTTTTTTTTAAAGCCTCTGAAGCACTTTGCACATGGTAGGTGCTCGATAAATACTGTGTGATGAGTGATTGGTGGGAGTGAAAGCCTTTTGTTTTCGTAATAAACCCTGTGGCACAGGAGCAGGATGTACAACTACAAGTTAAACCTTGAAATTCACTGACTGGAGAAGGTAGAAGCCAGGTCCCGCCTCACCACAAAACTACCTGCGGGCATCTGTAAACCTTTGTTCTCTCTCTGCCTGGGCCTGAAGGGTGGTGGAGGGTGTGCCCAGACTTGGATCTTCACCAAAAGGGAGGTGAGGAGGGTTAGAGGATAGGCATGGCCTTGGCGGCTCCTCAGATTAACTGCCCTGCAAATGTGAGCTCACTGTGGCTCCCCTGGGAAGAGGAACTTGCGTTTTGCCCGAGCAGTATGTTTGTAGATACGGTTACGATGTTAACCAAGACTGACCACCCTGGCCACGTATTTCCGACTGGTGAACGTGGTCAAAATGCCCTGCTGTTAGCGCCCTGGATTCAGGTACAGTCTCCATAATGTGGCTGCTCCTGCAGGTGGGGGAAAGGGGGCGAGTGCTTGGGCTGCCTGGGCTCGAACCCCAGCTTGGCCACTTCCTTGCTCTGTGACCTTGGGCAGATCACTCAGCCTCTCTGGACCTTAGTTTCCCCCTCTGTAAACCAGAGATGGTAATGGTCTCCAGTTCATGGGGCTTTTGACTGTAGGACTCTGTTCCATGCACGTTAAGCGCTGAGTGTGAGCTTATCATTCCCACAACAGCAGCCTTATCTCTGGCTCTTTAAGCTTCAGGATTACTGAGCCTTCTGGGTTCCCAAACGTGCCCCACTGTTTGCTGCTCTGTGGTATATGCCTGATCTTCTCTGCTTCTGGAATGCACCCCCACTCCACCCCCACCCACCTTGGGACACCTTCATCCTTAAAAAGCCTGTGTAGGCATCACCCCAAGTCGCTCCCTGCCTCTGCCCACCAGTCCCCGTGGAGGGTAGCTGTCGTCATAGAACAAATGGCTTTCATGCATCAGAATTCATGGTTAGCTTCCTCAAAAATCCGACACCTAGCACAATGCCTGGTATACAGTAGGTGCTGAATAAACGTCTCCTCAAATTAAACCACATTTATTTGCATCTGGAAAGTCAGCCTTTGTAAACTTCACTCTTCCCCTTTTTCTTGCCCCAAATTACTGCCTGATTTCTTAAGACTGGAGAGTTGCTCTCGAGGTCTCATTTGCAACCTCAGGATGCAAGGTTCCTGTGTGGCCAGCGTGGGGGAGGACACTTGGGGCAGTAATCCCCACCATAGACCACAAAGGGGCGCTCATTTCCCCACCCCCTCCTGCCTTTCAGGGCATCTCCTTTATGGCTCTCAACTCTCTGGGCAGTTCAAGGCCCTTCTGCGGCCGGCCTTATGTATCTATAGAGAATCCCTCTGGATTTGGCCCTTTAGATACCTATCAGCTGGCGGGAAGCAAACTGGAGGTGGTGCTGGGCATCATCCTGGCCGGTTCCAAACCAGACCTCCTCCTTCTGGAACAGTGCTAAACCCATGGGACCGGCCTGGGTGAGCTTTTCCTTTTTCGCTTCCACCTCTGGCTTAAGCTTTAGCAGGATGGGTTTTGGGCTTGAGTCCAGCGATTGAACCGGGAGGGCTCTGTGCCCGTCCTCGCCTTTCTGGAGGTCCGTATATTGGCCCAGGGCTCCACCCAGGTTTGCAGCCTTTACTGATGTGTGTGGATATGGTGGGTCTACCTCCCACGCCATCTCGCAGCCAGTCACTAGCAAAGGGAGGCGTGAGTGGAAGGAAATGTGCGCTCTGCTTCCTCCCAGCAAAACGTCTCTCGCTCGATTTTTACCCGGGGGCCTCTATAGAGCCAGCCGGCACAGAAGCAGTGTGGCGACGCCACGCCTGGAAAACTCATCAGTGTCACTCTGGCCTATTTTCTTTCCCTCCTCAAGCTTTTTCCCATGGAGTGGGGCTCTCAGCGACAACTGGCGAACGGCTGGGCGATTGCTCGTTGGCATTCTGGCGGGCACCGGTTTCCGGAGGCCTCCAAGTGCTTTGTGGGTATCGGCATTTGTTTCTGCTGTGCCCGGAGCACGCTTGGCGCCGGTCCCAGTTAATGGGTGAAGAAACTGAGGCTCTGGGGATTAGATCATGAACCGGGGGCGGGGAGGGGTACGGCTGGGAGTGAGCTTGGTTCGTGAACGGGGCGACCTTTTGTCTTGAGGAAGTGCAGGGTTTCGTGTGTATCTGAGGAAGCCTGAGGTTGTGTACACATAAGAGAGAAAATGAAGGGGAGCGAGGATTGCGTGGGGGTCGGATCCTCGGTATAAACCTGCCCAGAACATCCTAGCCTTGCATTCTTGCTCATCAGAGCTGCCTCCCATGAGCAAGGAGCTCATAGGCCTTTTATCCAAAGCAGCCTCCTGCCCCAGGCCCCAAAGGGAGGCCCCAGGGGTTACGGAGCCCAGCGGGCCCCGCGCACGCTGGGTGGGGGTGGGTCACAGACGCCCCCCTCCGCCTGCTCTTTCCCTCTCCGCCTCGGCGCAGCTTTATGGCGGGCATATGGAAACTGTTTCCATTCACCTAGCACCGCCAGGACGCCGCTGCCCGCTGAGCTCCAGCGAACGGAAACCTTGGATTCCCCGCAGGGCCGTTTCGGAGGCTGCATGCAAAGCAGCCAGCTGTTTTGCAGGGAGCGTCTGGGCCCTGTTACATCGGCGTTGCCATCTGTGCAAACAGGTCATCCTGGTTTGTAGCCTGTCCCCTGGATGGGGAACTGCTCTCCTGCTTTGAGGCAGAGTTTCTGCTAGTGTTTTGTATTTTAATGCCTGTCTGTTCAGGGCTTTTTTTTCCCCCCCCCCAGTTCCTTCTCTGGCCAGTGATTTCAGTTCACCTCCCTGGGCTGATTGCCAGGATTCAGGGAGGGTAGTTTATGAGTAGATGTTGCATAAATCTTTAGTGGCTAAGGTCTACCGGTCTGAAAGGGCTGCCCACTGGTTTTCACATGAGCGCTCTCTGCTCAGGGCACCGGGAATGCAGAACAAGATGTTTCCCTTTGGGGAACTTTCCCCGGAGGTGCAGAATGGGAGCCTCCCGGGTGCCAAGACTGTTCCTGGTCAGCCTCCTCTGGCCCTTTTGAGACCTCCCGTGAGCGGAGAAACTGGCTTGCCCGGGAACCAGGAGGACGGCCCCTGCCGCCCTCCTGCCTGCTGCGTGCCTTCTGCCTTCCTGCCGTTCCCAGCCCAGCTGCCAAGGCGTGAGGCGGAAATGCCGAGGCCAGAGCCAGCCGTCCGCTTCCTGGAGGCGGTGGACGGCCAGCTTGCCCACGGCCCCGTGGTGAGGTCATCCTATCTCCTCGAGCAGGGCCTTTGCCGTTTGCCTCCACCTTGCCTCCGCAGCTCTCCCAGGAGAACTCGCCCTGACCTGGGTAAGACGGTGCCGAAGTCCCAGGTCTTATGTGCAGATTCTTACTTGGTCTCTAATGAGCACCCATGTGAGGGCCAGTCCAGCACGCAGGGTGGGACTGGGCTTCGGTGCTGTGGGGAGAGCCCACCTGCCCCCTTTGGTAGCCAGGATTCTTTCTGAGCAGGGGACGCCCCGAAAGATGCAGGCACCAGTCATTTACCTGGGGACATTTACTCCCAGGAAGTGCCGATTTGGCCCGGGTGGGCAGGAGTAGATCAGGGCAAGGCAGCAGGTCACCAGGGCAGGTGGGTGCTAACAGTCACGGGGCTCTGAGACTCCCCAGGCCGACAACCCAGGGTAGACCCAGTGGGCCTCAAATGGGACGTGGGGACAGACCATCGCCTGGGACTTTGCGTCCAGTGGTGACCAGGGGAACGGGGAGTCCCTCACAGCTCTCACTTCCTGCTTTGAGGGGCTTCACTGTGAGGAAGGCCCTGGAATCGGTTCCCCAGTGAGCAGGGCCTCATGCCCCGGACACTGCCCCACCTGAACTACAGGCCACAGTAGGTGGCCCTCTCACCTCTGCTGGGCCCCCTTGTACCCCTTGGCTTCCTCTCTTTTACGGACCCTAATTGTCTTCTCCCTGTGGGAGGCTGCTGAGCCTTTAAGCATTCCTCATAACTGCAGCAATCAAGCCCTCGGGAGTTGGAGCGTGTCCATCGCCTCTTTGGCCACTTGTCCAGCTTAGGAATGAGAAACAGCGAAGGGGGCAGGGAATGAGGACCCCATGCGGTGCCCCAGGCCCCCCCTCCTGCAGTGCACTCAGAGTGCTTCTGGACTTGGCCATAAGGCAGCCGCCTCTGCTTGGGGCTGCAAATGAAAGGAGTGGGAGGCACCACAGCTCCCTGCCTTCCGTTTATGCCCTTTCTGTAACCTCTAAATGCGCTGCCCAGCCGCTCAGGCCTTTGAAATCACCCGTGGCTTTCTTGAAAAGCCCCTCAGCGGCCCTCACCTCCCTTGTCACCTAGGGCCTTTCAGCCCTCTTCCCACATAAGAGCCGCAAACAAGCTTTGGGCTTTGCCTTTGGGACCCAGTAGGCAAGCCAAGGTCTGTGTTCAGAGCAAGTACTGGGTTGAATGGTTAGAGCCCAGAACAAAGTCTGCCCTGGAGGGGAGAATTCTCCTTTCTTTCCCTCCGCAGTTCCGGGCATATTTTTCTTTTTTTTTTTAAGGCTCTGCTCTGAATTACTCCTATTCAAATAGTTGTTCTTCAGTAGGTCCTTAAAAGAAGGATCTTTAGAAAATACAAAGAGATCATGTCCAGCCTCTTCGTAAGGCCCTCAGGCGCCCCCACTGTGCTCGGGCGGGGGTCTCTACCCACCCAGCCCTGCCTGTCACACCTGCTGTGCCTCCTGCCACTGGCCGTCTGTAAGTGCCCCGTGGGAGTGCGCTGCTGGAGTCTTCCGGGCAAGAGCTTCCCTCTCAGATATGTTTGCTGAGCACTTGCTACCTGATGCCTGACACTGTTCTGGCCTCTCAGGACACCTCGAGAACAAGGTAAAAGTCCCTGCTCTCGGGGGGCTGGCATTCCAGGCAGGGAACAGATACCCCAGGAGGAAGCAGAGAGCGGCAGGAGGGAGGCAGAGGGAGAGGGCGACGTGACTTCCCGGGGCGAAGCCAAGGGCAGCCTCTGGGAGGACCACGTGTGGGTGGACCCTGGGAGATGGGAGAGGCGGCCCGGTAAAGGCCTGGGAAAGGGCAGCGGGAACAGGACGTACTGGGGGAGCGATCCTCATGGCGGCTGCCATCTGTGCCAGCTCATTGCACCGCCCCGCCCGGCGCTGGTATTACTTCACCTAGGACTGCTGTGTCTCGGCCCCAGCTCCCGCCGCGGCGTGGGAAGGCCGCAGAGGGCGGGGCACAGGAACGCAAGGTGGCAATGCCGCCCCCTGCCTGCCTGTGGCTGCTCCGGCTTCCCAGCCACTTTCTGGCTCATGCCTCCCTGGTCCCCATGAGCGGACGAGGAAGGTGGTTTGACCTTCTCTCTCCGCCTAGGGCTCACTTCTCTTAGAAATGGGCACTGGGGTTGGAGCAGGGGCATGTTGGCCTTGGGTAGAGAAGGGCCAGTGTCACTGAGTGCAAGCGGCAGCCAGATGTCCCTCCTCCTACTTGTGGCTCCGGTTTAGTGGTTGCTGCTGCTAATTTTTGGTCCTTTCAGCACCACCCTGTCACCTTTTTGGGTTTCCAATTCTTGAGAGGCATGTAGCCTCCTGCCTAGGAGCCTAACCGGCCTAGATTGGTCTCCCAGCCCTGGAGCACTGACTTATAAATAATGGTATATACACGTCGGAGCGTATGAGGCGCCTGCCGGCCGTTTCGCCGGGCGAGCAGCGTGTGTGTCCTCTTAGGCCTGCCTTCTAAGCGAATCTCTCCCTCTTCCGATGCAGATGGAGGCAGCTGTGCCGCCCACGACTCCCAGGCCCTTAGCCTGAGCTCTGAGGGCGAGAGTTTCCCCTCGAGCCCCACTGGACACAACTGGGAGATGAATTATCAAGAGGCAGCGATCTACCTCCAGGTGAGCGTAGAGAGGAATATACATGTCTATAGGAGCATATGCCTGTGTGTGTGTGTGTGTGCGTGTGTGTGTGTGTGTGTGTGTGTGTTTGCGGACACCCAGTCACATCTGGAAACTTGTTTATCTCAATATTTAAGGTGATAATCTTTGGCTGATGGAATTCTTACAACCTTATAATCCTGTGTATCATTTGAACAGTTTTTACCGAAAATGCATCAGTTTTTTTTTTTTAAAAAAAGAGTAGAACTGGGATCTCCACGAGCAGTCGTTTGTGGCTGTCTCTGGCGGGGGGTTGGGCTGCTGTCAGACCACCTGCCTTTCCTGCTTTGCAGCCCAGCTGCCCCTCAGACCGACCAAGTTGCTGGTGTACCGGGGTAATTGGCCCCTCGCTGCTTTGAGGGCATCAGGTCCCTGCAGTTTCTTCTCTTCCCAAATTTTATCTGTTAACACGCTCAGCCTCGGGAGCTATGTGCTCAGCGGTTATAGGGCCTCCCAGAGGGTCCTTCTTTCCCTGTGGACTTCCTGCCCCAGGGAGCGGAGGCCTGGACGTCACGTACAACTGGCCCGCCTTCTTATTTTTCTTAATCTTGTTCATGATCAGCAGCCAGGAAGCACGGCCAGTGTTCTTCTCGGGCGTCTGGATCAGAACCCAGCGACGCGGGTCATATTTCACCCGGTCCTTATTGGTGGAGACCTCGCCCTCCACCTCCTCTGTAGCTCCTCCAAATCCTAGAGTTAAAATCGAGGCCCCACATGTCAGTGGTTTCCTCTAGTCATTCCTGGCTGTCTGTGGGAAGAAATTTCCCCCAAGACTTGCATTTTTTTAGTAACCCAAACCAGAAGCTAGCTCCCCGGGCCACCGTGGGTGTCCTGCAGCCATGGCAGCTGCAGTGGAAACCACAGCCCCGCACAGATCACAGGCCCTGGAGCGAGGCTTGCGAGGCTTGCCCTCTGTCTGACCGCCCGGATATTTGTTTCCTTTGTGGGGCCGCTCCCATCGAGTCTGTGGTTGGCCTTTCTTTCTTGGTGATGAGGGTAGTGACATATCCAGCTTCAGGAAAGTGACTCACTCAAAGCTACTCTGCAAACCACAGCTGAGGTCAGAGCTCCCCACCTCCCAGCTAGTGGGTGGTGACTGGGCTGGGCTGGGGCCCGGAGGAGTGATCTCTTGCAAAAATGGTTCATTCTACCAAACATCTATTAAACACCTGCTATGGGCACCAGATGCTGTCCTAAGTGTCTCACAGGAGCCCCGTGAGGAAGGGCTGGTATTCTCTCGTTGACAGCTGGGGAAGGAGAAGCTCTCTCGGGGTGACCCAGGGAGACGTGGGGAAGCTATGATTGTCTACCCCAGGGCCTTTCCCCCCAGATCTTGACATTCTGCAGACACTTCTGAGAGTGAGAACTTGACCTCTAAAGGGATCAGTTATGCTCGGCCCATGTGGCTCAGCAGTTGAGCATTGACTTAGGATCTAGGAGGTCGAGGTTTGATTCCCCATCAGGGCACATGCCCGGGTTGTGGGCTCGATTCCCCAGTAGGAGGCGTGCAGGAGGCAGCTGGTCCATGGCTGTCATCATCGGTGTTTCTCTCTCTCTCCCTCTCCCTTCCTCTCTCTGAAATCAATAAAGACATTTAAAAAAATAAATAAAGGGATCAGTTGTGCCCACTTCTCTACTTTCTTTCGTTTTTTTGTTAATCTTCACTTGAGGATATTTTTCCTTTTTTTTTTTTTTTTTTTTAGAGAGAGTGGAAGGGAGGGGGGAAAGAAAAAGAGAGAGAGAAACATCAATGTGAGAGAGACACTTGATTGGTTGCCTCCCACATGTGCCCGACCAGGGCTTGGGGGTTGAACCTGCAACCCAGGTACGAGCCCTGGACGGCGAATAGAACCCGTGACCCTTAGACCCTTCAGCGTGCCGGCCGGCACTCTAACCACTGAGCAACACCAGCCAGGGCCCACTTCTCGCGAACTTTCTCTGGACTTCTTATTTGTTCGTTCCTCGTGGTGGTTCTTAGGAAGCAGCAAGTCTTTTAAGCCCCCTCAGCCGGCCAGGGTGCTACTTGACTGGTGCACGGTTTTGTGGCCAGAATACTTTTGACTTTCCATTGCCTTCTGTCTCCGGCCGGAACCTCCCCTTATCCAAGGCCCTCCCTCTCTGCCTGCCCCACGGCGCATCCGCATCCGTGGTGCTGTGCCTCAGGCCCGCCTGCCCACTGGCTCTTGTTTCTCAGGAAGGTGAGAATAATGACAAGTTCTTCACCCACCCCAAGAACGCCAAAGCGCTGGCGGCCTACCTCTTCGCACACAATCACCTCTTCTACCTGATGGAGCTGTCCACGGCCCTGCTCCTGCTGCTGCTGTCCCTGTGCGAGGCGCCCGCCGTCCCCGCGCTCCGGCTCGGCATTTACGTGAGTGTCCAAGTGGCTGGGGACCACTGCTTTTGGGGGGTTGGGGGGGCGCAAGCACCAGACACCATCACTCAGGCTAATGAAAGCTTGAAAGGGAGCATTCTGGAAGGGGAGACAGTGCAAAAGGATTTAGAACAGACGGGCCCTGGGAGGTCATAGAGGACTCGGGAGCAGCAGTGACATTCTGCTCATTCGGAGATGCCTCTGATTGCCTCACTTAGGACCAGCGGCCACACCTTGGCTCCAGGTGGGCAGCACACCTGGTAGCAGCCCCACCCACTCTTTCCAACCTCAGGAAAAGGTGGTCGGGTGTGATCGCCACACGGGCCAGTGATGCCATATCTCCATGCCCTTTGGTTGCAGGTCCATGCGACCCTGGAGCTGTTTGCCCTGATGGTAGTCTTCTTTGAACTCTGCATGAAGCTGCGGTGGCTGGGCCTCCACACGTTCATCCGGCACAAGCGGACCATGGTCAAGGTGACGTGAGCATCTCCTTACAGCATCTTCTCCCATGTCATCTTCAGGCCTGTCTCTTCAGTTCAGTCCCAAATCCCCCCATGCTCAGAAGTGTGACCCTGGGTGTCCATCCTCGCTGTGCTCCAGCCTCGCAGAGCCATGCTCCAGAGGTCGTGCTGACAGTAGCTAACGTGATTCAGAATGTGGGGCGCGCCGAGCACTGGCACAGTAACCTTTGGGGGAGATGCAGCACTATTCCAGGTTCACATCCAGCCAGACAGAGTACGGGATTCAAACCCAGGCCTGGGGGGTGGTCTCCAAGCCCACGCGCATCTATAACCAGCATCGTACACATTCTCTCTGTGCAACAGAGAGGCATAAGTAGGAGCATGTCGAGTGGCACTTGGCAGTGTAAAAAGCATGCACACTTGTCCAGAGAAAGTGTCCCGGGAATCGGAGATCCAGGTGCGCTGCAGACCTACCTCAGTGGTCCTCGTGGTGCACGTCAGGAGAGCCAAATCCAGGGGGCGGGTAGATGTGGCAGGCAGAGTGGCAGTTTTGCTGAGCGAGTACCATCTGAGGAGCTGCCGGGAACATTCCCCTTGGGTGCATCCTCCTGGGACCACACATCTGTGCCACTAGCCCAGGGCTCTTCCCCTGGGGCCACTTGGTGTTGGGGGAGGGTGCTGGAGAGAAGGGACAGGCCTCTTGAGACCAGAGTGGGCAAGTCTGTAGCCAGCCCTGAGTCCAGGGGATTCGGGCTGGGGGGCCGGGTGGAGGAGCTGACGGTGCTCTGTGCCTGTCCGCCCCCAGACCTCCGTGCTGGTGGTGCAGTTCATCGAGGCCATCGTGGTGCTGGTACGGCAGATGTCCCACATGCGCGTGACCCGGGCTCTGCGCTGCATTTTTCTGGTGGACTGTCGGTACTGCGGTGGCGTCCGGCGGTAAGGCCTGGGGGAGGAGCTGCTCAGACAGTCGCTATCATGGCCTGGCCTGGACCCCTGGGCCAGTGGAGCAGGACCCCGTGAGTCAAGTAGCGATAAGATCCGTCCTTCGAATTTTTAGGATCTAAGCACTCTCACTTCCCCCTGCCCTTCAGCCACGCGTAGGGGCAGGTGGCATTCCAGCTGATGTTCAGGTGTCCTGATGCCAGGCCCAGGGCTCTTTCCCAACTTACAGCTTTCTGGGGCTGGCTCCCCTCTCTAAGCACATTATCTGCCCCAACATAACAGCAGCAGCGCCTAAAAGCAGACAACTTGGCGAAAAGTCCACGTGGCTTGGCAGGCTGTCTTGGTACCTCCCCTGAGACCAGGGGCCTGCACTCAAACCAGTCCATCAGCCTAGAGCTAAACTTAGCTTTTCAGACTCCATCCGGAATATCTCTTGGCTGGGGCACTGTGGATAAGAATGGGCTAGCAGTGCATCCTTTGCACCCATCCTCAAAGCTGGACACAGGTGTCTGAGGACCAGGTGGCCCTGAACTATCTTCATGCACCCCACTTCTCGTGGAAGCCAACCTGTGCCCCCAAGGTCATGCACTTGGCCCCCTGCCGCCCTCTCCCTCTCTTGCTGGGCACTCGCCCACTTGGACTCTGTAGGCAGATGGAGGTAGGTGGCTGATAGTGCTACACCTGCCTCCATTCTCCCTGTCACCCACTGAGTGGAAGTCTTCCAGGACAACCCTAAGTGTGATGTCACAAGCTGGGATGCAATGGTATTTAGTGTTGGGAGTCAAGAGCACCGGGCCCCGGTCTCTATAAGTGCATACCCCACTGAGGAGTCCCAGACAGCGCCCCTCGGGCCCCGCCCCGCCCCAGGCTGCACCTCACCCCTCCTGGCCCCTGTCTCCCCAGCAACCTTCGGCAGATCTTCCAGTCCCTGCCACCCTTCATGGACATCCTCCTGCTGCTGCTGTTCTTCATGATCATTTTCGCCATCCTTGGTGAGTTCCCCACACCCAGGACCAAGCGGTCTCTGAAAGCTAAGTCCTAGTGGGAGAAACATTTACTTTGACAGTTTTGGAGATTCAGAAAGGTTTTACAAATTATGTAAATACCTATGGGTGAGTTTTGTTTGGTCTAAAAATGTTGAGCCTGCATTTTAAAATCCGATTTTTATACAAAAATACAGACTTCTAGCCTGTTTAATACTAGACCTGATGGTACTAGACTTTTTTAATACTAGACCTGAGGCCACGTTTCTGAATAGTTGCGTTTACCCAGTGCCTGGTAGCACCTGCTCCCTTTAGACGGAGCACGTGTTCCCCAGAGAGCTGCAGTCCCCACCACTCCCTATTGCTCTCCTTCTGCCCACTGCTCTCATTTACATTTATTGGTCCAATCCTTTGACATCTTTTCAACCTGTTTTCCACTACCTTTTAGGTTTCTACTTGTTTTCCCCTAATCCTTCAGACCCCGTAAGTAATCACGTGTTTTGTCTGTTTTGTCCTTTATGTGAGGCTTTCCCCTCTGACAAGGTGGCTGGACTGACTCCCTGGCTACATGAGGAAGGGAGGCCCTGCCTGGCTTTGAGTCACAGCTTATGGCCCCTGAAAGTCCCCATCACTTTGACTCGAGCCATTCCCTTCCTTGAGCGTTAAGGGGCATGTTTTCCCATCCTGAGAGTCATGTTCCCGGGATAAGATTTGGAACGTGGGAACGTTTCAGAGGTTGCCAAGCTAATTGTGTGCAAACGTGATTCTCGGGGAGGAAAGTCCCAAAGTTAGGTGTCTGCTTCTCTGGGAAGCGTGTTCAGAAAGGCAGAGTCCCCACTCCAGTTTGCTCATCCCTCTGCCACCCCTTAGGGATTCTGCGGGGGGAGGGAGAGCTGGTGGGCTGAGGAGGGGGTGGGGGAAGGGCAGGGCGCACCCTGTCCCAGGTGGTGTGTGCTCCTGGGCTGGCTCCAGCGCTCCTCCCGCCTCCTTTCCTAACAGTACTTCAGCACCCTGGAGAGCAGCATCGTCAGTCTGTTCGTCCTTCTGACCACAGCCAAGTAAGCATGGGCCCTGCTTTGGCTCCAGCCCTCTGCTAGTGCCCAGGGTCTTCTCCTCTCCCCGGCCCAGAATATTCCACGTCTCAGCCCACACAGGTGCTCGGGGCACTTTGGGGAATGGAAGTGGCCTGGAGACTTGGAGCCCGGGAGGTGGGGTGGGACTGGGGAGGCAGAAAAGAGAGAAGTCCTTAGAGAAGACGGAGGCGGGCAGAGCGGGGCCCTGCGGGTAACACTCTGCACACGCAGCTTCCCGGACGTGATGATGCCGTCCTACTCCCGGAACCCCTGGTCCTGCGTCTTCTTCATCGTGTACCTCTCCATCGAGCTGTACTTCATCATGAACCTGGTGCGTGACCGTGCCCCGTGCTGCACCAGAGCAGCCTGCGCGGGGCTGGGCGCCTGGGGACGCAAACGGAGGGGCTGCGTGAGCTGGGGGTGGGGGGCCCAGGCTGCAGGCAAATGTCAGGAGGGCACAGGATGGACACAGCCTTCCTGGCCGTCGGCCATCGGCCCGAGCTGAACTGGGCGGAGAGCCCAGCGTGCCCTTGCCCGCTTCCTTCTCGGCTTATAAAACTGCCCAGCCAGGGGCGAGGTGGAGAGGGAGAGAAGGACCGGGGAAATGTTATAACAATGTCTTCACGGATCTGAAGAGAGAAAACAGGCAAGTGGCAATGCGTGGCCTTCCTCTGCTGCCCCAGGAGGGCCAGGCAGGAGGGGCACCCCAAGCCCCATTCTGGGGCGTGTGGAAGAGCGCCCTCTGGAGACAGGATACGCTCCCGACTCCTTGAGGTCCCGCCACGCAGGGCACACACGTCTCTGCTCCTCCCTTGCAGCTTCTGGCCGTGGTGTTCGACACCTTCAATGACATCGAGAAACGCAAGTTCAAGTCTTTGCTGCTGCATAAGCGGACTGCCATCCAGCACGCATACCGCCTGCTCATCAGCGAGCGGGTAGGGAGGGCTGGGGCTTGGTCCCAGCTCCCCCTCCCTTGCCCTGGGCAGCCTCTAAGCAGGACAGCTTTAGGAGGCAGGAGTCCTGTCCTTGGGAGGACAAGAAGGGGCCCGGCGCCTTGGGACCCATCCTGTGCTGGGCACCCGGAGTGGTTGCCCCGAAGGGGAGGGGTGGTCTGGGCTTGATATTCTCCAGTGTTGACATGGCCATTCTTCCTGTCCCCCAGAGGCCCGCCGGCATCTCCTACAGGCAGTTTGAAGGCCTGATGCGCTTCTACAAGCCCCGGATGAATGCTGGGGAGCGCTACCTTACTTTCAAGGCCCTGAATCAGAGCAACACGCCTCTGCTCAGGTAGGAGCGCCGGCCAGGTGGGGGCGCTGTGGCCCAAGGAGGTATTCACGAGAGGGAGCTGGGTGTGCTAAGGCCCTGGGAAGTGGGCGGGCAAAAAGCCTGTTAGAGACTTTAGTTTTCTTCGAGATTCTTATACACATAGACTGTTTTCACCGGGGTTCTTTCTGCAAGTGACAGAAGTCCCGCCCAAATTTAATTCAAGCTGACTTGACAAAAATGGAATATATTGGATCATGAAGTGACTGACCCAGCTGCTAAGAGTGAGGTGGGGCGGTCACATGTGAGCAGATCCACGGGGGGGGGGCACGTGCGTGCACACACACACACACCCCTGGCGCAGCCTCAGGGCTGGCCGTGGGATCTCCAGAGGCAGTCTCGCTCTTCTAGACTGCTGATGACCAAACCCTTCTTTTTAATCTGAAAAGAAGCAGGCCAGCCATAGAGACGAGGGTAAGCGAGCTCTGTGTGGGCTGAACTCTCAGCCCATTTGTTCTATTAAGTCCTCTGCTAACAGAGGCTCAGTCCCCATCCAGGTAAGAGTTATAGTAATCCAAGGGGGAGCAAAGGTGTCACTCAGTGTGGACTAAGTGGATTAAGTGTTCATAGCACCTGGAGAAAGGAGATCAAAATGCCTGCAGATGAGAGTCCCCTGGGCGCTGATGTGCTGGGACTCCCAGATGTCCCCTCCCCTTCCCACCTTCACCCCTTAAAGTGACCACAGGCAGGTGAGTGGGAGAAGCGAAGCTCACTGGGAGCATTCTGATTTATTTTTTATTTTTTTGCCTTTTCATGTTGCTGTCGCAGCCTGAAGGACTTTTATGATATCTACGAAGTCACCGCCTTGAAGTGGAAGGTGAGCACACGTGTGAGACCAGAGAGGAAGCAGACAGACAGCTCCACGGGGAGATGAGGCCGAGAGGCACCCGAGGTCCAGCTCTTTCCCAACCAGAACAGCTGAGTTCTGGGCACTGCAGGGACACCAGGTGGCCCCAGCTCCCCATCTGCCTGTACACGTGCAATACAGTGTCCTGGTCAAGAGCACCGAATCTCAGACCCCATTCGTTACCCTGTGACATCAGGCCACTTATCTAACTTTTCCCAGGCTTGTCTCACCTGGGAAATGGGCTAACGACAGTTCCGACCTTCAGAGTTATTTTCAGGGTTATATAAAAGTAAGGTACATGCATGGCCCAGTTAAATACTCCGTGGTCATTGGCTGGCCTTGTTGTTACTTGGATCCCTGAGTATTTTCACTGTCCCCCAAGTCAGCCTGGTAAGCAGGGAAGGACTGGCTCCCTGGTCCCCAGGGTTAGGTTCTGGTCCCGGGTCTTAACGCCTCTCCTATGGCCCTATCTCCTGGCCAGGCAAAGAAAAATCGAGAACATTGGTTCGATGAACTTCCCAGGACAGCGTTCCTCATCTTCAAAGGTAAGGTTCAACTGAACGCGGCGTCTTGGCAGCTGGGGACAGATGTAGGTTTCCAGAGACCACAGATGAGCATTGTGAGAGCATGCTCAGAGTGTACTTGTGTGTGTGCGTGAATGTGTGAGTGTAAAAGAGACAGAGAGTGTGTGATTACCCCAGCAGGGGAAAAAGTGTTGGACTAGGAGGGAAATTGCTAACTTAAAAACTAAACCAAAAGACATTTGTGGACTATTCATTCATTAAAAAAAATTTACTGAATCTGCTAATTATAGAAAAATGAAAATTTCCCACCCAGAGATAACCATTCATTTTCTAATGCATTTCCTTCTGATGTTGGTTATTTTTTCTACACATTTTAAAAACAGTCATGGGATTACATTATATATTCTGTTCAGAAACCTGCCTTTTTATCTGATAGTATATTTTGCAGTGGTCAGCAGCATTTTGTTCTGTTTTGTCCCAGCTCTGGGTTGCCCAGGCTGCCCCCAGAGCACCTGTTGCCGGTGTAGTTGTGTCCAGATGTCTGAGTGTCGCTCGCAGAACAGGCCCTTCCCTTTTCACCCCTGGCATAAATACCTGGTTGCTTATACGCATGAACTCCGTAGTAGGGGATGTGTATGTACTTGCATATGAAAACTTACATGCTAACATCTCCTCTCTTCCAATAGGAATTAATATCCTTGTGAAGTCCAAAGCCTTCCAGTATTTCATGTGTAAGTGTGAGCTGTCAAAGCCCTGGGCCCCTTCCCTCCCAAGTCTCAGTCTTTCCAAGGTGATAGGCCAGAGGTCAGTCCTGCAGCCAGTCCTGGTTTTCACGCTTCATTGTGGACAATTCCCAACATGTATAAAAGCGGGGAGAACAGCCCAGCCAGTGTGGCTCAGTGGTTGAGCATCGACCTGTGATCCAGGAGATTGCGGTTCGATTCCCTGCCAGGGCAATTTAAAACAAGAAAGTGGGGAGAATATAATGAACATCCATGCACCTACCCATCACCCAGCTTAAACACTTATCCAGTAGCCAGTCTTTTCTTGTGCATCTCTGACCTCGCTCCAGCTCAGTATACACTCTCCAGCCCTGGATTTTTATTTTTTTTTAATGTTTTTATTGATTTTTAGACAGGAAGGGAGAGGGAAAGAGAGATAGAAACATCGATGAGAGAGAAACATCATCGATTGGCTGCCTCCTGCACGCCCCCCACTGGGGATTGAGCCCAAAACCCAGGCATGTGCCTTGACCAGGAATTGAACCTGCCACCTTTCACTGCATGGGATGACCTGAGCCACACCGGCCAGGGCATTGTGCAGTCATTTTAAAGTTAGACATCTCTAAGGAAAAACAAATATTTCCAATACTCAAACCCTTTGTATATTGTCCATGGTCTATACTGACTTAGAATAATCTATAGGTTTTCCTGAAACATCTAAACTGGTTCCCCCACAGTGACATGGAGGGTGTTTTTAGAAATCCATAGCTGTTTCTCAGCGAAACCACCAGTTGATTTAGCTCATATGGTAAAAGCACTAAGTGGAAGGAAGTCACCTGTCACATGGGCTTGTGGAGCTGCCCAGAAATAACCAGGGGCTGTAGGTGTGGCCTGTAGACGTTCATGCCCGCCTGCACTTTCTTTGACTGTTATGGGCCTGTCTGTTGCAGACTTGGTGGTGGCGGTCAATGGGGTCTGGGTCCTCGTGGAGACGTTCATGCTGAAAGGTGAGCCGGGCTGGGGGACTGGTCTGTCCTGCGGGCCCGCCTGGCCCGCCTCTTGAGCTGCTGCCTCTGTCCTGCAGGCGGGAACTTCTTCTCCAAGCACGTGCCCTGGAGTTCCCTCGTCTTTCTCACCAGTAAGTCTCCGGTGTGGCTTTGCCAACCGGCTTGTCATAAACACTGGCTGGGAGAACTGTCGTTTGGTTTAGGACCTCCTGGCTCTGAAACAGGGAAGCTTGACGAGAAGGGAGCAGAAATTGAGTCTGATTCCATCCCACCCATTTCAAACTCTTCCATGGTTCTCTGTCTTCCAGATTAAATCTCTGTCCTGGGTGTGCTCACATCCCCTGGCCTCACGGGGTCCCTTCCACCTTCTCTTTGGCCTCTTTGGCCAGTAGCGCCACTTGTGCCCCCCACCCCCCTGCAGCCCTCCTGAACAGTGTCACACTCCCAAGTGCCCCATACCCCTCCTTACCACAGGGCCTTTGCACCGGCTGTTTCCTCTGCCTGACCGACATCCCCCCTCCTCTTATATCCCTGAGCACAGTGGTGTCCTCACCTGCTCACAGTCTTTCCTCCCATCTGCACCGCAAGCCCAGTTGGAGTGAGCACTCACTGTGTTCACCTCTACATGCCCAGCACCCAACACAATGCCTGGAACAGAAGAGGGGCAGGGAATTCCTGTTGGGTGGACAGAGGGGTGGCTGGGCTGTTCCCAGAGAGGGGGAGGGGAGGCCCCTGTTCTTAGCAAGTTGCCCCAGCATCCGGGCCAGGCCCTCTCCTGGAGCCCGCACTCCCAGCATGGGCGCTGGGTGTGAGGTGACTGTCTGGAGGGCTTGCTGCCTGCGGGGGAGGCTGGAGACCTCGGAAGGTTCTCCGAGAGGAAACTAAGCCAGGCCAAGTGTGGGAGGCCATGGAAGGACCGCTGCTAACGCCTGCTCCCGTTCACAGTCTACGGGGTGGAGCTGTTCCTAAAGGTCGCCGGCCTGGGCCCCGTGGAATACCTGTCCTCCGGCTGGAACCTGTAAGTGGAGAGCGGCCTTCTTAACCCCGTCACAGAGGTCAATGGAGGTGGCCCGCCCCTCCCCACACTCCCACAGCATGCACGCCATGTCTGCAGTCACAGAAGGGAGGCACAAGGACAGGTCACGGCCTTTCTCCGCCTGTGACTCTGGGACTTCCTGGGGGCAGGCTCTGGTCTTACTTTCAGGCCACCCATGCCAGCCCCTCCTGCACACGGCCCTGAGGGTCCTGAGGCCCGTGGACTCTTCCTGAGCCCTTTACCTCCACCCCACCCCTAACACAGCTGAACTCTTTTCCGTAAAAACCATGATGCCCACAGAGAAGGGAGCCCCACTGCCTCGCCAGGGCCCTCCTCCCCATCTCACTGAGATCTCAGGAGGTCACTTACTGCCCGTTAAAGTGAACTCACCCATGAAATCAGGCCGCACTCACGAGGTCTGAGAGGGAAACAAGTTAATGAGCAGAAAAGAGTCCACAGGACAGTCCGGGGCTCAATGTGTGTCTGTAGGGGAGAGGGGCCCTCTGCCCTGATCGGGGCTAGCTGATCTCCAGATGGGATCCTACTTGCCAACCCTGCCCCTCCCTCAGGGACCTCATTAGGGCAGGCAGCCACCTGTGTAACCGATGTCTGTGGTTAGACCAGTGCAGGACTTCCCGACCCCCGAGATGTGAGCTGTGATGGCACCTGGCCACAGCAACCTTGGACACCCCAGGGTGGCAGGAAGCTGCATCCCGCCTGGCTGGCCATGGGCCCCTGCTGGGCATGCTCTTGCTTTTGCGGCGGTTGGCATGTGGGACCCTTGGAAGGGCGAGCCGAGACGGGGCTGGGATGCCGGCTGTGGTGAGGGACGCCAGGTGGCCCCATGGACGGCTCCCCCTCTCCCTCTCTCTCTCCCTCCCAGGTTCGACTTCTCCGTCACAGCATTCGCCTTCCTGGGACTGCTGGCTCTGGCCTTCAACATGGAGCCCTTCTACTTCATAGTGGTCCTGCGTCCTCTCCAGCTGCTGAGGTGACAGGGGCAGGGCTGGGGTGGGGACAGACGGGCAGGAGGAGGGTGGGAAAAGCCTGGGGATGGTCTGGGAAGTGACCAGAAGGAGCCAGAAGACTCCCAAGCCTGGGGTCAGAGACCGCAGTGCCCCCTGCAGAAGCACCCAGGACCACTGTCTCATGTCACCGGGACCAGTCACCTCTCACTATGGAAGAGAAACACGGCTCGGGTGAACTTGGCCCAGGTGCCGACCGCTGCGGCCACAGAAACGCATGTGGTCACCATCACAAACAGAAGGCACAGCCTCTGAGGGCCCAAAGGGACTTTTGAGGGCCCCCCCTTTGCTTTTCTGGAGCAGCCTCTAGTCAAAAAAAGCCCTCACTTGGTCTCGCCTCTTTCCCAGGGACCGTTATGGGGACTCAGTAAAGCGTGGCTCTGGGACGGTGTCCCTCACAGCCGAGGGACCTTAAGCTCTTCGTCCTCAGGAGCCTGGGTTTCTTCCCGACTATCCAGCTCCGATCTCACACGTGCCCATCACCCCGCCCCGTCGCTCCTGGAGGAGAGGGGGGGTGTGGGGTGGGCCCGGGGCTGCGTCTCGGGGGGAACCTGCTGCCGTGCCCGGTGGTGGTGGCCGGCCGGGCGGACGTCAGCTCCTCCCCCCTCCACCGCCGCCCTCTCTTTACCGATGAGCCACCGCGCCCCGGGCTCCTCTGTTCCCTTCTCTCTCGGGTGCCGCGCTGTCCCGAGCCTCCTCGCTGCATCTGTGAGCCGTGGTGAGCAGCCACGTTGCTCCCGCCTCGCCCGAGGGGGACACACAGCACGGCTCTGCGCCCCTTTGGGGACGGGCCTGTCCAGCCCCGATGTCCTGGGTGATGGCGGACGGAGGGCCCTGGCCTGCCGTCTGCACGGTGCCGTGGAAGGCAGGGCCGCGGCCGCATCCTGCGTCTGAAAGTCACCCGGCCTCCTTCCCTCGCTCAGGCTGTTCAAACTGAAAAAGCGTTACCGCAACGTGCTGGACACCATGTTTGAGCTGCTGCCCCGGATGGCCAGGTACTACCCTGCCTCTGGGCCCCAGGGCCAGCCGTCCTGCGGCTTGTGCCCCCTAGGGGCGGGCACCTGGGCGGTAGAGGGGGGAGAGGAAGAGTCCCGGAAAGGACTGGAATCGAGGGTCTGCTGGGTCTTCAAGGAGGCTGAGCTCTTGGCCACCACAGGTCTCCCTGGCTCCATGTCCCTCCACTGACTTGTCTGAGCTATTTAGTAGGGAGGGCAGGGAGCTGTCAGCTCACTTACCACCTGTGTCTGCGTTCACAGGTAAGGGGTCACCTGTGAGTCTGCCTTCACAGGTAAGGGGTGAATCTCTGGTCAAGGGGCATCTGTTCAGAGAGTCCTCCTTCGAGCCGTTTTTGACCCCAGACCTGAATCACGAGGCCCCCTCCCTGCAGGCACTTCCCAGCCAGTGAACCTGGCAAGGGGCATCCTCTCCACCAGTCAGCTCGGGGGTCTGAGGAGGCCGGGCTGCCGGAGGAGGCGGGCTCCCCCCGGGCCCTGGTTCACCCTGGCCTCTGCCCCTCCTCCCCAGCCTGGGCCTCACGCTGCTCATCTTCTACTACTCCTTCGCCATTGTGGGCATGGAGTTCTTCTGCGGGATCCTGTACCCCAACTGCTGCAAGTGAGTTTGCTGCGGGGCCCCTGGTCGGCCCAGTCCCGGCCCCTGTACCTCCAGAGAATCAGAGCCCGGGCGGGCACGCCCACCTCCCCGCGGCCCAGTGCACCCTCCTTGGCCTCAGGGTCCTCAGGGGCACCCCTGTCCAAGCCACAGCACCCTTGAAAGCCCCGGGAATCACCTTGCTTTGATTTCAGGGCTCAGTTCAGTGCAATAGTTAAGTGAGGGGCCTGGAAGCAGAGAGCTGTCTGCAGTGAGGACATCTGAGCAGTTTCCCTGTCGCCCGGCAGGGACCAGGAGCCACACTCCAACCAGGCCTCCATCAGCTTACTCTTTGGGCCGAGGGCTTTGGGCCTCTCGAGGACCAAGTGTGGCCTGGAGCCTGAGGCCCATGGCTTCCTTCTGTGTCTCTCTAGGGGCGGCTGGGGACCTGGGCAGACACGTTAACCAGGGGTGACCAATTAGAATAAGACAGACACCTGTGAGAACGTCTGTGGGGACAGGGATAGAGTGGGGAGCCAGACCCCCATGACCTCTCCCTCCCTTTCCCCCTCCCTCCCTCCCTGCCACCAGGATGAAAGCGTTGTCCTCTGCCTTTAACTCCCTATCCAGTGTTCCCTTTATTATTTGGTCCTTATGGCCTTGAGCACTGGGAAAGAAACACCTTCTGGAGCCACTGGTAGCTATTTCGAGTGTCAGGCTGAGCTCGGAACCAGCAGCCTAGGATAGTGGGTCACAGGCTTTCACCAGGGCAGCCACTTAAAAGTGCAAACTCCAGACCCCACCCTGCAAATCTGGCGCAGTGTGTGCCTGGCAAGAGGCTCAGGACCTGCCTTCTGAGCAAGCTCCCTGGGGGCCCAGGACCAGGCTTGCAGAGCCACAGGCATGGATTTGAACAGATGAACCATAAAGAATTTAAATAAAAGTAGCAAATCAGCTCCCAGAACCGAGGCAGCAGCCTGTCAGGACACCTGGCCAGGTGCCAGAGGGAGCCTGACAAGGAGCTTTCCCCTCCCTGGGTTGCTGTCCCTCAGCCGGCCTCGAGCAGATCCCAGGTGGGGGTCCTGAGGGGCACAGTCTCCTCTTCCCAGCAGTGTCTCCCGAGAGTGGCTCAGAGGGCGGAGGCCTGTCCAGCAGCAGAGAGATGCCAAGTGGAGGTGGATAAGGGGGGGCAAGCCTGGGGGGCAGGTGAGAGCTGGAGGGCTGGGCAGGAACCCAGGCTGGGTCAGGACAGCGCCCCTCAGTCAGACCTTGGTTTGCTTAAATATTTTGTTCTCTGTCGAGGTGACCAGTTGTGTCGTGACCGTCCCTTCTGCCCCTTTGTCTCCCTGCCAGTACAAGCACAGTGGCAGATGCCTACCGCTGGCTCAATCACACCGTGGGCAACAGGACCGTGGTGGAGGACGGCTACTATTATCTCAATAATTTTGACAACATCCTGAACAGCTTTGGTGAGTGCAGAAATCTCAGGCGGGACACTCCCTGGGCCTTTGTCACCTCAGGTCCCAGAGGTGGTAGAGCAGGGCTGTCTGCGGCCTGTCCCTCCAGCACCCAGGATCTCTGGAGAGAGGCCACTTGAAACTGACTTTGAAAGAGTGGGTCTGATCACGATCTTTTTCTTTCCCCTTCCCTTTGGCAGTGACCTTGTTTGAGCTTACAGTTGTCAACAACTGGTACATCATCATGGTAAGGACCTCAGTCAGCTCCCGGGGGGCGTCTTTCCACCATCCTCTAAGGCCAGCTCCGGGTCTCCCCTGGCCCAGTGTGGGGTACATTGCTCTCCCCATTCCCTGCAGAGGGTAACTTCCTGGAGCACAAAGGGTTGGCGATCTACCGGGGGGCCACCATGGGGGCTCAGGGGCCACCCCTTGGCTGGACTTGGCTTTTGTCCCTGCTCCCCACACATCCCCCAGCAGCCAGGAGATGCCAGTCAGCCTCTGGTCTGTGTCCTTCTGCTCCACCATGGGAGAGACTTTTCAATCCAGAAGCATTGTGGCAGTGGTCGTTGTTGGGTTTTATTTAAATTCCTCAAACTCTTCCAAATGCCATCCCTGCTTGGGACAGACTGTTAGTCTCTGGGACCATTCAGGCCTATGCAGCACAGAGGAATTTTTAGACCCAAGGGACCAAGATCCCCCTCCTGTGTCTCCCACAACCAAAGGCAAATCAGGGACGGTTCTGTGAAAAGCCTGGCCGTGTAGGGGCCATGGAATAGCCCCAGTGGACAGTGACTCCCCCCCACACACCTCCCCCCCAGGCAGTCGCTCACTGGCTGCTTCCCTGTGTCTCCAGGAAGGTGTCACCTCCCAGACCTCCCACTGGAGCCGCCTGTACTTCATGACCTTTTATATCGTGACCATGGTAGGTCCGGGGCCACAGGTGCCCGACCTGAGTCCCCAGCCGCCCCTGCTCAGTGGGCAGCAGCTCGGGGGAGGGAGGACAGGGCCTGGGACACGTCTGAGCGGCTCTCCTGGTGGGTGGGGGGCCCCGAAGCAGCTCACCCCCCCCCCCATCCTATCTCTCTAACTCCCCTCTCTGCCCGCCAGGTGGTGATGACCATCATCGTCGCCTTCATCCTCGAGGCCTTTGTCTTCCGAATGAACTTCAGTCGCAAGAATCAGGACTCAGAAGGTCTGTGCAGGGAGCAGGAGCATTGGCTGTCCAGCGGTCCGCTTATGGGCTGTCTGACAGCTCAACTTATGTATGTGGCTTATCTTTCGGGATCTCTCATTCCCGTTGATGTTCAGATGTTTGACGACAGACACATGCTCTTGATCTCATTTTTAAAATAGAAACGATACATGTCACAGTTTAAGAAAAATCACAGAGCAGAGCCAGGCTTCTTGTGGGCAGAGCAGCTGTCCTGCCTCCCAGAGACTTCTCGCTCTTGGCTTTCTCCACGTTTCTAAGTAACATGTTCCCACCACGGTTCTGGACTTACAGGGTGGGAACCCTGCGGACTGCAGAGCCCATAGCGCTTCCTCTGCAGCTTGGTGATCCCGGCTCTCACAGTTGCCTCGAGTCTCCCAGGTTGCATAGCTTTCTGCACCCTGGCCCTCCATTCTCTCCAGATTCTCCCTCAAGACTGCCACATACCTGTTACTGCTTGTTCCCAAGTCTCTGTCGTGTCAGGCTGGCTGACCCTTTTCTTTTTGCTCGAAGACTCCCTCCCGAAACCCTCTGTCCCCTGCAAGCTGCTGGCCTGACCGTGGATCCTCACCCCCACAGCAGAGGGAGGGGAAGGGGTGAGATGCCCCACGGCAGGCAGGAGAAGGAGACCCCTGCAGGGGAGGACGGTTAACCCAGCACAGGCCAGAAGGCGATTCTGAGCCCAGGCTCCCTGCTCCCCCGTAGTTGACGGTGGCATCGTCGTCGAGAAGGAAATCTCCAAGGACGAGCTGCTCGCTGTCCTCAAGCTGTACCGAGAAACGCAGGGAGCGGCCTCGGATGTCTCCCGGCTGCTCAAGATCCTCTCCCAGATGGAGAGAAACGAGGTGAGGGGCCCGCCTGGGGAGGGCAGGCTGTAGCTGAGTCCCTCCCCCACCGTCCATCCTTTCAAGTTTTGGCGACACTTTTGGGTGGCGTCGTAGCAAAAGCCAGAGGAGCGGGCCAGGCCCGTGCGGCGGGTGGGTGCCAGGGCCCGGCACCGTGGAGCCTGCAGCCTCCGCTCTTCCACAGCAAACCACCGTGGTGTTTCTGGGACGGAGATCGAGGACCAAAAGCGACCTGAGCCTGAAGATGTACCAAGAGGAGATTCAGGTAGGAGCGCCCCTGACCGCGCCCCAGCCAGGCGCTCGCCTGGGAGTGGCCCCCCTGCTGCCGAGCCGGGGCTGCGCTCCGGCCCCTCCGTGCATCAGCGAGCGGGAAGGTTGGCCGGGAGAGGCAGGATCACAGGCTGGGACCACTACCAGTGGTGCCCGGATTCAGGTTTGGGGGTGCCTTCGGGGCTCAGCCTTGAACCCCTCACCCCGTTCCCCTGGGTAGGCGCCTCCCGTCTGGTCTTTCACGTCACGGCCACTTGCGCCTTCTCAGAACCTCGGCTTCCTGCTCTGAAGTGCGCACAGTAGGAGACATAACAGGCAGAGGGAGGGGGGCCGCGGCGAGCAGGAGGGAGGACGTGGCCCGTAGGAACGAGGTGCTGTCCTTCCCTCTGGCCTCTGCCTCTCTGTCCACTCCCGGCCTTGGTTTCCCCTCCGTAAGATGAAGGGGCACAGAATTAGGCCATCTTGGTATTTTTTAAGCTCTAAAGTTCTGTGATTCAGATTCTTTCAAAACATGGTGTATTTTTTAATTCCTTAATCACCTGAAAAATGTCAGACGACGGCCGTAGGCAGGTGAGCTGTTTAAATTGTCTCAAGCTGCTCTCACAGCAGCGTTGGAGGGAGTCAGAAGAGGCCCCTTCACCGCTGGGTGGGGCTGACAGTCCCCCAGCCCCTGCGGGCAGAGCAGGCCGGGGAGGCGCAGGGCAGCTGGAAGGGGTGCAGCCGGCTCAGCCCCGTCCCCCTGTGCTCTAGGAGTGGTATGAGGAACACGCCCGCAAGCAGGAGGAGCAGCTCCACGACAGCGACGGCCACCTCCCCGCCTCCCAGCAGCCCCTGGGCAGCCGCCAGCGCTCCCAGACCATCACCTAACCCAGCTCGCGAAAGCCATCTCTTCTATGCAATAACACAATAGTATTATTTTCCTACGATGTATCGAAATAATATGTGTATATACATATGCACATATTCATATATATGCACATATTTATATGGAGACAAAGGAGAAGACAGAAAGACAAGATGGGGTTCGGTTTGTAACCACCTTGCCCCATTTTCTGGGACCATGGAAGTCAGTGTGCTCTGGGGGGCAGTCGGGCCCCTAGGAGCTCTTCCTAACAAAGCTCGGGAGGGATCTCCCCAGGCCACACCCACACGCAGAGGGGCTCTCGAGAGGCTAACTTCCCCCAGGGCCCCGTCAGGGTTTCTGTCTCTTGCTTTAGGGACAAAACCACTTATGAAGAAAAGAACCCACGTCCTCGGGGTTCATGTTTCGTTATATGGTAATGTAACAGGGTGGTGCTTTGGGGGACCTGTGCCTGGGAACTGAAAGAGGCCTACAGGGTGAGATTGTACCAGGTGGTCAGGTCTCAGCCCGTGTCATGTCCTGGCTCTGTGAGCCCTCTGTCCCACATCCCTTTCGGTTTGGTTTCTACTCTCGTTGCTGAAAATCCTAACGTGGCCTGGTGTGGACCCCAGGCCCAGCACAGGGAGGAAAGCCAGTGAGAGGCCAGCCGACAGCTGCCGCCCCGGGCCCATTCCTGCAACGGGCTTTCTCCACTAAGTCCCTTCTGCTTGCGATTGTCCTGTCCAGGCAAAAAGACATGCTGGTTAATTCAGGATTCTGCTGGAGACGACACTGATCCTTCACATGTGTGCATTAGGTTCCGCTGCTGGGACCCAAGTGAAGAGCCGATGCCCCACAGGCCTGTGGCCGAACCCCAGGGTCTCACTGGGTGGGGTGGTTGGTACAGAAGCAGGTTCGAGGGAACCCACAGTTCCCCTGGTAGCATGGGGAGTTCTCCGAGATCAGTGTGATCAGGGCAGGACCCCCTCCCTCCCCCCCCCGCCACTGGGCATCCCGGTCCAACCCCAGCTCTCCAGCTGCCTCCACAGCCTCCTGTGACTTAGGAGGGTGTTTGGGGGGCAGTAAGAGGGTCCCCTTGCCATGTCCTCTTCCCAGCAGGGCAGCACGCAATCCCGGGGGTACAGTACCCAGCTCCCCATGCCCTCCCCCCCGCACCATCTCCGAGGTGGAGCCCGACCCCCCCCCACACACCCCATAGCCAAGGCTGCACAGCTCTGCCCCTTGCCCAGGAGGAGAGTGGGCATTTTTTTGTTTTTAAAGCACAGCCCTTTGGGGGCGAGGAGATCACTGGGAACCAGGTTCCCACAGAGGCTGACAGTGTCCTCTGTCTCCAGAGAGCCACCGGCCAGAACCCCTTCCCCTCTCAAGAAATTTCATTTGCACAACTGGGTGCCTTGTAAGCTTTTGTGTACTGAAGCGGGAATTTTGGAAGCAGGGGTCCCACCTGAGCCTCTGAGACCTCTGTCTAGTTCCTTTTGCCCCCAGGGGCTATAAACCTGGGAGGGGCACCAGGGTCCTTGAGGCCCCCAGGGTGAGGGCTGGCACCAGGAAGGGGCGGGTCTAGGCTGGTCCCCCTAACCCTGTCCCACGGCCTCGTCAGGTTGTTCCTCAGACTTGCACGTAGGTTCAGGGAGCGGGTGTGACTCAGGGCTGAGCTCTGCGGGACCTAGGACACCATCCAGTTTAGATGCCCCCTCACCTCCCACATCATAGCCAAGTGAAACCAGGCTGAGACTCGCCCACTTGCCCTGGGTTCGGACAACCCCTTTGTGGCCGTGCCCCTCCTCGCGCCCCTCCCCCCACCCAGCCTTACTCCACACCAAGCGACAATCATTTTGTACCGACAGCGGGAACAGCCCTGTGAGGTTTTGTACATCGGTGATTTGTTACCTACAATACCCACTGTGTCTCCGGACTTCTGGCATATTAATAATAAAAGAGCCTCTGCTTTGTAAGTGTGGCTGCTGCCTCGTGATGTCTGCCAGGTGCCATTCCTGGCTTCTGGTATCGTGGGGGATGCAGGGAGGCCCCATCCATGGCCGTTCCTGACCCCGGCTCAGCCCCATCCCTAGATGTGCCCAGAAGCCAACATATCAGGCCCAAGAGCCCTGGACCAACCACACATCACCTGGCCCAGGAAAGGAAGAACTGGTTAGAGGCAGCTGTGTGTTATTTTCTGTATACTTGAAATATTTACTAACGATTTCATTGGGAAAAAGACGGCTGAATCCCTCTACTGCCGGCATAAGGCAATGGGGCAAATTCCTCGGTTGGCAGAGGGTGCTGGGGGCGGGGGTGGGGAACCATGGCCCTCCCTGGAGTTCGCAGGCGTCGGAACCCCAGCCCAGGGCTCCCCCTGAGGTAGGTTACCTCCCGTTTGCAGCTGGGAAAACCCAAGGTGCAGGGCACAGAGCTTGCCCACAGCCGGGGAGGTCCCAGAGGTCAGGTCTGTGGCAGCCATGAAGGGGGCCAGTGCCACGGGCTGACAGTTTGGAGCTACTGCGTTTAATAAAATATATTTCCGTGAAAATTTCACCTGTTTCTTTGGACTTTATTAACATGGTGACTAGAAAACTCAAAATTAGTTATGTGCCACATTCCGTTTCTGTTGGACGGTGCAGGTCTAGGACTCAGCCCATTACGGCCTGAGGCACACCAGGCCAGGCACCCTGCCCATGGGGGTCCCAGTTGCCATGACTCCCTAAACCTGGTTTTTGCAGCATTTGCGCCCTGAGGAGATGATGAAGGCAGGCACCAGGGGACACCAACGGGGAGGGGCCTGGGGCTCTGTAGCTGCCTCCAGCCCTGAACACTGCGAGTCTTCCCACAGCAGCCCCGAAGGCACCCAGGCATTCCCTTCACCCCAGCCTTGGAGAGGCCCTGGAGATAATTTAAGACGTCTCCTTTCTTCTGCTTGGGACTGTCCACCCAGTGAGCCCAGTGTCCAAAGCCCCAGGAAGGAGGCTTAGCTTTCCTCCCTGCACACAGCAGCGCCCGGGACCTCTAGCAAAGCGCCCGGCCCCATCCCGCCCACAGCGCGCTCCCCGCCGCGTGCGCCCACGCGGGTGCGGGCTCCACCGAAGGCACCTCCGTCTTCCATCCTCTTCCATCACCATCCATCTTCCAGCTCCCCGCCTGCGGGGACACCTCCCGGCCACCAGGTGGACCGGGACACATGGCTTCACTCACACACTTTTCAAGTGAATCACCCCAAATTCGGTGAGCAGGGCCACGGCGAGGAAGCTCGCGTAGAAGAGCAGCAGGCAGAAGCCGTAGCTCCTGTTCAGCTGGAAGCACTGCAGCGGGACCGAGACCAGGGAGCAGACGAGGCTGAGGCCCAGGGCGCCGGCCAGGACCCACACCAGCAGTCCGTCGGGCTCCAGCTGGGGACGGAGAGGACAAGGGAGAGGCCCGGTCACTGCAGCCAACAGCCCAACTGACGCTGGAGGGGCCGGCCAAGGCCTGCCCTGTGGGCTGCCCCACGTTCACCCCCAATTTTTTTTTCTTTTTAATCTCACCCAAGGATATTTTTCCCATTGGTTTTCAGAGAGGGTGGAAGGGGGAGACAGAGAGAAACATCGATTAGTTGCCTCCTACACACCCCCCGACCGGGGCTGGGTATCGAACCTGCAACTGAGTGAAGTGCCCTAGGCCAGAATCGAACCCGGGACCCTTCAGTCCGCGGGCCGATGCTCTAACCACTTAGCCAAACCGGCTAGGGTGACCCTCGATGTTTTAAGGCACCTGGTGTGGGCTAATTTGTCAGGGCAGCCCTAGGAAACTAATACAATATGTTAGATATACATTACATGAATTTGTTGAAAAATTCTGGAGCAAAACAGACAAGTACAAGGAAGTGAAACTGTCCCCACCCCACATCTCTTCCTTTTCGACTTAGCGCATATCTGACACTCACAGCCTCACACCTTCCCAGCCACCCCTAAGGGAGCATCCTCGCCAATCCACAGACGAGGAAACTGAGGAATCAGGAGGTGACAGAGCCCCAACATTAGTCCCGGCTCTTAACCAATACCCTGTCCTGCCTCCCCAGAGTGACACGTAGACATAGGTGTGGGCACGCAAACATATAGACGTGTACGTCACCCTGGCCAGAGTGGCTCAGTGGTTAGAGTGTCAACCGGACACCAAAGGGTCGTGGGCTTGATTTCCGGTCAAGGGCACTACCTGGGTTGCAGTTCGCTGCCCACCCGGGTCAGGGCGAGTGCTGGAGGCAACGAGGGCAGCCAGTCACGTGTCTCTCACATCTATGTTCCCTCCTCTCCCTCTCCCCCCTCCCTTCCACTTTCTCTCTCTGAAAAGCAATAGAAAAATATCCTCAGGTCAGGGTTAACAAAATGAAATAAAAAAAATAAGCTCTGTACATTAAATCTGCGAGCCGGGTTCAAGCAATTAGCGAGGGGTGAGAGCAACCTGTATTCCGCACCCAGCAGCACTCCGCGGTCCTCCCTCCTCGGCGACCTTTGCGGCGCCTGCCGTCTAATTAACAGCAGGAGCACTTTTCCTAAACTCAGCACAGGTGGTGGACTGCCAGGATGCGCATGCGCAGCGCACTCTCTCCACGGGGGGCCCACCCCAAGGCCCTATTATCTGGAACAGCCCGAGAATCGATAAAGAAAGGAATCTTTAAACCCAGGAAGAGTATAAGCAAAATTAGCAGAGCGTGTTTACCTTCGAGAAAGGCAAACTTTTCAAGCAGGAGTAAGGAAGGAGCTATTTGCTTCTGGGCGAGGCCACCGGGAGAGGCTGGCCCTCCTGCCAGCTAATTGCAAGGGAGCCCCAAGACCCAGAGGCGAGGAGGAAGGTGGAGGACTTTGTTCCCCTCAGTCCCACCACCTCGCCGCCTGGGGCATTCCGGGTGCTTTCACAAGCTGAGCCCTAAAGCCATCCTCTAGGCCACAGCCCCTCCTCAGCTTAATCTTTCCCTCATTTGGTCTCTGAATTCATGTCCTTCGGGATAGAGATGCTGGGATGGGGGGTGCAAACATACTGCCGTTTGCTGGGGGTGCCGTTTGTTTGCCGGGGGTGCCGTTTGCCCTGTGCAATATTTTAAAGTAACAAAAGTTCACCCTAGGAACCTCTATTTCTTCTCTAGAAAATCTGGACGACCTGGCCCCATGAGGCTCCTGAATCGCCCGGCATTTCCACTACCTGCCTGGCTGGGTTGGATTCCTGGCCAAGGGCGAGTATCTGGGTTGCAGGTTTGATCTCCGGCCCCTGTAGGGGCACGTGCTGGAGGCAACCAATCGATGTGTCTCTCACACTGATGTTTCTCTCTCTCTCCCCCTTCCAGTCTCTCTCTCGGGGGGGGGGGGGGGGGGGGGGGGGGGGGATCAATGGAAAAAAATATCCTCAGGTGAGAATAAAAATAAAAATGCTAATTTCCAGCCACCACCCCCTGGAATGCCTGGGTCAAGGGCTCTCTTGTGCCCCTAGGAAATTCTCAGATGCTTTCAAAGTGTGAGACCTTTGCCCCTCAATGTGTTACAGAACCTTCTCCACATCTGCTGGACTCCCCCTTCTAGGGCTGCCTTCAACAGATGGCATCTTCACTCTGCCCTTAGGCCCATCCTGTGTGGGCAGCGTTGGGGTCGTGTTCAGCTGGCCCTTACCTCATGTGTGCTTACCCAGGAAGCCTGGGGTGGAGTCATCAACCCCGTTTCACAGGTGAGGAAACTGAGGCTCAGAGATGTCCTAACTTATTCAGTCACATAGCAAGAGACTTAACTGATGGGACTGACGCCCGAATCCAGGGACTTCCTGCCCCTTCCCTCAAAGCTACATCTTACTGCTCTGCGAATTTGGAAGGAATACGTTTTGTTTTTCTTCAGCCCTACATGTAAAATATTAAAGATGTTCTACACATCAGACTCGTCACACATTTGGGCAAGTGCTCTCCCAGGAAGTCTGAAGCGCTCGGGTGTGACTGGCCTCCAGGAGGAAGGAGGAGAGAGCGGCTGGCCACTCACCTTCACCTCGGGGTGGCCCCTGGAGATCTGGAGCAGGCAGCCCAGCCCCACTCCCACCAGGACATCTGCAGCCCGGCTCAGGAAATTTGCTGGAACCACCACCCTATGACCCCAACCACAGGGCCCATTGGCATTTTTTATGATCTACCCCCCACCCCAGTCCCCCAAACCCTGAGAGTCCCCGGCCAGTTTTAGCGCCTCTAAGAAGGTGAGTGTCCAATGGGAATCTGTACTCAATCTATAAGGATCGGGCACCCCAAGAAGGATACTGAAAATGATGCCGCCAAAACAGGCGGAGAACGCCATGCGCGGGTAGCCCTGGCGGGCCAGCGTGAAGTCAGAGAAGACATCTGCGTGGAAGCGAGAGAAGGCCTTGAGCGGCGAGTGGCCGCCCCCGGGCCTCCTTCTGCACCCCTGCCTTCTTACCCACACTCATTCAGTCAACAAACACGAGCAAATGCCCCGGGGTCTGGCACCAGCTGGGAGGCTGCTATGAGAGGCCAGTGTCCCGTAAGACACGATCCCTCCTGAATTCCTTTACCCCACTCTTTCTCAGCAGAGGGGGCTTTGTGGTGTGACATGCCACCACCACGTCGGTCTGCGGCTGGCACATACGGAATCTCCATGCAAATTAGGAAAAGGTGAGTGAGAGGGGAGCTGGACTGTGGCCCCGGCGCCTTCTCTGGATGCTCTCGTGTCATACACAACCTGGTCAAGCCGACTGGGCCGCTGTGGCTAGCGAGGAATTACGTACGTATGTGTGAATGCCTACACGTGTCACACACCCATGCACACATCCTGCCTGAACTGTGGGGCGCCAGGGAGAGTCCATGCACCAGAGAGGGGGGCAGGGCTGAGCTTCTACAGAATCTCCTGGCTCAGGGGCAGTCCCAATGCCCAGCGATGGTCACTTTCAAAAGGTCAGTGGGGCCCCGGCTGGTGTGGCTCAGTTGGTTGAGCGTCAGTCCGTGTACCAAGAGGTGACCAGTTCGACTCCAGGTCAGGGCACACGCCCGGGCTGTGTGCTCGATCCCCAGTAGCGGGCATGCAGGAGGCAGCTGATCGATGGTTCTCACTCACCCTGTCTCTCTCTCCCTCTCCCTTCCTCTCTCTAAAATCAATAAAAACATATTTTTAAAAATTTAAAAAAGGTCAGTGGGCACTAAGCACACGCTGAGGGAAGTACCCTGGATGTCTCTGCCCACATGCCATTCTGGCTGGGGGAGCAAAGGGCCGGGATGTGGCTGGGCTCATTCCAAGCGCCCGACCCAGCCCTGAGTCACCTCCGATGCTGTTCCCCCAGGCCAGCAGCGTGAGTCCCAGGACAGTGTTGCTCAGCTGGAAGACCACGCCCAGGGACCGCAAGATGTTCACCACCTCGGTGGCGGCTGCGTTGATCCACAGGGCGCTGGTCAGGAAGCCCAAGACGGCAAAGATCTGGGGAGGGAACAGCGTGAGGATGGGACCCAGGCCGGTCCCCAACAGGGGCACGGTCTCAGTTCCTCGTCTGTAAATGGGGTGATAACAGTACCAATCTCATGAGGTTGTCATGAGCATAAAATGAGTTAACAGATGCCAAGAAATTAGAGCCGAGCACATAGTAAGTAACAGTCACCCCATCCCCCCAAGCTTTACCCCAGCATTAGACATGCCATACAAATGGCCTCATTGATTTATACAATATGTGGTCCTTTGTGACCATGTGTTCACCTAGCACAATGTTTGCAAGGTGCATCCCTGTGGAAGCATGTGTCAGGACTTCAAACTCGTAAGAAACACTGGTAGGAAACTACTTCTCTAAATGATCAACGTGCTGGAAATTTGATCTCCTTTGGGTTGGTACATCAATTCAGTGTTTCTAAAAATAAAACCCACAATTTTTTATCAATAAAAAATTGAAGTGTAACAATGAAAATGTAAAAAATAAAAATCTTAAGTTTTTGAAGCGAAAGTCTTTGGACAAACTGCCTAAATATTCCTTTGAGTGCTACCAGGTAAACATAATGGAAACAGACACCCTCAAAGACCAAGCAATTCCATCACTGGCATGAGATCGTTAGGGACCCAGAAGCAGCTTGGCTGGTGTAGTGGAAAAGAGCCTGGAAGGTCTTCGAGAAGATCAACACACCGTTACCATTTGACCCAGCAATTCTGCTCCTAAAAATACACCCAACAGAAACGAAAGCCTATGTCCACACAAAAAATGTTTTACAGATATTCATGGCAGCACTATTCATAATATCTCCAAAGTTGAAACAACCCAAATGTCCATCAACAGATGAATGGATACACAAAATGTGCTATAGCCATATGGTGGAATATTACTCGGCTATGAAAAAGAACTGCTTACTAATATATGCTACAACGTGGATATACTTTGAAAACATTTTGCTAATAAGTGAAAGAATCCAGCCACAAAAGACCACATATCATAGGATTTCATTTATATAAAATGTCCAGAACAGGCAAATCTGCAGAGACAGAAAGCAGATGGGCAGTGGCCAGTGGATGGAGGAAGAGGGGCGACAGGGTGTGACTGCTGGATACGGGTTTTCTTTCTGGGGTGATGAAAATGCTCTAAAATTCACAGTGGTGATGATTGTGCAACTCTGAATATACAGTTGACCCTTGAACAAGACAGGGGTTAGGGGCGCTTGACCCTGTGCAGTCGAAAATCCGTGTATAACTACAGCCAGCCCTCTGCATCCACGGATTCCCAACTGTGGATCGAGAATACAGTTGACCCTTGAATGACATGGATGTGAACTGTGTGGGTCCACTTATAAGTTCAAGGGTCAACTGTATTAAAAAATCACTGAATTGTACATTACAAATGGGTGAATTCCATGGTACTGGAATTACATCTCAATAAAATAAAGCTGTTACCAAAAAAAAAAAAAAAAAAGAGAGAGGACCTTGAGTAGGTTCAATAACCCTCAAAAGTGACTTTAAAAACCTGTCATTGCAGAAAGTGATTACTGGCCTAACTACCCCAGAGGCGCAGACAGGACATCTGTCTGGAAGACCTTGGTGTCCCCTCTCCCAGCCTGGAGACCCCAGGATTCTTACCCAGTGAAGCCTGGGGGGCTCGCTGTTAGATGTGGCAAAAAAGGTCACTGCAGCGAAACCTGTGCCCACAATCACCACTATGCCCCAGACAGGAAAGAGGCCACCAATCTCATAGACACCATCTGCAGAGGGATGAGAAAGGAGGCTGCTACTCCCCACGGCTCCAACTTGGCACCTCCTCCTGGAGGCCCCCGCAGAATGACGGAGGAGGTCTTGGAGTGAGACTCATGACTACAGGAGCCTGGGGTCCCTTATGGCACAAGCATATATTAAGTGCCTGCTGGATGTCCAGGATTCTGCCACTGGCCTTGGGCTCCTGGTGGTTGAGAAGAAAAGTCAGGAAGGTGGGGAGGAGGGACGTGGGCTGGCCTGGGGGAGGGGATACTCACAGGCCCCCGACTGCAGGGTCAGGACTAGGACCAGGGGGCTGATGACCAGGTGCAGGCAGTTGAGGGGGCGTTTCCAGTTTCTGTCCTCCTTGTCAGGGTCCACGAGGGGGACAGTGAGGAGCAGCAGGAACTCCACGGGCAGCTGGCAAGTTGGAGAAGGCGGGAAGTTGTCACCAGGGAGACCTGCGCCTGGGCTGGCTGCGCCCGGAGCTTGGTTTCTCACGAGCGTGACTATCGTTGACTGTATTAGGCTCCTACTGCTGCTGCCGTGACACTGATGGCCTCAGACCACATGGATCTGTCCCCCCCTGGCTCTGGAGGACAGAAGCTCTAAACGCAGGGTGTCGGCAGGGCTCGTTCCTTCTGGAGGCTGGAGGAATCAGTTTCCTTGTCTTCCCAGCTCCCAGGGGCCGCCTGCGTTCCTTGGCCCCATGTCACTCTAAGCTGTGCTCCTAGGGTCAAATCTCCTGAGTCTGACCCTCTGCCTCCTTCTTTCCCTATGGAGACCCTTCTGGTGACATTGGGTCCCTCTAGATAATCTGGGATAATCTTCCTACCTCAAGATCCTTCGTCACATCTGCCACATGAGGTAACATGGGGACCAGGACAGGTTATCTCATCCCGAGAGGGTCTCAGCAGAGACCTCCCGCCCCCTCGCCGAGTTAGAGAAGGTTGAGTGGCCACTGGAGCCCAGCTCCAGGGTCCCCCCTCCTACCTTGAGCACCTTAAGGGCCCTCCAGTGCACTGGCTTGCTCTTCCATTTCCTGCAATCCAGGGGGCTGAGGGCCTGGACCAGGATCTGCGCCGTGCTCTCCTGGTCGAAAAGCAGCGGCTGGTACTCTTGCCCTGGGTGGACAGGCAGGGAGGGGCAGGGGTCGGGCTGGCTCAGCCTCCAGGAAAGCCTCACCCCTCCCACCAGTGCTCCCAACCCCTGGGAGAAAACCCCCAGTGCCTGGCAGGGGCGGGTGCACCTGGCCCACAGCTCAGCCGAGGTGCAGTGAGAGGTGAGGCTGGTTTACACCCTATTCCTGGGGTCCGGAAGCTCTCCACCTGCAACCCAGCCCTGCTACTCCCACCCAGCTGGGCGCAGGCCCCGGACTCACTATAGTCGTAGCTGTTGGTAGTGGATGACACCCGATCCTCCTCTTCGGAATCTGAGAGCATCTCTGTCGGAGAAAAGGGTGTGTCCCCGGAGCCAGCCAGAGCCCACCCCCTCCCCACCCCCATTCCAGGACGGGGCCCCTCTGGGCAGCTTGTAGGGTGCAAGGGGCCAGACCCTCTGCATTTTGGATTTCTCAGCCATCACCGTGCACAATGCACGCCAAGGAATTCTTACAGGGTGAGAAAGTCAAACTCCAGAACTTTTTTTTTTAATCCTTGCCCGAGGATATTTTTCCCATTGCTTTCCAGAGAGAGTGGAAGGGGGAGAGAGGGAGGGAGTGAGCAAAACATGAATGTGAGAGACGCACCAACTGGTTGCCTCCCACACGCGCCCTGACCGGGGCCAGGGATCGAACCTGCAACCCAGGTACGTGCCCTTGACCAGAATCGAACCTGAGACCTGTCAGACCACGGGCTGACGCTCTAACCACTGAGCCAAACCGACCAGGGCTCACAGAGCATTTTCAAATGCGATGTAACCAGTACCATGGACAAAAGCAAGCGAGGGCGAGGCTCCCCCAGCAAGAGCACAAGGTGGCACTTCAGGAGAACGAGTGGTAGAAGCACAAAGAGCTGGGCGATGGCAGAAGCCTCCCGAGACATAAGGCAGCAGGGAAGGGTGCAGGGTGACAGCCTCCGCCGGGCCGCTCCTGGGGGATCGACACCGGCCCTCACCTGGCGTGGTCGGCATGGAGTAGACCAGGGATCGCCGCCGCTGCCACTGGTAGACCCAGGTGCAGACAACCACGGTGAGCACGTAGAATACGTACAGGCCCAGATAACCTACAGGTGAGGGTGCCTGCTGTCACCAAGAGGCGTCCCGCTGCAGGGCCAGGCGATAAGGGCTGCCGGGGCTGCTGCTGGTGCCGGCTCGTGGTGTCTGTGTGTCCACCCAGCCCACTATCAGGAGTAAAGTGGCCATTTCCCAGAGCCTCTGCCCCCCTCCCCTGCCTTCCTTCACCCAATCTCCCTTTCTGTCCTCCTGGCACCCTAACAAATCAGCAATCAAGACATAACGCATGACCCACGCAGTAGCCTCCAGAACCCCATGCGGGCGCTAAGCGTTGGTATCCTGCTCTGCGCCCCGGGAGCTGAGCCCGCAGACGGCAGCCCTGAGCTCTGCTGCCCGGATGTCAGCCATGGGAGGCCTGGCAGCAAACAGAAGGCAGTGGGAGAGAGTCCGGGGTGTTCCTTCCCTGCTCCCTGCCTGCCGCGGTGCCCTGGCTCTAGCAGGGCCTGTGACCCCCCGTGACTGCTGCTCATGCCGGGTGGCACCAGCTGTGGGCCTCTCGCTCTCACGAGGCTCCAGCCACCCCATTCCCCGTCCCTCCGGGAATGGAGGAAACGGCTCCCACTCTGGCAGGTCCCCGGATGCCTGTGCACCTCAGAGCACCTTGTTGGTTTCCTTAACCCTCTGCAAACTGTCCCTCCATCCATGTCACCTGAACCATCGGAATGGAAGGCGTACGCTGCTGGTAAAAGCCACAGTTAGCATCCTGGCTCCGCTGCTTGTTAACATTTGAAATTATGCAAATTCTAAGCATTGCCCCTGGTTCTGTCCTGCCCCCTTTGGTCACCCCAACCATATGTTCCCTTTATGACTCAAGCTGGCTCCAGTAGGGTCTCTGCCACTTGGAACCAAAGGAGCCCTGTGCCCTGCTGGCCACCCCCACCTGTTCCCCTGTGCCGCCCCCATCAGTCCTGGGACGACCCCTCCCGGGCCCTCTGGCTGCTCACCCAGGGCCCATGGCAGCGTGACCCGGCCGAGGTAGAGTGCAGTGAAGATCAGAAACACAGCCACCATATAGAAGATGATGTCTCTGAGGAAGGGCCTGGAGGCAGCCGTGAAGGGGCGCAGGATGGCGATGCCACCCGCCACCACAGTGGTCACCAGCACGCCTGCGCCTGGAGGAGGGGACACCAAGCTCAGCCCACCCTGCCCCTCCTCCTGCTGCCCTGCCACCCGCAGTCAGGGCCGCTCGTACCAAACAGCGCCCCGAAGGCCAGGCCGGCTGTGTGTGGGTCCGAGAAAGCCACCAAGGCGCTGAAGATATCAGGCGCACCGTTCCCGAACGCCAGGAAGGTGACACCATGGAGGAGCACGTCAAGGGGCGGTCAGTGCAGAGGCCCCAGCCTGCCCAGGCCTTTCCTGGGCCATGTGCTGCCATCTCGTGTCCCAGCTGTCGTCCCCCCCCCCGGGTGCAGGATCCCAGCGAAAGGATACTGCCACATTGTGGGAAAGCCTGAGCGTGGTGGAAATAGCTGACAAATTAGGGCAGAAACTGCGGAGAGAAAGCAAACGGTGAGGACACCACAGTGAGGGCCCCCCTGCTCCCACCCTTCCCTCCAACCTGGTGTCACCCAAATGTCAACCTCCCAAGACCCCATCTGCCCATCTAGAAGCCGGATGGGAACCCAAGGCCAAACTCACAACTTCTCCGCAGTGACTCCCAGAATCAGAAACAGGTAAAGCAGCCAACAAGCCTGGGTGGGGGCCGGAGAGGGAGGGAGCGTTAAGGCCAGGCTGGGTCACCAGGCCTGCCCACCAGCTCCCCGAGGCAGGGGCTCACGTAGAGGGTGATGGCCAGAGGGAGGAGGCTGGGGGGGAAGTGGCAGAAGATGCCGTCCAGGTAGTCCAGGTAGCCGCCCCCGCTGCGGCAGTCAGGGTTGGTCCGGATGAAGTCACAGCGGTCAGAAGCGTTCAGGGCACACACATGACGACACTGCAGGAAGGAAAGGAAAGGAAAGGAGGGGGGTACCTCAGGGGCCAGTGCTCTACCACTGAGCCACACCGGCCACGCCTCGGTGTGTTTTTAACAGCAGCATGGTATTTCATTCTCAGAGATAACATTTCCCTACTGGTGGCACTTGGGTGCGACTGATTTTCCAATAGCACCAACAATGAACATCCTTGCACGTGACTCAGAGCACACATTAGTCAGAGAGAATTCTAGAAGTGAAAGTGCGGAGTCAGAGCAGATCCAGGCCGGGTTCCTCCAGAGGCAACCAGAGACAAGGAGCCGCGGGCAGACCCCACCGCAGGCCGCTCCGCAGACACCGCGCTCTCAGGGGCCGAGGGTCCGCGGCAACCGGCGCCCAGCTAGTCCAGCAGCGCAGTTTCCCCCAGCGGCATGTGCTCACCCTGTGTCTCCGTGTCACCTTTAGGTAATTCTTGCAGTATTTCAAAGTTTTTCATTAACACTGGAGAGTGCAGTACAAAGTTAACTTCTATGTGCACCGAGAAGCCAAAACATTCACGTGACTCGCTTTCCTGCGGAGGGGTAAGCATCTCGAACACAGGGCTTTTGCCAAAACGCCCTCCCCAAAGCTGGACTGACACCCACCCCACCAGAAATGGGAAATGGGTGCAGCTACACGCTGGCCGCCAAGATCTAGTTCAGGCCAAGGTGGCAGAAACCTTCTGGTTCAGTTTCAAGCCCCCGATTACTAGTGGAGTCAAGTGCTCTTTTCGCGTGTTAATGGCCATTTGCATCCCTTCTTTGAACGGCTGGTTTTTTTCAGTGGGAATGTTTGTTCTCTCTCACTGGCTTGGAGTAGCTCTCTGTCTAATGGACTTTAGTCCATTGTCAGGATCTTGCCATTCATTTGCTTAGGCAAATGCCCTCGGCCTTGTGGGGGAGAGAAACGAGGTTCTAAGGAAAGGACCCTTCCAGGGTGATCAGGTCCTAAATTCCTAGCTGGGCGGGTCATGGTGGGCAGTCAGCCTCAGGCACATGACTCCTTGGATGGAGGGTGGTGATGGCTGCCCAACAGTGTGAATGCATTTGATGCGCTGAGCTCTCCATGTAAAAATGGTGAAGATGGTGAATTTCAGGTTATGTGTATTTTACCATAAATTTTTAAAAAAGCTTTGCCAATCACAGTTCCACCTCCTCCACAAGCCCTCTCTGAACTCCTACCAACACCAAACTGGAAGCGAGATTTCTTGCATCCGACCCTCTGGCCCTCTCCCCTGGTTCTCTGCTGATTCTGCCCGGTACCCGACTCCTTTCCCCCCAGTTAATCCACATCTTAGTTCCCAGGATGCCTTCCCTGACCACCCCCAGTCTAGGTCAGATGCCCACTATAAGCTCTCACCACCCCAGGACTTTGAAATCCCCCATAGGATTACAGACTATGTTTAATATCTGCCTCCCCACCAAAGTCTCGCGCAGTGCCGGGCACACAGTAGGTCCTCATAACTGTTCTGCCACATGCTGTGCTGGGCACCATCTCACTCAATCTCCATAACAGACCTAGGAGGTTGATACAGTTGTTTCCACTTCACAGATGAGAAAACTGAGGCCGTCCCTGACAGCCCCCCAGCTCGTTCCATCACATCCTGTTCTGTTTTCTATTTCCTCCCGCCAAGTGAAATTATCCTGTGGGTTTGTGAACTTACTTCTCATTTGTGTCCCCCCACTAGAGAAAAGCTCCATGAGGGCAGGGACCATGTCTATCTGCTCCCTCCTCTACCTCCAGCGTGTGGCACATTTCACGGCACATAGTAGGTGCTCAATCAATATTTGTTGAATGGATGACTACTCAGAAAGGATCTAGGTGAGGAGCAGATGGTCTTTCCCAGCCTGCAGGCTCCCTGGAGGCAGCTCTTCCTGGGAGGTGGCAGACTACAGGGCAAGGGTGTGCATTCAGCTTGAGGCGGCCATGAGTTCAAACCCTGATCCTGACCCTTCCCTTGCAGCCAGCTTCTCCCCCCTGAACCTGTGTCATCTACAGCACAGACATAATCAGATCCATTTCTCGGGGCCTGGGGGAGGGTTTGGTGAGCCTGGCACTGTGCTCGGTAACTCAGAGATAATCTTGCACAAACTACAGTTAACCTCTGCTTTCCTGCCCCCCAACGAGCACACCCCAAGAGGCATCGGTCAGTTTTATAAACCCAGTAACCACAAACCACTTGCCCATCTGTAAACTGGCGCAATTACCTGCTCTACTGCCTCAGAGGGTGGCATGAGAGCACTGCAGCCCCACAAAGCTGGTGTGGGCGCTAGGCACCCTGAGGCCGTTGGTACAGGTGGGGAGGAACGTTATTTCATTCTCTCGCTGAGGCAAATACAAGGCAGAACTCCAGCCCCTGCAGCTGGAGGGGACCCCGGGGGCATCTTGAGCAGTCCCCTGCCTTCAGTCATTCACTCCAGATCCACTGCAACCTCTCCTCCCCTTACAGACCTCAGGATGAAATGAGGCAAGCTCTCAGTGGCCCACACCCTCCTCGCCTTGACAGGAGGCCCGGTTGCTCCTCTCCCGAGGGACCCCATTGCTTCTTGCTTAGTGCATCCAAGTCAACGCCGCTACCATCCCCCCAGTGGCTGAGGCCAGGAATTGGAAGCCATCCTTGAGTCCGCTTTCTCCCACCACCACGCCCCTCCATCTAGCCCATCAGTATATCCCACTCACTGTGCCTCTAACATGTATCCCAAATCTTACTACTTCTTTCCTCCCTCCCAGGCCCACCATTGCTCACCTGGATAGCTGCAGGAGCCTCCCCACTGATCCTCTTGCTGCCCCTCTCACCCCTCTCAGCCCCATTCTCCCCGGAGAAGCCGGAGAGATCCCTTGCAGAAATAAATCTGATTTCAACATCCCTCTGCTTAAAACCCTCCATTGGCTCTCCACTATCATAAAACAAATCTAACCTCCTTGCCTCAGCATGTAAGGCCTTTTATAATCTGTCCACCACTACCTCTCCATCCTTATTTGCTAACTCTCTTCCCCTTACTCTGTTCCAGCCATTCTGGCTTCCCCACTGCAACAGGTACACACTAAGGTTGTTCTTGCACAAGGGCTTTTGCATTTGCTATTTTCTTCTGCCTGGAATGCTCTACCCCAGATATCTGTACAAGCGGCTTCTTTCCTTCATTCAGGGCTTAGCCCAAAGGTCACTTCCTCATAGAAACCATCTGTGACCACCCAATCTGAAACAGTTGTAAATGTACCCTCCCCCTTACAACCCCACTGCCCCAATTTTGATTCATCCTATTATTTGCAGCATCTGACCACCTGAACTTGGCTTGTTTACTTCTTTAACTGACTTCCCAGGAGACTGTTAGCTCCGCTAGGGCACGGATTTTTGTCTCATATTGTTCCCTGGTACATCCCAGGGATCGGCTTAGTGCCTGGCACATAGTAGGAGCTCAACAAATATTTGCTGACTGGATGTATACACCCCCACCTGATACCAGCTTCCCATCTGGATACTCACGTCTACCACGGGGGTCTGGTTCACACCTGAGGCTGGAAACAGGGGGCTGGTGTGGGCCCCTGCAGATGGGCTGCTGGCCCCGGACACAGTCTCCACCATCAGCAGCACCCAGAGCAGATCCAGTCGCCTGCCGGCCATCAGCCCCCAGGGGGCCTGGCCTTCACTCTTTGCTTCCCTTCTGTGTGTTTCAGTCCCAAATGGCTGGCAGCTCCAGCCGCCTACTGGTTGGTGGTGAGAAGGAGGGACAGTGTCACTCAAGATCCCAAGACCCAGCAGGAAGGGCCTGAAAACTTTTCAGTTGAGGAACTGCCCTTCCCCTCCCCCCACCAAAGGAAAACCAATGCAGAAACTGACATTCTGGATGGAGGTTGCTGGAGGGACCCAGGCCACTCACCCACCGGGCTCATTCAGCAAACAGATCAGATATGCCCTTCTTCCTGTGTCCCCAGTAATGTCTCCATGGAAACCTATGACCCTCCCGGCCAAAATCAGATTACGGAGGCTGGAAGGGACTAACCCGAGATTCAGAATCCTGAGGTTGCTGCCTCCAGGGGCCCCTGGGCTAGATAAATACAGGAAGTGGGCTGTGGTGAGGCCGCTGCAAGTCCTCAGAACAAAGAAGACATATTTTTGGGAATGGACCTGGCTTCTAGGCCACCAGTTGGAGACTTACTAAGCAATGCTGTTGTTCTATGTCTTACGATGAGTCAAGCACTTATCACTGCTGACCTCATTTAATCCCCACAACTCGCCTAGAGGGAGCACTGCTATTGCTCCCATCCTACAGATGAGCAAGCTGGGGCACAGAGCCAGGCGGGTGCCTCACAGCCACAGCACCTTGCCTCCCTCATCCAGTTCTCAGACCAATTCCGAAGAGGTTACTGTGCCCGCCCCTTTTACAGAGGAGGGAGCTGGGCTGGGAGGAGTTCCTTAATCTGCCTGAGGTCACACAGCTAGGAGGTCACTAAGCCCGGCCCAGAGGGAAGTGAATGGTTCAGTCACACAACCTGTTAACAGATCTCCACTGACTCTGCCTTTTCCCTCAACACCAGGGCAAAAACGACTCCACTTTTCTTCCAAAGAAATCACACTGGAAAAAAAAAAAATCTTTGGCACACCCATTTTCTACTTTTGGCTCCTCCACACGTCTGTAGACGAGCAGGTTTTATTTTTGCCCTCAAGAAAAACACGGCCCAGAAAACAACGTTGTAGTTTTTTTGTAACCCTTTGCACAGACCTTTCTCTACGTCCCGGCTGGGGCAGGAGGAGCGAAAAGGCGGGGGGACGGGGGGGGGCAAGGGGTGCGGGGCGGGGGGAGGGGTGCGGGGCGGGGGGGGGGGTGCGAAGGCGAGAGAAGGGTGCAGAAGCGCTCCTCCCAGCACTTTCCTCACCTGTTGACTCCAACCTCCTTTGTTGTCCCGAACGTCACTTGTCACCGACTTGGAAGCGCTGACCCGCAACCAGACACTCCAGGTTTCCGATATTGGGGGGCTCACTTCACCTCTCTGAGCCTCTGAGCCTTCCGTAAAATGGAGACAAATGCTGGCCCATCAGCGCACACTGTAAGGACTCAATAAATGCGCGCGCCTTTGGTGGCCCCAACTTGAGGATCAGCCCGCGCCTCCGGGCTGCGGGTCGCGGATTTCTTGGGCTCCTTCACAAGGGGGCACTTACTGGGCGCCTGCGGTGCGCCCATCCGGTGCCAGGCGCCGGGCGCTCGGAAGTTCTGCAGACGGAATAGGAAAGGCGCGGGGGCAGAGCGCCGGGCAGCGCCCACCTCCGCGGCTGCACTTTCTGGACGCGAGGTCCCGGGCACGTCGACGCGCTGTTTCCCGATCCCGACGGAGGCTGGGAAGTTGCGCTCTGAGTGCGGGGGTCTTCCCGCGGCGCCCCGGCGGGCGGGCGAGGCTCCTCTTACCTCGTGCGGGGCCTCGGACCCGTAACCTCCGACCCTCGACCTCTCCGGGTCTCGCGGCCTTCCCAGTCCCCGCCCGCGGGCCGGTGCCGCCCAGCTTCCACCCCCACAGCGCCCGCCCCCGCAGCGGGGTCTGGGGCTGGTCCCGGAGCTAGTGTCCGGCCCGCCCCGCTCCGGCCCCGCCCCTTATACCCTCGCGGCCCGAGGACACGCCCCTCTAGGGCTCGCCCCGCCCCTTCCCTTAAAGGCGCAGGCTCCCGGGGAGGCACCCAGGGTCTAACTCGTTGCCAGTCTCCCCTGAGCTCTCTGCCCGTCGGTTCTGCTTTCGTCGCTAAAGCAGAAGCGGAGTTGAAACCAGGTGGGACAGCAGGAGGCTGGAGAGGGGAAGTTAAAGGGTGAAACTGAGGGGTTCTATTCCCGAGGGCGGGGTAGGCAAGAAGATGCCAAAATGCTTCTGGTAATGGATGGTGATGAGGAATAATGGAGATGGTCCCAGGTGGGGAGGGCCCTGGCTTCTCCACAAATATTCCAGCTGCCCTGAAATGCTTCTATTTGAGAAAACCCTAATTGGGTTGAGCATCAATTTTTGTTTTGTTTTGTTAACCTTCACCCAAGGATATTTTCCTCCACTGATTTTTAGAGAGTGGAAGGGAGGGAGGAGGGAGAGAGAGAGGGAGAGATTAGTTGCCCAGGGATTAAACCTGCAACCCAGGTATGTGCACTTGACCAGGAATTGAACCTGAAACCCTTCAGTGTGCCCTCGGACGCTCTAACCACTGAGCGACACCAGCCCAGGGCTTGTAGCATTGCTTTTAAGAGAGGAAGGCAAATAGGCCAAGACAGGGGAATTAGTGATCTACTCGTCCTGGCTGGTAACAGTCTTCCTCCCCAGTTTCCCAGCCTCCTGGGGAAGTTCTGGTCATCTCTGTCTTTCCTGCCTTGGGGACAGCACATATCTTTCCTGGTCTGGGGACAGCACGTGGGCTGGAACAGGCGTGATGAGGCTGGGAGCCAGTGTCTCCTCCCAGGTGGCCCCTCCAGTCCCGCACTCGCCTCCACAATTGGCACACGTCTAATCCCACGACCTCTAAGTCTCCCTGCTTCCCCACCTGCGGACCCAGGCCCAGCTCTGAGCCTGGCCTCTGAGGCCCTCCACCTTCCAGCCCTAGCGCCCCTCCTCTTTTACCCCCACCTCCATACCCCCCTGCCCTGGCCCTGGAAGTGCTCCCCATTCTCTGAACACCCCGCTACTTACACACGGCCACACCTCTTCTCCTTCTGAGTCCTCTGCCCGGGTGACACAAAGGAGTCCCCTTCACCGTTGTGGTCCTGCAATCACTAGAAAGATAAGGCCGAGTGAGCACCCAGTTCAGGAGGCACAGGGCCGGGACGTGGGCAGCAGCTCCTGGAATCATGCAGGTACCTGGGGAAAGCGTGAGAGGAAATAGTAAGGAGTGAGGGGGAACTTGGAAGAGTAAAGAGAGAGCGTCAGAACTTTCAGTCTTAGCCCAAGAGGCCCAGAGATTTGGAAGGTTCCTTAAGATGCACGAGTCTCAACTGCAACCAATACAAGTTCCCTCCTGGCTCCAGCAGCCCTGAGCACAAGGCCTGTAGTTACACTCCCCCAGGGATGGGTGCTCATCACCTCCCATGGCAGCCCAACTGCCAGTGGACAGTACCAGTTGCGAGGATGTCTTTCTTTTTCTTTCTTTCTTTTTTTAATTTTTAAAATTTTATTTATTGATTTTAGAGAGAGAGAGGAAGGAAGAGAGAGAGAACCATCAATTTGTTGTTCCATTTATTTATACATTCATTGGTTGCTTCTTGTATGTGCCCTGACTGGGGATCAAACCCACAACCTTGGCATATCGGGACGATGCTCCCACCAGCTGAGCTACCTGGCCAGGGTGCAAGGACGTGTTTCCATTGACATTGCCAGAAGGAGCCTCCAAGGGGCTAATCCTTCTAGAAAGTGACTTGGCAATTGACAAATGTCAACCTTAAGAGCTTCAAAAGCACATGAGCCTTCTGCGCCACCGATATTGCTCCTGGAGCTTTCCTGTAGTAAAAGATTTGGACAATGCTCTCAGCACAGGGATGTTTTACCACAGTGGCAACAGTTGAAAATGCCCTAAATGTCCAGTAATGGCCTTGCCATGGTTGCCATGAACAGAATTGTTCAATCTATTTTGATGAGACTCTTAGAGCACCTCCCTGTGGGGTCCCCCCACATGTAGTGGATACGAATTAGGTCTTTGGATTGGCCAGATCCAGGCCCCCAAATTGAGTTTGTCCCTGGGGGAAGTCACCTCTCGGACTCTGGTTTTCTATCTTTACAATGGGGTTAAGATTCCATGGATCGCTCAGGGTAGCTGTGAAGTTTAAATGAGGAAATGCACGTCAGGTGCATGTCAGATATCTTGTCTATAACAGAATTGCTCAGTGGTCTCAGGAAGCACACCTGGGTGACTGGTCACACCTGAGCCACTCGATGGCCACAGGGGGTCATGTGACCCACATAGGAAGGGTCAAAGGTTGAGCACTGGGGCAATGCTGTCACAGTGTCGTCGTTAATTATAGTCACTGTGCTGTACATTAGAGCTCCAGCATTTATTCACTCTGCATAACTGAAACTTTGTACCCTTTGACCAACATCTCCCCATTTCCCCTCCCCTCAGCCCTTGGAAACCACCAATCTACTCCCTATTTCTATGAGTTTGACTATTTTAGGTTCTACATTTAAGTGAGATCATGCAACATTTGTCCTTCTGTGTGTCTGGCTTATTTCACTTAGCACAGTGTCCCCCAGGTTCATCCATATTGTTGCAAATGGCAGGATTTCCTTCTTTTTAAAGGCTGAATAATGTTCCATTGCATATTTGCACCACGTATTCTTTATCCATCACCCTTCAGTGGGCACTTAGGTTTTCCGATACCTTGGCTGTTGTGAATAACACTGTAATGATCATGGGAGGGCAAGTATCTCTTCCAGATCCTGTTTTCATTTCCTTTGGATATAGACCTAGAAGTGGAATTGCTGGAGCCTATGGCAGTTCTACTGTTAATTTTCTGAGGACCCTCCATACTGTTTTCCACAGTAGCTGTGCCAATTTACATTCCCACCAACAGTGCACAATGGTTCCCTTTTCTCCACATCCTGGCTAGCACTTATCTTTGTTTGTTTGTTTGGTAATAGCCATCCTAACAGGTGTGAGGGGACATCTCAAGATTTTCATTAGCATTTCTGGAAAGGGTGTTACATCCTGGGCGCTGGGACTGCCTGGCCGGCCACTGCCACCAGCTGATTGTATTTGGATTTGCCTCAAGGGCCCCTCAGATGACAACCTGTCCTCCGTGACTCCCCAGATTCCCTAACCCATTTGTCAGTTGTTCTTTCATGATGTTTTGGACATGAAAAAAGTTAAAGGGAATTTTATATAGTCAAATGTATCCATTTTTTTATTGTATCTGGATTTTGAGTCATAATTAGAAAGCCCTTTCCCATAGATCTTATGGAGGAATTCACCCATATTTTCTTCAAGCTCTGCAGTTTCATTTTTACATTTAGAGTCTCCTCATTTAAAAGTGTATTCTTGTGTATGGTGTGAGGAGTGGATCCTGCATCAAAAGAAAAGGAGAGAATTTGGGGGACAGTTGGAAAAATTGGAATAAAACCCTATACTAGATAATAGTATTAAATGCATGGTAAATTTCCTGACTATACAAGGGTATATTGCGCTTACGTAGGATGATGTCTGTTTTCTTATGAGATACTGTACATCTGCTGCATTTAGGGTTGACCCGTCACAGTGCCTTCAGTTAGCTCTCAAATGGTTCAGCAAAATATATTCAGGGTACCCCCCCAAATCTATACACACTGAATGATTATGTTTGTTAACATACAGTTCATTTTCAAAATAGTGAGTTACCAACTGTTAAAATGTGTATACTATTTTTTGGAATATATATATATATATATATATATGTATATACACACACATAAAAAGAAATTGATGAAATGTAAGAAAATATTAGCAATTGATGGCAGGCCCATGGGTACTTACTCTCCTCCTTGCAACTTTGCTCGAGGTTTGAACATTTGAAAGCTAAAAAGTTGGGGGGAAAGTATGCTCAGCAGGGTTTCCCTAGGAGGACAGGGGTGCTGGGCTCTTTAAGAAGGGCCCCGCCCCTTCCGTCCACCCTGGGCCCCGCCCACCCCGGAAGAGCTCGCCCAAGCCCCGCCCCTCCCGCCGCCGCGGTCTCCCCGCCCTCCGAGACCCGGCGCGGTCACGTGAGCCGGGCTGCGGTGCCGGCCCCGCGCGGCGATGGTGGCGCCGCTGTACCGCTCCGCCGGCGGCCGCCTGGCCCGGGCGCTGACTCGGGCGCTGGCGCTGGCCCTGGTGCTGGCCCTGCTGGCCGGGCTGTTTCTCGGCAGCTTGACGGGCGCGCTCCCGCCCCCGAAAGGCCACTGGGGGCCGACGGGGCTGGTGCCACCCGCCGCCCGCGTCCGCTCCGTGGTCCTGGACGACAGGACCGGCCAGCTGCACCTGGTGGATGGCCGCCAGCCTGACTCCGTGGCCTGGGCCAATCTCACCAACACCATTCACGAGACAGGGTAAGGGCTGAACCAGCCCGGGTGGGGTGGGGGTGGGGGTGGGGGGGTGGCCGGGCGTTGGGCCTGCGTGTCCCCAGGACCAGGCTCTTGCCGGCGACGGTGCCCTTGTCTCCCTGGGGGTCAGGCTCCCCGCTTCTGAGGCTGTAGCACCGCCATCTGGACCAGGCCCCTGGTTTCGGGGGGAGCTAATGCAGCATCCCTCAACTCGTGGGGACCAGTCTCTGGCCTTTAGCCTGGGGGTGACAGTACCTCTGTCGCCCTAGGGACCTGTTCCTTGTCATCAGGGCCACGGAGCCTCCATCAGGACCGGGTCCCTGGATGGTGGGTGACCAATAACTTCCCTTTCCCGGTTCTTCACTTCCCCTGGGCCTGAGGTGGTGAGCTCTCCAGGAAACTAACTTTCACTTTCTTGATGGGACCTTACCCCATGGGTGTGAGCACCTCGTTTCTGTCCCAGAACCAACGTGGTGGGATTGAGCCAGAGTGACAGGCCAGGAAGAAAACAGGGGGGTCCCTAAAATTCACAGAGACCCAGAGAATGTCATCGCCTGGGCTCTGCTCCTCCCCTTTCCGCTCTCCTGGTCCAGGGAAGACTCACTTGGCTGGATACTTAGTACGGAGCCGAGGGCTCACCATCACTGTCCTTCTTGCAGATCACTGTCCTTCTCGCCCAGATTGTCATTCTGTTGTGTGACTCTCACCTAACTCCTCTGCCTGCCTGGGCTCCCATTTCCCCTTCTGGGGCCCAGATTTTGAGGATGTGCTCTGCCTGGGAGGTTGGGTTTGGGCCCATTCACTCACTCACTCATTCACTCCCTCACCTGGTGTGCTTGGCCTTGGAGATACAGAGCTGAGCAGCTGTGGGGGGTCCCCATTCAGTCAGGGAGACAGTGCCAGCAGGGAAACCCGAGTCGGCGTGAGTGTGGAAAATCTGCCTCCAACCTTGTCAGCAGGGCCCCAGGCTTTTCTGGGGATCTTAGGGAACTCCATTCTGCATCCCATCCTGGGCTCATCCCAGTGCTTAAACTACATCGCCCCCTCCAGCGGGCATGCTCACTGCTGCCCACATCCATTTTGCTGGCATGCGTTAATTCCTGTAAGTGTTGGGGAGACGCAGAACACCCTCGTTCTGGTGCTGTGGCACTTGGGAGGGAAATTTGGGGGCAGGGTTTGCTGTAGACACAGGAGCTGGGTGGAGCTAATCTGGGAAGACTCCCAGGGAGAGGAGGCCACAGAGTTGGCTGGCATCTCTGGAAGGAACCAGAGCTCTGTGGCTCCATGACTCTGGAATCTGGTGACTTATTCTCTACTGACTCACCTATGGTTTTGGCCCTGCTTAGCAGAGCCAAGATGGCACAGCAAATCTCTGCAAGATAAACATATGCCATCAAGAATGGGAAAGGAGTGACAGGCACAGAGGAGGTGGGCACCCTATTTGGTAGTGAGGGCATCTGGGGAATGCTGTGCACTGAAGCCAGGTGGTGACCGCCCCCCCCCCCCCAATCTCACACGAAAGGTCTGGATTTTCTTGATTAGACCTGGAGTCATCTCAGAGGCACTCACCACCCCTGACATAAAACCACAGTGTGGAAAAAGACTGGCTGCACAGGTCCAGTGCTGCCAGCTTTTAATTTTTGTCAAGCAAGCACATTAAAAACAAAACAGAGCAATATTTATCGACCTCTGTCAATTTTATCTCTTAAGAGATCAGCTATGTTAAGAACCAAACGAGCAGAAAGGACGCGATCTCGGAATAGAGAGCAGTCTTGAATGGACACATGTAGCTTTAGAAACACCCTGTCGGTGGTGTGTTTCTTTTGCCCAGCGCCTGAGGGACAGTTTCTTAAAGTTGTCCACGGGCACCGCTGGTGATGGCCAAGCCTTCTGATCTTACACATGAGCAGCTGAGGCTGGAAGGGCAAGGGAGTGCGCATGAGGCAGAATTTCAGGTTTGCCATCAGAGAGATCTAGGCCGTTTGCTAGAGATCTAGGTGACCGGGGACTGCAGTCTCATCTCAGTGCTGAGCATGGTGACAACCCTGTCAGGAGAAATCCGATTAGGGCTCAGGGCCTGAGGCAATAGAAGGATCCTCAGAGATCAGCTCCTGCAACTCCAGCGTGGATTTGCTCCAGCTGGGAGCCAAACCTCAGGAACGGGAACCTCCTTCCACCGGGGCCTTCTGGAAAGATAGGGGTACCCAACCATCTGGGTTTTCTGAAGGCTCAGGCAAGATGAATAAAACCATCCAATCCGAATCACCCCAGTGGCCCTTTGGAATAAGGTGGCCCTTGCTGAATGAGGGCAGTGACTAATGCCACATTTGTGGCGCTGCGGCTGGCGGGGTGGAGGTGGGGAAACTCTCCGTTTCCACTCATCCTTCTTCCTTCTGCCCGGCTCGAAAGAAGCCACGCTGCACTTTTTAAAATGTCGGTCCTTATTATCAAAGCAGTGAACTTTTCATGGTAAAAACTCCAGCAGTTGAGAAAGGTGGGATGGGATGTAGAAGGTAGAATTCCCCCTGCATTTTGTTTTATGTATAACCACAGTTAGCGCCGTCCATGTAAGAAACACCCAAACCTGCAGGAATTTTTGTGAGTTCATTTGAGCCAAACTGACGACAGTTGCCGGGAAGCAGAATCTCAAGGGATTGAGAAAATGCTCCAGAAACTGGTAGTTTTACTACTTATTTTATACATCAGAATGAAAGGAGAAGACATAAGGGGGTTACAAGAAATCCACTGGGGGTAGATTAGGGAGGCGGGAGAAAGCCAAGCAGGGAAACCTCTGGGATTGGGTAAAAAGTAAAAGAAATAGAAACATACCCCTTTTACATAGGTGGGTACAGGCTAGTTAAGTCGACATAATGACACAGAGGGGATTTGTGGTCTCTGCTCTGGTGTGCTTTGAGGGGTGGGGATAGGGGCGGAAATTACCTTGATATTCCGAAGGTATGTAATCAGGTATGTTAACTTAGTTGCAAAAAGACAACAGACAGGCTCAGTTAAGGTAAAGATTGACCTTAGGGAGAAGTACCACCCTAGGACGTGACTCCCCGCCATGAACTGCTTTTAAGTTAGAAAGTTTGCATTTCAGACCATCCCGTGTGGTTACTTTAGGTCTCTGAGTTTGTGAGGCCGCCACACGGGCCTCCCCTGAGCTTGTCCGGTTTAGTACGTGGCCCCTGGGTGGTCCACACCCTGTTTTGCCATCACCTGTTTACATGTCACACACACACCCCTCCCCCCCGTTAGCTCTTTGAAGGCCAGGACTGAGTGTCACTGGTCCTAGTCCACATTCAGCGCCTGGCACCCAGTAGCCGCTCAGAGGCTTGCTTGCTGGGAGTATCGGGTGTGGACATTTTGATAGTCTTTCCTCTCCAGACTCTTCTCTGGGCAGAGCTATTCCTGTCCTGGAGCTCTTGGTGGCAATTTAGCCAACTCCCCATGAGACGGGCCTGGCTGAGCCTGGCCTCTTTCCTGTGGCCTCTTCAAAGGTCATTCAGCGTCCTCCTGTTGCCCTCATCTTAATAGAAATTGCCCTCATTTTAACAGAAATTGCCCTCATCTTAATAGAAATTGCCCTCATCTTAATAGAAATTGCCTTCATCTTAATAGAAATTGCCCTCATTTTAACAGAAATTGCCCTCATCTTAATAGAAATTGCCCTCATAACAAATGTTTCCCTCCTGGTCCTAGAGGTCACCTGGGTGAATGGTTTTGGGTCCTTGGAGCAAGAATAAAACCCAGAACCAGAGAGAAGACTGATAGATCTGGCTGCACAAAAGCCAAAACCTCTGTATGGTAAAAACAAAAAAGCAAAGATCAACTGAAGCACAAACATAGTTTTCACGTTAGTGACAGGTCAAGGGCTAACACTTACACAGAGAATTTCACCAACCAATAAGAAAAGACTTTTAAAAAACACAATAGAGAAAAATAGTAAAGGACATGAACCAAAGAATTATAAGTGACCAGTAACATTAAGAAAATAGCCCTGGGTCCGTTGGTTGAGTGTCGTCCCACACACCCAGAGGTTGCCGGTCCTGTTCCCGGTCAGGGCAATGCCCGGGTTCCCGGCTTGATCCCCCGTGGGGAGCACGCAGGAGGCGGCTGATCCGTGTTTCCCTCTCCCAGAGAGTTAATGGATATGCGAGTGGCTAGGACGGTGGCTGGCGCAGAGGAAGACCTCAATAGATACTAGCGGGTATTGGTGTGGGGGTGGGAATAGAGGTTAGTACAGCTTTTGGGGGAAGGCTGCTTGTGAATATCCATTAAAATGAAAAGTACATGTTCCCTGTGACCCAGCATTTTCTCTTTTAGGGATTTAGCCAGACAGGTGCACAAAGACAGACAGATGTTCACATGAAAGGCAGCTCGTCACTGTTGTTTTTGACGGTTTAACACTGGAAAGGGCTGTGTGCCCAGCTTAGGGCTGCTCTATGCCTGTCCCTGGGCTGACCTAGTGTCCCCTCTCCTCTCCAGGTGGGCGTTTCTGGAGCTGCACACCAATGGCCGCTACAATGACAGCCTGCAGGCCTATGCGGCGGGCGTGGTGGAGGCCTCCGTGTCCGAGGAGGTAAGGGCCAGACGGGGAAACCTGGGGCTTCGCTTCCCCCACCCCACCAGCCGTGTTCCCCAGGGAGCTTTGGAGAGTGCCAGTGTATGTGCAGAGTGGGCTTTCCACCCCCAGCCCTCCATCTAGTTGGGGAGAAAAGGCTCACATGCATTCCTTAAAAATCTGCACGAGTTTCTATTTAATGCATGCAAAAACCACATCACATGTTTCAAGTTACAAAGCATAGTAAGGTGAGCACCCAAACTAAAACCTGGATTGTCACTGATACTATTGAAGCCCCCTCCCAAACCCATTTTCCCTTCCCCCAGAGACACCCCACCCTAAATGTGGTGGCTCCCATTCATTTATTCATTCATTTATATTGAGATACAATTCATATGCCTTAAAACTCACTATTTTAAAATGTCCAAAACAGTGGGGGTTTTTCAGTGTCTTCATAAGGTTGTACAGCCATCACTACTATGTAATTCTAAAACATTCTTATTACCCCAGAAAGAAACGACATACACATCAGCAGTCACCTTTTCCCCCCTCTTCACCCAGCCCCTGGCAACCACTAATCTGCTTTCTGTCTCTACGGACTAGGTCATTCTTGACCTTTGATATGAGGGGACTCCTACAATATCTGGTCTTTTGTGTCTGGCTCCACCACTGGGGAGGTGGTCAAACTCTGGGCCGGGCCCGGGCTGTGTTGACTGACAGGTTGAGTACATAGAGAGATTGGGGGGTCCCCAGTGACAGAGGGGGTGTAATCTAGGACAGGCTTTGAATGCTACAGGGTTTCAGAGGAGGGAGATGTCCAGGTGTCAGACCCTGTAGGGGTGAGAGCTGGCTGGGCGAGAAGGGCCTCTGGGGAGCGGAACCAGCAGAAGCAAAGGTGCAGAGGCCTCATCAGGGCGCCCTGCTCTTCGGAGACTCAGCCCGAGTGGGGAGCTGGTGGGGTCCCCAGGGAAGAGAGCAGCCCACTGCCCTCCCCTTGCCCCCACAGCTCATCTATATGCACTGGATGAACACGGTGGTGAATTACTGCGGCCCCTTCCAGTACGACGTTGGTTACTGCGAGAAGCTCAACAGCTTCCTGGAGGCCAACCTGGAGTGGATGCAGGAGGAGATGGAGCAGAACAAGGACTCTGCCTACTGGCACCAGGTGGGCGTGGCCACCGTGCTCAGTGGTGGGGCGGGGCAGGGCGGGGCGGGTCTGCTCTGGGGACCTGCCACTGCTGTGGCTGCTGCTGCTCCAGCTGGACACTCGCCTGTCTCCCTCCCCTCTTGGCCAGCCCTTCGATGTGTCCGTTTATTCATCTGTCTGATCTCCACCTGTCCTTCCATCCATCCATCCATCCATCCATCCATCCATCCATCCATCCATCCATCCATCCATCCGAGTGATGGAACCCCAGCTGTCCATCCTAGCCCACCTGTCTCTCCCCAGCCCATTCTGCCCTCCGACCCTCGAAGAATCACTGTTGGTCACTGTCAGCCCGCTGTTTTACTTGCATGCGAGGGAGGTGGCTTGACCTGTTGGTTGCGTTAGAAAAGCCTTTATCAAAGAGAAAGGGAAAGGCGACAACTAGGTGCTCCCGGAAGTCTGGGCACAGTGACTGCCTTCTTCTGAGCTTGGGTGAGCGGTTGATTAATAGAGAGACCCAGGTAGGGCGCTCTGCCTTCCGGCCACTGGCAGGGTCCTCATTGAAGTCATTCATTTGTGGATCCCTGGAACACCTCGAGAGTTAACTGTGAAGCACACACCATGGGCAGCCTCTGGAAAGGGGCTGTCAGCGTCCGTGAGCACCTCCGCCTCACCTGGGCCAGGTGTGCACCTGTCGCTCAGTAGAGTTTCTCAGTGTCCACCCACCCACCCACCTACTCATACCCTCACTAGAACAGGCCCTTCCTCCCATCACCCCCCCTCACTTACCCATTCACCCATCTGTCCACCCATCTGTCCACCCACCCACCCACCTATCCACCCATCCACACACCATCCATATTGCAGATGCTTATTAAGTGCCTGGTGTATGCCCAGCACAGGTCAAGACCCTGTGGCTGGGGATACAGTGATGATACACACAGCCAATAGCTAAACTCAGAACAGCCTGGGAGGCTTCCTAGAGGAGGTGGCTTTGAGCTGGGCTCTTAAGTGGGTATGATTTGTGAGTTGGCACAGGGCAGGGACATATAGTTAATGAATTGAAGGCAGGAGGGTGCTTGGCATGGAGGGGTAGGTGGTGAGTAAGGGGTGTCAGGGCTAGCTGAAGCCTGCTGGGTGCACCAAGGTCTCTTCTGCTCTGTCTGGACACCCAGACCAGAGCCCTTCCCACTGCAGGAGAATGTGTGAGCCTGGGGGAGAGGCCTCATCCTCCCTCTGCCCCTTGCCCTCTGCCCCCTCCCCAGGTGCGGCTGACCCTCCTGCAGCTGAAAGGCCTAGAGGACAGCTATGAAGGCAGTGTGACCTTTCCAACTGGGAAGTTCACCATCAAGCCCTTGGGGTTCCTGTAAGTGCCACCCCCAGAGTGGACAGGGAAGGGGTGAGGGACACACACCTCATAGTCAGACAGACCTGGGCTCCAGTACCGGCTCTGCCACTTCCTGGCCACATGGTCTCAGACCGATCACCTACACCCCTAGAGGCTGAGTTTCCTCTGTGAAATGGGTCTGTAATAGCACTTGGGGCAGGTGTGGTAACCCTGTGGTGCCCTGGCCTCCTCAGCCTGTTGCAGATCTCTGGGGACCTGGAAGACTTGGAGCTGGCCCTGAATAAAACCAAGACCAAGCACACTCTAGGCAGTGGCTCCTGTTCTGCACTCATCAAGCTGCTGCCCGGTCACAGTGACCTCCTGGTCGCCCACAATACCTGGAACTCCTACCAGAGCATGCTGCGTGTCATCAAGAATTACTGGTTTCAGTTCCATGAAGGTCCCCAAGGTGGGTGGATGTGGATGAGTCTGTGTGTGAGCATGGTTATGGGCACATGGGGAGGGGGGTGGAGGAAGGCTGCTAAGAGATGTGGGCCTTGGCTTTGGACACACCGTGGTCACTGTAGGGCCATTCTAAGAGCTCATCTTGTTTTTAACATGTTAATTCTCTCTTAGTTTTTATTTTGCAAGGTGTATCTGTTAGCTAGTGCTGCATAACAAATCACTCCCACATTTAAAACAACAAAAGCTTAAAACAGCCATTTTTTGGGGTCACATGTCTATGGGTCAGCTGGGTGGTTTTGTTGTTCTGGGGCAGACCTGGCTGATCTTGGCTGGCTCACTGATGCCTCCAGGGTTAGCCAGGGCCAGCTGGCTGACCCAGCATGGCCTCATTCCTGGGCCTGGGGGTTGGCTGTCAGCTGGCTTAATGGGGCAGCTAAGCTTCATGGCTAGCTCAGCACGCTAGCTCAGGCTTGTTCACATGACATGTGGGCAGTGTGGAAGGCCTCCCAAGGGCTGGTTAAACAACTGGCATAGCATTCAGATGCTCAGAGCAAGTCAGGTAACCAGCTCAGATTTGAGAGGTGGGGACTAGACCTCACCATTTGATGTAAGAACTGCAGGGTCACATTGCAGTGGTATGGATGCAACATGGACAAAATCACAGCCATTTTTCAAACCACAGGAGAAACACACGAATGCACTCTCGCTGAATGCACTCAAAGTTGAAAACTTTGCAGTGCAGGCCCAGTACCCCAGAGTGCCTACCCCGTCCCTAGCCCCAGGGTCAACCCCAGAGGTAGCTTCTGAGATATGGAAGCAACCTGTGTCCGTCCATGGATGAATGGGTAAAGAAAATATGGCGCACACGCGCATACACACAAGTCAAATGCCTTGTTTGCTAAATAGCAGAAAGAAAGGTGTGGGGGCGTCCTCCGAGGCCTGCTACTCCCCACCTGGAGACTCCCAAGTGTCGATGGGTGGGGAAGCAGGGCCCCCACATAGGTTTGTCTGACCAGTACCTCCCCACCCTGGCCCTGGCCCTTTACAGAGGGCTCTCCCCTGGCTCCCGGCAACAAGTGGGCCTTCTCGTCCTACCCCGGCACCATCTTTTCCTGTGATGACTTCTACATCCTGGGCAGCGGGCTGGTGAGTCTCCCTCTCATGTCATTGTCCCCCCGGGGCTGTGTAGCCCCCACCACCATCCCAGGGCCGAGGCCAGTTCTCTCGTGATGATACTTAGACCACTGGGTGGAGCTTCTTTTAAAAAAAAAATTATTCAATTACAGTCGAGATGCAATATTATATTCATTTCAGGTGTACAACATAGTGATTAGACATTTGTATAACTTACAAAGTGATCACCTGATAAACCTAGTACCCATCCGTAGTGTGGGGCTTCTTAAATGCAGATTTCCAGGCCCACCCGGGCCCCTGGAACCTGCAGTCGGCCTGGGACGCTGCATTGTAACACAGCGCCTCAGAAATCGCCCTTCTTGGGGCCCTGATGAAATAGCCTTGACCTCAACGACCTCGTTTTGTTCTCAAGTATTTAGGAGAAGCTGTCCCTCCCGAGAGACCTTGTCTGAAATACCGCCTCCTCTCTTGCTCTCCACAAAGCCCCTCTAACCTGGCCAGGTTTTTGGAATAAATGTTGTTTACAGTGTGTTGTTTTTATCGGCTTTCCTGGCTGGGATCCAAGCTCGTTTAGAAATCTGTTCCTGGCGTCCCTCCCTGAGGCAGTGAGCCCTGTGATCACCAGGGCAACACTGCAGAGGAGAAAAAAGTCGGCCATAAAGACGCCAAGTCCCTGGAGTGGGGGAGGTGCGGGGGAGGGCAGGGGGGAGGGCTCTTTCCTATTAGTGTTGGAGGGGAGCGTGGGATTTAGTTCCCTTGAGTTGAAACAGGCATGGGAAGCCCAGGCAGCCAGTGAGGGCACCCCCTTGCTGCAGTCCCTGAGGGGACAGTGGGGTACAACGATCGAAATGGTTGAATCGTTACCTGGAAAGTGCCCAGGTGGGAAATGACCTCCCATCCGGGTCCTTGACTGGTTTTGTGCCACAGACCCCTTCGGCTGTCTGGGGAGCCATGAACCCCACCCCAAATAATGTTTTTAAGGGCGTAAAGCAAAATACATGGCATTACAAAGGAAACCCGTTATATTGAAGTGTGTTTATATTGTCTAAGTCAGCCCGAAATATTTGTGCTGCTTTAAAAGTACGTGAAATAACGAGATGTGGTAGCAGGCGCCTGCCATCGGTTAGAGGTAACGAGGAACGGAAGAATATTTTGAGACGCATGCAGCCCTGTCACGTGCTGGGAAGACGTGTGATTTCTGTTGGTGACGGTCTCAGGCACTGCTCATACCTCTGTGGTGTGTCCCCTGCGTTAACAATGGAGGAGACGCCGAATTTCGGTTTGACATTAGTGGAAATAAAAATGTGATGCTCCCCCGTTCAAGTCGCGTTACGAGCTCCCCAGGCGGAGAGGGGGGTGTCTAACAGAGAAGCGGCCACATATCCTGCTCCGGGGGACAGGCACTGACTTGAGCGCTGGAAGTTTGGGGATCGAGTCTTGGCTCATCCACTTGCCAGCCATGACCTTTGGCAGGTCTCTTAGCTTCCTCGGTCCTCAGTTTACCTGGCAGCCAGAAGCGGCATTGACAGCCACGCTGTATTTTCCCAAGAGGGCTGAGTCCATGGAGATGATGGTCGTCCGCCCGCCCACCTTTCCCTGTGAAGTGCAGGGAAGGGGTGGAAATGGGCCACTATTTCTCTGGGACGAGTTGACTGGCTTGGGGGGGCAGGGAGGATCCATAGGAACAGCACCCCAGGCTCTTCAGAGGCTCGTCCCCAGGGTGAAGCTGGATGTGTGATGGTGAACCCCCCTCAGTGCTCACCCAGGACCCGGCGAGGAACGTGCATCCAAACCAGAACTTGAGGTTTTAAAACTGTCAGTGAACCTATGAGCTGTGACCGCTGCAGCACCGCCACTTGGTGGCAGCATGGCCCAGTTGCGTCAGGTCAGAGCAGCCACCCTTCGGCTCCCCCACAGGTGACACTGGAGACCACCATCGGCAACAAGAACCCAGCCCTGTGGAAGTACGTACAGCCCAACTGCGTGTTGGAGTGGTTGCGGAATGTCGTGGCCAACCGCTTGGCCTTGGACGGGGACACCTGGGCAGATATCTTCAAGAAGTTCAACAGTGGCACGTGAGTGGCCGCCTGGCACTGTCGCCTCCCTACCCAAGAAATGGACCAACCTCCCCCCTAATACTCAGACTCTCTGCATACCCCTCACCCCTGCAGAGCCCTGTCATGGATTCTCATTAGAGTCCCCTCCCTTGTTTTATACATGGGGAAACTGAGGCTCGGGGAAGGAACACATTTGCCCCTCTCTTGCAGGCTTCTCCACCCAGGAAAAGGTCCCCAGGGGAAGGACAGGAAGATAATTTGGAACTTGAGAGCTCTGGGGACAGTGGGGAGGGCCATCTGAGGAGGTGGACGTGAGTGGCTGAGGGCCCTGTGAACCAGAGACACTGGATCTGGATAGTGTTGGGCCTTAGAATGCCAGGCAGATTGACCTTCGTTTCAGCAAGCACTAGGGAGCCATAGAGTCCTCTGGACCAGGCAGAGAGCATGTTGAGAGAGGAGTCTGAGCACACCTAGTCTAGCTGCAGCACCAGAGTGATAGCCGGATGGCCAGACACCCCCAGGCTACCTGTGCCACCGGAGTCCTGGCTATGTGGAGCGCTGGGGCCAGGCGAGGCTGGGGAGCGGCCCAGGGTCCCTTCAGCCCTCTTTCCTTCACCACGGCAGGTACAACAACCAGTGGATGATCGTGGACTACAAGGCGTTTGTCCCCGGCAGGCCCAGCCCTGGGAGCAGGGTGCTCACCATCCTGGAGCAGATCCCGTGAGTCCCCGGGGAGAGAGGGTGGGGTGCTCCCGGCAGAGAGAGCAGCCCAGGCAAGGACCAGGGGGCGTGCTGAGATGTGTGTGGGGAGAAAAAAATCCAAGGAGGGCAAGGTTGTAATAGAAGGCAGTCCTGATGGGCTAAAGATTCAGGGCATAGTTTACCTCCAGGCCGTGGGAGCCATCGAGGGTCCTTGAGCGGGGCAGGGCCCACACGAGCCCTTCTCATCACTCCTGCTCCATCTCTCTTGGTCCCAGGGGCATGGTGATGGTGGCTGACAAGACCTCGGAACTCTACCAGAAGACCTACTGGGCCAGCTACAATATACCGTACGTGTCCCTCTGTCCTCCACCCTGCCCTGTACCTGCCCCACCCCTTGCCCAGCTCTCCCTGCTTGTGGCGGGCCCTTCCCAAGTGATGTCTAAACCCACAGAGCCGAGAAAGCCACCCCGCCCCTTCTCTGGTCAGGAAAGCCCTGGCAGTGTTGGGGTATAGTAGTGGGGCTTGGTCAGCATCCAGATGACCTCCTCCTGTGCAGGGTGAGGGGAGGTGGCCCATCTCGGGCACTGACCCTGCCATGGACCCAGCTGGATCTGCTTTAACTGGGCTGCTCCTCTGTCCCCTCTGGACACTCACTGTGCTTCACTTGGGTGAGGCATTTGGTCCTTACAACTCGCCAACCATAGCTCCTGTTCCCATTTCTCAGATTATGAAACTGAGGCCCCAAGAGTGCCTCACTTTCCCAAGATTGCTTAGCTGCTCAGTGATGAAGCCAGGATTAGAAGCTAGGTCTCTTGGGCCCCTAGAGCCCGAGCTTGGCCACCCTGCCTAGGCCTCCCCCCCCCCCCCCCCCCCGGCACAAACAAAATGCATTATTATTGCTGCCCTTGCTGTCATGGTTGTTAGTGCAAATGGTCTGGCAGGACCGCCCCTCTGCCTCCCAGCCACGGCCAGGCGAGGCCAGTGGGAGTCACGAGTGACCTTCCTTCCCCCCCAGGTCCTTTGAGAAGGTGTTTAATGCCAGTGGGCTGCAGAGCCTGGTGGCCCAGTACGGGGACTGGTTCTCCTATGATGGGAACCCCCGGGCCCAGATCTTCCGGCGGAACCAGTCGCTGGTGCACGATGTGGACTCCATGATGCAGCTTATGAGGTGCGTGGGGCACAGTGAGCCCGAGTCATGTGGCCACTCTGTGCTCTTCATTGTCACTCATCTAAACCTCACAACCCGCCCGGGGGCTGCGGGGTGAGAGTGAGAGTAAGAGCGGGCCCAGCAGGGCCATGACATGCTCAGCATGAGTCCTGCTGCCAGCCTCTCATTGCAGGAGGGGACACTGAGCTGCTGCTGAGTGACCACCCTGTGCCGGGCGCTGTGCTTGGTACTGGGGACACAGGCCCAGAGCAGGTGCCCCACTGTCCTCAGTGCCACGCTGTCCCGTGGAGATCTAGAAACCCATCCAGCACTCACACTTAGGCGATGTGTCACTAGGACTGTCTCAGTCCCTGAAAACGCTGTAGAGGGACAGGAGGCACTCCTGGAGGACAGGATGCCTGGTGGAGGTTTGAATAATGAGGGTGGGCTGAGTGACCTGTAGCGGGAGGGATCGGGTACATGGAAAGCAGGTGCTGGGTTCCAGGGCTGCCGCCAGGAGGAGTTTGGTCCCCTCCTTGGACTCCTCTTCCCAGCACGACCTGTCCCTCCCTTCCCATGTCCAGGTATAATGACTTCCTGCACGACCCCCTGTCACTGTGCAAAGCCTGCAACCCCCATCCCAACGGCGAGAACGCAATCTCGGCGCGCTCCGACCTCAACCAGGCCAACGGCTCCTACCCTTTCCAGGCTCTGCAGCAGCGCCCCCACGGGGGCATCGATGCCAAGGTGCGGCCGCCCCAGGCCCACGGGCTGCGGGTGGGCGTGGTCACCATTGAGGCTGGGGAGAGGCTGGTAGTGTGTGGAGTCAGGGTTGGAACTGGGCTATGGTTAGGGTCCAGGTTGGGGTGGGCGCCAGGACCCCCTGCGTTGGGCCAGTCTGCCTGACACTCAGCAATCTGCTCCACCCGGCCCCCAGGTGACCAGCATGGCCCTGGCCAAGGCCTTGTGCTTCGTGGCAGCCAGCGGCCCCACGTGGGACCAGGTGCCCCCTTTCGAGTGGAACTCCTCGCCCTTCAGCGGCCTGCTGCACATGGGCCAGCCCAACCTCTGGAAGTTCTCGCCCATCAAGGTCTGGTGGGACTGAGGTGCCAGTGTGCCCGCTGCCTTCTGCCCCGCTGATAGCAGGGCCGCCCCACCGGCCACCACCGTGACCTCCTGCTCGTCCCATCTGTGGCCTTTGCCCCCTATTGTGCCCAGAGCTGGGACCTTGGTCTGCCAGGTTCACTCTCATCTGGGCATCTCCGCCTGGGTTGGGGCACAGAACCCAGTGGGGCCCAGCACTGATTCCCTCTCCCCCAAAGTGGGGAGAGCCCTTCCCGCCCCCTCTGCCTTTCTGCGTCTGTCTCCTCCTCCCTGTTTCTCTCCCTGCTGCCCTCCCCCCATCCTCGTGCTGCCCCTGCGGAGGGATCAGGTCCTGGGGCCCCCATGGGTTTCAGCCCTGAGACCTGGGTGTCGCCTGTGGTTGGCGCCGCTCCTCCAGCCCCAGGTCCTCTGCTCCTTTGGGAAGCAGCCCGTGTCCCCTCTGGACAGCTTCCTCAAGGACAGAAACTTAAAGACAGACACAAACCAAAGTTTCTGGAGACTTGTGGCTGGAGGGCCCGAAGTCCTCTCTCCAGGGGCGGGCAGAAGTGCCAGCCCCCAGGCTCCAGCCTCAGGCCCGTCCCCAAGCCTGGGCGTGCCCCTGGCCTCAGGGCAGTGCCCACAGCTCCCCTGCTGCAGTCACCAAATCGCAAGCTGTGACATTAAACAAGAGAGGCCGTGGCCCCTGTGCTGTGCTTTTTGGGGCAGTGGGGAAGGCTGAGTCTGCCTTGTCTCATGATCGAGATCTGCACTGCCTTCCCATGCATCTTCCTGTCCACCCTGTCTGTCCATCTGTCCATTTATTTGCCAACCCACCCACCTCTTGTCCATCCGCGTATTTATCCATCTATCCACCCACCCAGCTACCCACACATCACCCATCCATCCACCTGCCTACCCATCTGCTTTCCAGTCGTCCGTTTATCCATCCAGCCAGCCATGTACTCATCCGTCCACACCCATCCGTCCGTCCATCCGCCCACCCATAGCCATCTGATGTTTACTGAGCACCTACTTTGTTCGGGGCCTGTTCTGGGACCCTGTTAGCCACAAGACCGTCTCAAGTCTTACTGTGGGTTACAGATCAACACAAAGCAGGGTCCTGCCCCGTCTGTTCATACCCAGAACCTACATTGGAGACTAGACTCGCCCAATGCTTGTGTGCTTGGGGAGAGGAAAGCACACAGCCCCGGCTGGAGTCAGAGACCTGGGTTCAAACCCCGTCTCCACCTCTTGGCAGCCATGGGACCTAGCCTCTGCGAGCCTTGGCTACCTCGTCTGTGAAGCGGGGTGTTGACGTGAGCAGTACCTCCAGGCGTGGCGGTAAGGACTCGCTGCAGTGGTGGCTGCGGCAGCCTCGTAGGCCTCACGCTCAACATCCGCTCGCTAGCAGGTGTTTGGGAGCACTCAGCACCCGCCAGGTTCCCGCTGGTGCTGGCGTCAGACCGTCCTGTGATAAAATCCGCCTCCACTGGAGGCAGCCCCTGTCCCGCCCCGAGCCCGCCTTGTTCGGTGCCGCTTCTCTCACCAGCTTCCCCCCTGCACGCAGGCCCAGCTGGGGTGGGGGTCTTGAGTTCCTTGTGGGACCCCAGGGTTCCTGGGGGTGGGGGTGCTCACTGCTGACAGCGGGGCTGGGAGCAGGCGCGGCGGGGTGGGTGGAGGGGAGGGAGACAGTGATGATGGGAAAGACGCAAAGGACCTTCGCTTCATAAATACCTATTTTTCTTTTTCATTGAAAATGTTTGCACATTAGAAAAATGAGTAATGGCGGGGGTGGGCTTCCTGGAGATGGTGCCCTCCCCTAGGGGGGGTCCTGTCCACCTTCCCAGGTGGGAGCCTCCCGAGGAGGAGCATCCTGCTGTGATCTCAGTCCCACACCCACCCTGCTCTGGGGACCAGATATGTTCCACGTGGGTAGTTGTCACCCCGGTAGGGGGGCTGAGGACGATCACAGAGCAGTCACACAGGTAGCAGGGGCTCAGTGCACGGCCTTGCTGGCCGCTGGCCCCTCTGCACCGTGGGCTCGTGGCCACAGCAGGTACCGACTGGCCCGGCCGCAGGCTCGCAACCGGGCACCAGAGTAAAAAGTACAAGGAGGCGCTGGATAAAACTCCAGCCCCTGCGGGGGTCCCCGGGTCGGGGAGGGAGGCGGGTGGGGCAGGACCCTCACTTGGGCAGCTTGCTCTTCATGCCCAGCTGGGTCTTGAGGTCCTGCAGCTGGGCCAGGCTGATGTTGCTGCCCCCGCAGACGATGACCACGAGCGAGGACAGGGGCACGCGGATCTTGCCCTCTCCTTGCAGCTTCTGGACCACGTTGCTGTAGACAGCGGCCAGGGCTGCCCCACAGGCCGGCTCCACCAGGATCTTCTCGTCATCTGCCAGGGGAGGGGCTGGTGAGGCGGGGCCCGAGTTCCACAGGGCGCAAGGGGACCCTTGGGCGAGTGGCATCGCTCCGGGCTAAGAAGCCAACCCGCTCCCAGCCCTGGAGCGCCGGCCGCAGACTTGGGCCCTTCCACCGTGACCCTAGATTGACCCCGCGAGCCCTGGGCCAGGGCTGGGTTTCATCATCAGTGCTAACGCTGATAAGATCACGGAAATCGCCTGCGCAGTGTGTTGAGAAGGATCCTGAGGTGTCATCTGAGTAAGAGTGCCATGGTCCCTTAGCCAAACTGTTGGTGCAGGAGAAATAAGCGGCAGCCTACATGCTACCGTGTGTGTGTATGTGTGTGTGTGCCACTGTCCTGGGCTGAACCCAGAAAGTGTCCACCCTAGTTATAGACCCACTTCTGAATCCATCACTGAGACCTATACTTTCCCTTTTTACCCTGGCTGCCAGGAAGCTCAGAATCAACATTTTAAATACTCAGTTATTGTTCCCTGCTGTGATGGTTAGCAGGCTTGCTTCTTCACGTGTGCCTTTGGCCTTTCTGGGTTTTACCACTGCATTGTATTATCTCCAATGGAAAGTTCTAGGAAGGGATGGGAGACAGAACTGTGGGTAAACTTGCAGCGATGGGCTCCCCTGGCATACCAAGTGGCCGGGACAGCCACTCAGTTCCTGAACCAGCAGGTTGGGCCTTGAAAGGACTGGTCACATACCCACAAACTTCTCAATGGCGGCCACAGCCTCCTGGTCCGAGATAACTTCCGAGAAAATGGGGTGTTCCTGAAAGAGCTTCAGGGCCTGCGCCCCCACGGTCTTCACGCACAGGGCCTTGGCCACACTGGGCGGGGGGCGGGCATGGAGAATGGGAACGGGGGAAGCAGAGGTGGGAGAGAGGAGGGAGGGGGAGGTCAGGAGGGGGAAGGAGAGACAGACAGAAAGTTGGGTGTGAGAGGGAGGAGGACCTGGGGTCCATGGGCATGGGGTCGGGGACTCTCCCTACAGCTGTAAAGTCTCAGAAAGTCCCAGGGGCATCCCAAGCAGAGCGGGGTCTTCTAATAAGACCCAGACTGCTCGAATGGGGGTTGACAGCACCGTTTTCTGTTTGACTTGACTGAAAGGCCCCCTTGTGGTCCCTGATAGGGCTCCCAGCCTTTGCTCCCAGTTGCCATGTTCACCTGCTTTTAACCCTCACTAAGCTCAGCACCGCTCTGCCCGCCCAAGTCCCACCTTGCCTCCTCCAAGGAGTCCTCCAGGGGGAGCACTCAGCCCTGTGGCCCCCCGTGGATTCTCAAAGGATCCTCCCCATCACACACACACACACAGTGACCACTTCCCGAGAAGGCGTTAGGTGCCGATCGCAAGCATCAACAATTGTTGTCGTTCACTGGTTCAGCTTTATAGAAGGGGAAACTGAGGCAGGGAGTGTGCGGTCACTCGCTCAGGGAGCCACGGTGCTGGACTACAGACAGGTTCCATAGGCCTCAGGAACTGGACTCATATAATCAGTGTGGCCGTGCTCAGCCCAGCCTCCCCGGAGACATCACTGGGTCTATTCCCAGCTCTTTTCCCCACTCGCCCATGAGCATCTCCTTGCCTGGACCACCTCAGCCCTTAGCTCAGCACATGGCCCATAGTAGGTGCTCAACTACCACTTCTACGTTCCCGACGCTGGAGGATCAGAGGCCAACACGGTAGCTCCGGGGTGTGGGGCTCAGGAATCCAGAAGGAGTTCTCACCTGGACTCAGTCTTCCCTATCTGTAGCAGAGACCTGTCTACCCATCTAGCCTAGCTGCACACAGGGATGCCTGGTAGGAAGACATTTCCCAGCCTCCCCTGCAGCAGGTGTGGCCATGTGACTAAGTTCTGGCCAATGAGAGGTAAGTGGAAATATTGGGTCTGTCTCTAAAGGCAGGGGGTCTAGCTCCTGCCCTGCTTCCTCCTTCCTGCCAGGTGGAGTGTGGATGTGATGGTTGGCACTTATGCAGCTCTTTTGTCTCATGAAGTTATATAGTAAAAATGATAGAGAACAAACTCAGGGAACCTGGGCCCCTGGCTTCATGGAGCTGCCCCCGGATTGCCTACCTCTAGACTTTTCTTTTTTTAATAAGAGAGGGAATAAAATTCAATCTTGTTTACATCGTTGTTATTTTGGATTCCTGTATAATGGCTGAGCCTAATCCTAATTAAACACCATGGCTCAGAGGTTTGGGGCTGGGATGGGAACTCCTGGGGAGAGGAGTTCACTCCTCTCTTCCCAGGATCAGCCGGTATCTTGCACATATTAGGGGCTCAGTAAATGTTTGGCCGGTTACTGAAGGAGCTCAAAACCCTACCACAGAGGAGCTCGAAACATGACGAGTGTCAGACTTTTTGCCCGAGGAAGTGTGAGGTTCGGGGTCGGAGCCACACAGTCTCAGACTCAGCCCCAGCAGTACCGCTCACCGGCTGTGTGGCCCTGGGCAAGTGAGCAAAGCCTGAGTTTCCTTATAAATGGGACACCCGGGCCTACCTGCAGCTGGCACCAAGGGGGGATCGCCCCAAGGCTTACTGAACCCCCCGATGAAGGCACCCCCGGCTGCTCACCTGGTAATCTGGGCCAGAGAGACGAGCTTGCCGGCAGAGGTGGCCTCGTGGAAGCTGTGGGCTCCCTTAGTCTCCATGGCGATGATGGGCACATCCCCCCAGCCCACCTCATGCAGCCCCTGGACCACTCCGCACAGGAGGCCGCCGCCGCCCACCGACAGCGCGATGGCCCCCGGCTTTGCGCTCAGCGTCTCCTTCAGCTCCTTCACGATGGAAGTGTGGCCTTCCCTGGGGGGCGGGGGAGGGCGGCAGGTCAGGGCCGCGCTTCCCCGGAGGCGCCAGGCAGGGCTCCCAGAGAGGCCACCTGCCCCTCCATCTGCTCTCACCCCCAGCACCGATGGGCCTCGGGGATAGTCTTCTCCCCGACTCCACCCTGATTCCCAGCTGCCAGCATCTGCAGCTCTGCCCGGAGTTCTCCTCCGGCTGCTGGAGCTGCAACAGCCCGAGAACACCCCTGACCCGGCGACCGTGCAAATGAGGAATCGCGGGCATTGGTGTGTAAACGCCCAGCATCCTCTCCTGCTGGGGGTAACTTGTTTGTGTTCCATGCTGGCTCCCGGGGGCCCCCAAGGAATTAAGCTCCAGCTGCCCACAGCAGGCCCCTGCCCACGAGAGCCCCAGCTAGTGGCTTCTTTCCTGCCCACTCCCCTGGCGACTCACCCCCCACACGAACTGCCTTCCCTTAAATCCCAGTCCCGGGATAGCTCCCGGGGGCACCGAAGGCAGGCGCCTGTGTACCTGAGCTCGTGTTTGCCCAGTGCCGTGGAGGGGGCGCTGGAGCGCGAGCGTGTGCTTCTACGTGACGGTGCGTGCACACACGTGAGCTGCTGTGCCCACTAATGTGAAGACGCGCCCTGTGGCAGGTGCCCACCCCGTGGTGCAGGAGGTGGATGCCACCCGCGCCAGCTGACCCTGGGCTCCACGTACCAGATGAGGGGGTCGTCAAAAGGAGGGATGTAGACCCAGCCTGGGTTGTTCTTGGCCAGGGCCTTGGCCAGCTCGAAGGCCTCGTCCAGCATCTGCAAGACCACAGGGGTGGCGGGAGGCGGTGAGCGGCCGGGGACCCTCCTCTGCCCCCGGCTGTCCTCCGCGGCCCCTGCCCCACGTCGCTCTCACCTCGCCCACCACCTTGACCGTGGCACCCTCACTCTTGAGCCGCTCGATGGTGAGGGCGGGCGTGGTGTTGGGCACAACGATGGTGGAGGGGATGCCCAGCCTCCTGGCAGCGTAGGCGGCTGCCATGCCTGCGTTGCCCGCTGCCAGGGGTGAGGGGTAGAGAGGATGTCAGCACCGGAGGGCCCGGGAGCCCCACCTCCGGCCTCTGGACACCCCTGGTGACCTCAGGCCTCCCTCAGATTCCAAACCCGGCCCGCTGCAATGTCTGCAACAGCCCAGAGAGGTGGAGCTCCTGGCCCCAGGACACACAGCACAGGACAGGAGGAGGCACGCAGGCCGCTTACCTGAGGAGCAGACGAAATGTTTGCAGCCTCGCTCAGCCCACTGTGGAGACAGGAGGGAGGGAGTCAGGCTGTCCCTGGGCTCTTCCCTCCCACCTGCCCCCCCCCCCCGTGACTCTAACTGAGCTCTCCTTCCTTCACACGGAAGCTGTACGACCCTAGCCTCTCAAATGGCATCTCTCCTCCCCAGAGAGCCCGGCTCAGGGAAGGGTGATGGACAGGCTGGCAACTGACAGCTCCGGGATCAGCCCGTAGGGGGCCTTCACGACGGGCACCCCTCACCCAGAGGAAGTGCTAAGGGCGGGTGCTCGGGCATTGTGGGGGTCCCCTGGGCCTCGCCTGGAACTCCTTGGATTTCACGTGGCACTGGCCCTGCCCCCTTGAGGAAAGGGGGCCTGCCACCCTCGCCTGGAGCTGTCCTGTACCGTCTGGCAGAGGTGTCCGATGCCCCGGATCTTGAAGGAGCCCGAGGGCTGGGCACTGTCCATCTTGAGATAGACGCTGGTGCCGGCCACTTTGGACAGGGCCATGCTGTCACGGACGGGGGTCTTGGCGTGCAGGGGCTCTCGGGAAGTCATTGCTGGGAGACAGGAAGGGCCACGTGGATGGAGCTGGGTGGCTGGACCAAGAGAGGCAGGGACAGGCTGGAGATGGTCCAGGTGGATGGACCGGTGGACAGTCCACAGACGGATGGAGGCTCGATGGACAGGAGGACGGTCTTCTGAGTTGTCCCAGGGCCACCAGGCCCCGGCTTTATTCCCGGGGCGCCTCTGAGCAGCCAATGGGGCCGCAGGGCCAGCCACACCCCCGCCAGGCCCCGCCCCCTGGCCCGAGGCCTGGGGCTGCCCGGAGGGGAAGGGGAGGCCCCGGCTCCTCACCGCGCAGCTTCCTGCTGCCTCTCCTCCTGCCACCTCCCCTTCCCCACCCTCAGCTTTTTCTTTCGCGAAAGGGACAGTGGCTACCCCCCGAGGACCGTGGGGAAGCCTGCCAGGAGGATGGCGTGAGACAAGGCACCTGAAGTCACCAGCGTGCGCTTGGCACAGAGAGACACCCAAGACACAAACCCCAGGCACCGCCGTTACCCCATTTCCCAGAAGGGGAAGCTGAGGCACAGACAGTGAGGGGGACGAGCCGGCGTTCGAGCCCAGCCGCCCGACTCCCGGTCGCACAGTCCGGTCAGTTCTTCATTGCCTTCGGCTCCCATCCCCTTACGATTCTGTTATGCGGGGGAAGTGGCACTGTGGGTGCGGCCCAGGCAGGCCAGGGTTCAGGTCCTGACTGCCGCGTACCAGCCGCGTGGCCCTGGGCAGCCGCTTTGCCCCCCGGAGCCTCCCCTTGCCGCTCTGTGAAATGGGGCTGATCACGGCACCGCTCTCCTGGGAAAAGCTGACACAGTAATGCAGGTGCCCAAGGGGCCCAGAACTCGGCGTTGGCTCAGCGTTAGCAGCCATTGTCATCAGCGTCACCATCGTCATCGTTGTCACAGAACCGCAGGTCCCTGCACCAGCCCTCACTCCCCGCCCCATGCTCCCCATGCCAAGCCGCCTGTCTGTCCTTGGCGGCGGGCAGGGGGTCCGTCTGTGCAGAGGGCGGCACACACACAGCCCTGGGCCCGCTCCCTGGACCCATCAACAAAGCTCTCGTGTCCCGTGGGCTGGGACAAGAATATCGATGAGACCGAGGGCGGCGAGGGCTCGGACAGCCGGCAGAGCCGTCCCTCTCGGCGGGACAAGCGGCCCGCTTGCTGCCCTCGGACCCCCCGCAGGCACGCCCGGGCCCCTCCCCGGTGGGACGTCCGCAGGCACTTGCCAGGCGCCCGGGGCTAGGAGCTTAAGTGATGGGGCGCCCGGGCTCACGTGCAGACAGAATGTGTCACTGCTGTGATTTGAAAAAGGCAAGTTAAGAAAATCAGTCAGCCCTGGCCGGAAGGTCAGGGTTCAGTTCCCGGTCAGGGCACATACCCAGGCTGCTGGTTCCGTCCCCTGTTGGGGCACGGACGGGAGGCAACCGATCGATGGGTCCCTCACATCGGTGTTTCTCTCACTCGCTCCCTCTCCCTTCCTCCCTCTCTAAAGCCAATAAAAAAAAAAATCAATCATAAAAGAAACAACGAGAGGGGAAAAGACAAAATATACACCACTGTTGTTGACATCCTGGTTGGGCATATCCTTCGTTTAAGTAATAATGTTATTGAGAGAGTTTCACCCATGTTGTAACGTGTCGGTGCTGTGTTCCTCTTCATGGCTGCATAGTATTCCGTTGTGTGGACAGCCCACATTTATTTACCTATGCATCCATTCATGAATATTTGCCATCTGGGCAGATCTTCATTTTTAAATAAATAAAAAACATGTACATGTGTGGTTCTGTGCCCCATCACATGAATAGGAACCTGAGATCCTACCAGGGCAGGGGCCTCACCCAAGGTCCCCCTGAGGAGGAATCAGAGCAGAACCAGGTAGAGTCTGGCTGTGCCGGGGACTTTCTGACCGGTCAGCTCCTGCAGGGTCTTGGGGGAGGCTGGCCGCTGTCACTGTGCAAACCTCAGGGGGATCGGCTCATGCCTGGGGCTCCAGCATCTGAAGCGTGTCTGGTTCCAGAGAGCAAGTGTAGAGAGCTCTGTTACATCACCCCCTCCCGGGAAGTGTCCCCGAGGGTGGCGAGATCACGGTGTCCTTGGCTGCGGGAGGTGGGGATTCTGACGGTTGTTTTCACTCTCGGGGAGGAACAGACAGCTCTCACCTCTGTTTGCCCTGCAGCTGGTGAAGCCAGCCCCGAACTCCTGACTCGTTAAGTTCTCCGGCTCCCGAGTCCATCGCATCTGGGCTGCAGCTGACACCCAGCTGCGCAGCTTCCCTTAGCGTCAGTTTCCTGCCCCGAGAGACGGGGCCGGTGGGAGCTACTGAGTTTTGGGAGACTGAGAGGGGATGACAGACCCGTGCCAGGCGCGGGGCAAGGGCTCAGGGAACAGCAGCTGCTATTCTGATGATCTTTGGTCTTCCTCTTCTCATCCAGGACTTTCCCACCCCTTCCGTCCCCTTTTCCCCCGAGTCCTCCCTCCAGACCCGGTTCCTCGTGTCTCCTCTCCCTGCAAGTCTGGGTCGGAGCCTCTGGGATTCTGCAGCCTGGCAGCCCCTGGAGTCTCTCCCCAGGGGACCAGGAGCGGCCTGAGGGCAGGTCCGCACCCACCTGGGCCCCTCTGGGTCCCCCCCAACTCTCTCCTCCATCCACTCAACATCCTACCACGCACAGGACAGCCCCTCACAACAAAGAAATGATCTGGCCCCAAATGCCAGTCGTGCCAAGGTCAGCCAGGACCAAAAAGCTGTTACTCTGTGTCCAACGGCTATTCAATCCACCCCCAGAAGTGAAAATATTTTTTTCCTTGGTGACACTGATACAAGCGAATCAGGCCTCCACTGTCAGGGCCTTACTGCGCTGGCTCGCCCCAGAGCCAACACCAATACGTTGTATTCGCGGGAGCCTGTTCATCCAGGTTTCTGTAGCTTTGACTGAACTTTCTGTTTCCGTCCCAGGATCCCACTCAGGACACCCCGGTACAGCTGGTCGAATGTCTCCTTGGGCCCCTCTTGGCTGTGACAGTGTCTCAGACAGACTTCCCTTGTTTTCAGTGACCTTGACGGCTGTTGAGAAGCACTGGTCACCGACCCTATGTTTTCTCTCCCGAGTAGACTGGGGTTCTAGGGTCTGGGGAGGGCGGGTATGGCAGTGAAATGCCACCGTCATCTCAGCAGGTCAAGTCCGTATCCACCAGCAATGTGACCGAAGGGCTGAGGGCAGCCGAGGGAGGGCGCGTCGGGTGTCGCCACGGCCGAGTTCCCCTTGATTCCCGGGTGTGGGATTTTCTAAGGCTGCGTCCCTCTGGGCGCCCCACGGACCCACCGTTTATTTACTGTCCCTGTTTGGTAATTGTCTCTCTGTCTGCATGTCACTCAGCTCTCTATCTGTATCGAATGGGGCAATCATTACACAAAGGGAAAGATTTACCAACACTTGCCTGCCCCTGGCGACAGTGACACCTCTCACGCTGGGATCCACAAGGTCTCCTAGGTGGATGCTCCAGATGGGCCCAACGGAAGCCGCCGGCCACCTGTGGCTATTTAATAAAAATGGAATAAAATTTACGATTCAATTGCTCAGTCTCACTTGCCATGGGGGGGGGGCGGGCGTAACTACCTCTCCTCCCTCCTCCCCCCTCCCCCTGTTGCCCCAGGATAACTGATGTTATCAGCACTGCCCTCCCCGGGCCTGCAGGTATGGACCCCACCAAAGACTGGTACAGCAGCCTCTTCTGGTCGTGGTCTTTGTAAATAAAAGTCACCACACATTGTACAAGTTTTTTGTTTTTTTCTCACTTAAAATGCCTTGTGAGCATTGCTTTGGGTTCATAGGTTTAGATGTGAAGGTGAAACATCGATTGGTGGCCTGTTGCACGCCCCCTACCAGGAATCGAACCGGCAACCTCCTGGCGCCTGGGGCAATGCCCAACCAACGGATCCGCGCCGCCAGGGCCAGCGGCCAGTGTTCTCGTTTCTCTGATTTTCGTTGCTGCCATTCTAGACAGCACTCGAATAAACTCTCAGGCCCCTAGCCTTACCCTCTGGTACTTTTTTTCTTGGAAAATAAGCCCCCCAATGACGATGCCTAGGTTAGAGGGGTGGCATTTATCAAGTTGGAATGGATATTGACAGAGTCATGTCCCAAGGCATATGGCGATTCCTGGTCACATCAGCAGCGCGCGAGGTGCCTGTTCACGCTCATACTCCCCAGCCCCGGCTCTTATTGCTTTTCTGCTTTTTAAAATTTTTTGTCAACTTAATAGTTAAAAAAAAAAAAAGGCATTTAAAAAAAATAATAATAAAAAAATAAAAATAAAAATAAAAATAAAATAAATGGCATTTCAGGGTTGCCCTATTTGCATTTTTTCTGTTGCTGCACCTATAACACTTTATTGCATCCATTGACTGACATGGCGACCGCAAGCCCCGTGAGGGCCAGGGATGTATCTTATCTGTCTCCATCTCGCCTTTCACAGGGCCTAGGTTTTGGTAGTTTGGGGTAATGTTTGCTCAATGAATAAACGAGTGGCTTAATTATGAAAGTCTGCTTCACACGGACAAGATGCTAAACTGTTTCCTTTATTTCTATGGGCCTCAGTTTCCCCACCCACAAAAAGGGTGCATTATCAGGCCCTTGCTGGTTCTTTCTGCTCAGACACCTTGGCTATGGATTTATGTCTCTTGGGATAACAGCATCCAGGTTGGATGTGGGGTCCCTTGAAGATTGGCCCCATGGCCTTTTTGCTGGGCAATGCAGGGCAAGTTACTTAACCTCTCTGTGCCCCAGCTTCTCCTTTGCTAAAGGACTCCTTTTGTTTTCAGGGGCAAAAGGAGAGAGGGAGAGTTCGAGGGCCTCAAACTCAGATATCCACAGGGCCAGGGACAGGTCTGTCGGGTGTTGGAAATGCAATAGGAAGAGGTAAGGACAGTGGCAGATGGAGAGCCATGTCCCTCTGCAGAGGACAGAGTGAATTAGCTCCAGCCGGCAGAAACGAGATCCTCTGTGCTCTAGAATGGTTTATCATCTTAGCAAGGGTCTGAGAAGTTACCTAAGCTGCATCCGGTGTTAGGGGACCCGGGTCCAAACCTCAGCTGGGTTACTCGCCAGCGAGGCTGGCTGCATGACTGCCTGAACCCCAGTTCTCTCACCCGTTTAATGGAACTGAGGCTCGTGGCTTGGAAAATACATGGCCCGAGTCCAGAGTTCACCCTGCAAATCTGGAGGGCCGACCGCCCTTGTCCAAGGTGCCATCGCTCCTCTCCATGTAGCTCCCTCGCCCTGCAAACAAGAAAGCCAGCGGGGGGTGAGGGTGATGAAATAAAGCTTAATGAATAACCCAAGGGACCGGCCAAGGTGGGCGTGTGGCGGCCTGAGGTATCAGGGACAGGGGCTGGCTGACGAAGGTGGCCCTGGGAGGGGACAGGTCGCTGACCTGGCCGGTCTCTCCAGCCTCATCTGATGCAGCCACCCTGGCTTTCCCCTCCCCAACCTCTTTCAAGCCAGGAGCTCTGGAGCCTGGCCCCTCTGGGTGTGAGCCCTGCTTCTGCCGCTGCTGTGTGACCTTGGGAAAATGCCTCGACCTTTCTGAGCCAAGTCTGATTCCACAATGTAGAGTTCATTACAGTGCTCACCTCCCAAGGGCTGGCACACAGTAGGCATAATAAATGCAGCAGTTGTGCCTTTTGTCCAAGCCTGAGCTGTGCGCTAAGGCCCTATTCCTCCAGGAAGCCCTCCCTGAGCCCATCCCACCCTCAGCTGTCCAGTGGGGACTGTCTGTCCTCTGTCCCCCTAGGGGGTGTTAGAATTGTCACTGTATTGGTTGTTTTCCTCTCCATTCCAGGCCGGGAGCCACCTCAGGGCATGAACTGGGTTTTACCATCTCTGTTCCCAGCGCCCAGGTCAGGACAGAACACCTGGGGATGGGCGCATGTTTAATGTGCAGATGGGAATGAAACTGTCAGCATTCTCATTGGGGATCAGGGCCAAGCAGCTTGACTTGACCCCAAGTGGCTGGGAGTTAATCATCAAACCTGAGGAGGTCACCCAAAGTCCAAGAAGGGCCCAAAATATCTGGGCTGCCAGGTCCTTCCTGGACCTCGCCTCCCACCTGACATAGAGGAAAACTGAGGCTCAGAGGGATGGGACTAGCTCAGGTTCACCCAGCGAGACGGTGAAAGAGACAAGATGTGAATCTCGTTACATCAGTCTCCTGCCCACAACCTCCCATGGCTCCCTAGTGCCCCGGGGGAAGGTCCAGACTCTGCATTGGCACAGCCATCCCTGTGGACTTGATCCCTGCCCACCCCTCCAGCCCCAAACCCACCTGCTCTCCCGCCCCTGCCTTCTCTGTTCCAGTCCTGCCGTGTTTTCCAATTCCAGACCTTTGCACTTCGATTCCCGGCTGAGCTCAGCCTTCTCCTTCTCCAGGAACCCTTCCCAGCCTTTTGGGGCCAAGTGACATCCTTGCTCTGGGCACCCACAGCCCTGCCAGTGCCCGATGGCACTGACTGTAACTACTTTTCAGTGACACTTTGGGGCCCCACGAGGACAGGGAACATGCTATTTGGTTTGGGGCTAAAGGTCCCGGGATGTGACACATAATAGGTGACCAGTAAATATTTGTTGAATGTATGAATCAATCGCCAGTCATTCATTTGGAAAATAAATAATTGTTGGGCCCCTGTGTTGGGTGTGAAACGTCAGAAGTGACTCGGTAGAAAATATGCCTTTCTCAGGGGACAATTGTTTCTCTGTCCTTGGGACCAGCATTGACTCGAAGATGTCTGTTGTGAAAGAGATGATCCTGGATGAGAGACAAAGGGTTTTCTCACTGGCTGGGTGGCCTCAGCCAAGTGAACTCCCCTCTCTGAGCCTCAGTTTCTTCATCTATCAAATGGGACCAGGCAACGCCTGCGTGGTGGACAGCGCACCGGGAGGCAGCTGACCTCCCCCTCTCGCTCTCCAGCCCTGAGCTGTCTCTTTAACGCGGGAGGAGGGGCCAAGGCCACCGGAGGCTGCGGGAGGCTGGGCAGAGCCGGTGCCAGTTAGGCTGGTTGGCAGCAGGTTGCAGCCAAGTTGGTCCAGGAACTCTTGGGCAGAAAGGTAAGGGGGCCTGGGGCCCAAATGGGGTCCCCGGGGCTCTGTGTGCACCCGTAAAGGTGCATGTAGGGGCAAAGTCCCCGCTGAGTGGGTGGAAAGTGAGAGAGGCTAAGCGCTGCCAGGAATATTGATTCAACTTGGGGCACCCTGGGCCCGGCCTGCCTTGCAGCAGGGGAGCGGGTTTCTATTGCCAGGGGGCGGGGAGCATCCTGCCAGCCAGGGGCCGGCTGAGGTTTCCCAGCCCTGGTGCCAGGAATTAGCTGTGGCGTGTCACCCAGGTGGCCTCTGGGGAAGAGCCAGAGGGACAGGGAGCTGGAAAAGGGAGCTGGTCTTTACCCAGTTCATGGATGCAACAGATGGGGCCCAGGGAAAAAAAGTGACCCGGTCAAGGTCAAGCTTGCTGGGACCTGAACCCAAGCCCTGGGCTTCACGCTCTATTGCGGTTATGAGCACAGATGCCAAAGCACACTGCCTGAGTCTGAATCCTGCCTGTGCCGCTTCCAGCTGTGTGACCTTAGGCAAATTACTTAACCTCTCTGGGCCTCAGTTTCTCTCTTTTTTAAAAAAAGACTTTCCATTGATTTTTATGGAGAGAGTAAGGGAGAGGGAGAGAAACATTGATGAGAGAGAGGAACATCAATTGGGTGCCTCCTGCATGTCCCCCACCAGGGATCAAGTCTGCAACTCCGGCATGTGACCCTATCGGGAATTGAACCAGCAACCTTTTTGGTGCACAAGACGATGCTCCAACCACCAGAGCCACACAGGCCAGGGCTCAGTCTCAGTTTTTATTTTTTTTCATATATTTGTATTGATTTTTTTAGAGAGAGAAAGGAAGGGAGAGGGAGAGAGAAAGTGAAACTTTGATGTGAGAGAGAAGTATCGATCGGCCTCCTCCTGCAGGAACCCCTGTTGAGGATCTAGCCCACAACCTGGGCATGTACCCTGACCAGGAATCAAACCAGTGACCTCTTGATTCATGGGAAGACGCTCAGCCACTGAGCCACACTGGCCAGGGCTCAGTCTCAGTTTTAATGATCACCTCCTCTGAGAGGTCTTTCCTGACCTCCCTACCCAAAGCACGTCCCCTTGTTTTTCTCTTCAAGATTTGCTATATGCATGTTTCCCTCTTAGCAGTTTTCACTGTTTCTGATTAGTTTGTTTGTCTATACAGTTATTTGTTGAATGCCAATCTCCCCATCAGACTATAAGTCAGCTCCAATGGTAGATGTCTGTCTTGCCCCATGTTATCCCAAGTTCCTAAGCCAGGACCTGCACCTTGTAAACATGCTAGAGTAAGGGTGGGCACACCAGCATAGTCAGACACCCCGATAAGATAACCCCTCCAGAGGACTCAGCCAATGCCTGGCCCATCACAGGGACTCGACAAAGGATAGCTATTATTATATTAATATGCGCCATAACCTGTGAGTTAGGGACTGTTATTCATATTTTACAGAAGAGGAAATGGGCACAGAGAGGTTGAGACACTTGTCTGGGTTGCACAGCCAGGGGGTCATAACTGGTCTCTCACTTTGATCTCTGATTGGCCCCAAAGTCCACATTCTTGGGCTCTGGGGCTGAAGTGAAGCCTAAGTCAAGGGGTGCTGGGTTTGGGTGACTCATGGGCTGTTCTCCGCCACCGCCAGGCTCAGCTCAAGAGGTGCCCTGGCTGGAAGTGGGTGGGGGTGGCCCAGGCTTCACCCTGCCTGGGGAGCCCCAGGGCCATCCCAACAAAGGCCAGGGGGTCAAATCCAGGGATGGTAGACCTGGAGCTCTTCCATGGGGGGACCCCAGCCCTGGCTAAGTAAGGGTGGACCATGAGCTTGGCTGGGGGGGGGGGGGGGGGGGGGGGAAGGCTGCGGTGCTCCTCCTAGTGGCAAGTAGCGGGACCGCAGGGGCAACCTGAATTGGCTCCTTAAAAAAATCCTATTTTTTCTCTCTTTTATTTTTCCTCCCTCTCTTGGGTCTCACCCTGACCCCGGGTTCCCTCACTGCTCCTTCGCTCCCGCCTTGGCTTAGACCCCCCCCACTTCCTCCCACTGCAAATAGAATTAGAATAGCGCCCCGGCTCCCCCCACCTCTTGCTCCCCGCGCCCCCTCCCCTCCCCTGGCACCCGCAACGCTCAAGTTCACTCCTGGATCCGGGGGGTTCTATCTGCTGTTCCCGCTGCGGGGACGCTTTGCCCTCGGCTTCCTTCTTGCCATTCATCTCAGAGTCCCCCCCTTTGACAACTTTCAGATCAAAAAAATGAATGAAAAGACCTCTCGATCAACCAAAAATTCTCAGGTCCCGTAAGGCACCCTAATTCAAATTGTTAAAAACCCCCAACCACCACCAACACCAAAAACCACATCGGCGTTCCTCTCACATGGACGTTTCTCTCTCCCTCTCCCTTCCTCTCTCTCTAAACATCAATAAAAATCTTTAAAAAAACTACAAGGTTTTCTCCCGAGAGAGGTCCTTCCCCACCACCCTTGCCCCGCCCCTCCCGTTCGAAATCCTGTAACTCCGTTTCCCCTTCTAGAATGCGAGCTCTGGCAAAGCAGGGCCCCCTCTGGCGCGTCCAGTCCCAGGTCCCAAGGATGGGCCTACCCGGCAGTCAGGGGTGCTCAAGACATGCTTTTCTGAACGGATGATGAATGAATGACTCCTCCCACTTGGCCATGTTTTGTAAGCCCAGCGCTGGGAGCAGCCACAGTTACAGAATGAAAGGGCCCCTAGTCCCAACCTTTGTCCAGAAGGGGAAACCGAGGCCCAAGAGGAGCAGACACCTGCCTGAAGGCTCACGGGTTGGCAGCCAGACAGCAGGAAGAAGGGAGCCAAGCTGAGGGCTTCTCCACGCTCCCCTCCCCCCGGCTGGCTAAGGGGACTTGGACCTGAAGCCGCCTGGGCTGTGGCACCCCTGTCCCCCCGCAGGCTCGCTCGGAGGCCGCTGGGATGGAGAGCTCTGTGGCGGAACGTACTAAGGGCGGGCCCTTCCACGCGGTCACACCCCTGCTGGAGAGCTGGGCGCTGTCCCAGGTGGCGGGCACGACTGTCCTCCTCAAATGTGAGAATGTGCAGCCGGCCGGCTCCTTCAAGGTCAGGGGCATCGGGCACTTCTGCCAGGAGGTGAGGCTGTGAGGGAAGGAGGGGAGCAGCGGGCTTGCACCAGGCGGGGGGGCCGGGGGGGGCAGGCGGGCAGGGGCTGGGGGCGGGAGAATCGAGGTAGCAGGGATGGGACTGAGAGCCACCGGCGGGGCGGCGTGAGGAGTGTTGCAGTGGGGGGGCCGGACACCTGCTTGGGTTAGCCCCCGACCCCATGCCTTCTCTTCCTAGGCGGCCAAGAAGGGATGCAGACACCTGGTGTGCTCCTCAGGTGACCCACCCCTTTCTGCCTCCTGCGGGGCCTCGGGGCTGGGGGGGGAGATGCCTGGAGCAGCAGCGAGTCCAGGGCTCGGCCTCCTCTTAAGGGTCCAGCCTCATCAGGGTCATGATCAGGTGGCCATCTCGTGTGCCCTCTCCCAGCCCCGTTCCCGTTATTCAGGACCCCTAGTAGAAGCCACCAAACCCCGATTATTCATACAGATGTAAGCTGTGGGCTCCGAGCACTGGAAATTCTCGAGATGCATGGCTTTCAGGCACAGCTGGATCCAGGAGCTCCCACCTGCGTCCCTCCTTTCTCTTGGCTTTTCCTCCCCCTACAGCAGCTTTCTCCTCATACAGGCCTCATGGTAGCACAGTGGGCCTGAGGAGTTTCAGGCTTGCTTCCTGCCGTCCTCCCTACCCCAGCGCCAAGGGAGCACCCTCCCGACGGCTCTCCCGCACCCATGCATTGGTCCTTTGGGCCCAGCTTGGGTCATGCGCTCAGCCCTGAACCCATCAAGGGTCAGGCGACTGAGTCCTCTGACTGGCTCCGTCTCGATCATGCGTCCACCTGAGGCCAGGGAGGGGACTCAGGGGGGGCATAGGCATGTGGGGAGGGGGCGACTCACAGAGGAAAGGGAGGGGGAGGGAGAAAGTTTGCCAACAGGGCCCGCCGCGCCCCCTTCTGCTCCGCACAGGGGGCAACGCGGGCATCGCGGCCGCCTACTGCGCTCGGAAGCTGGGCGTCCCGGCCACCATCGTGCTCCCCGAGGGCGCCTCCCAGCGGGTGGTGCGGAGGCTGCAGGGGGAGGGCGCCGAGGTTCAGCTGAGCGGCAAGGTGAGGCCCGGGAAGGGGCCCCAAGGGCAGGGCCGATCCCCTCCACGCCTCCCCACCCCGAGACCGTCCCGGTTGCCTTTGTAATCCTCACCCGAGGATACTTGTTCCATTGATTTTTAGAGACAGTGTGTGGGGGGGAGACAGAGAGAGACATCAAGGCGTCCAGGGAGACGCTAAGGGCAGCTCGGCTTCAAAGCCCGTGTTTGTTTCAATGTTTCAAGAGAAAGACGCCCATCCCTCCGGCTAGATGGGGTGCCACGTGGGCGGGGATGCCACGTGGGCGGGGAATGCCACGTGGGTGGGGGTGCCACGTGGGCGGGGATGCCACGTGGGCGGGGATGCCACGTGGGCGGGGAATGCCACGTGGGCGGGGATGCCACGTGGGCGGGGAATGCCACGTGGGTGGGGAATGCCACGTGGGCGGGGATGCCACATGGGCAGAGACCATTTCTTTGTCTCCTCCAGCTGCCCCTGGCACAGGACGAGGCCCAGAGCGGGCACTGTGGGGTGCCAGAGGAATGGGCAGGGGCTGTTTGGGGCCCCCTTGTCCCCCTGTACCCCTTAGGAGAGGGGATGGGCTGGAGGGGGTCCTCCTGAAATGCTGTTAGTTTGGGTTCCCAGGAGCTGACTGCCGGGTCTTCCGACCTCTGTTTCCCTTTAGGTCTGGGACGAGGCCAATCTGAGGGCACAAGAGTTGGCCAAGAGGGACGGCTGGGTGAACGTGCCCCCGTTCGACCACCCTCTGATATGGTAAGGCTGGGGCCCCTCCCCCCCAGGGAGCTCAGAGTTGAGAAACCCTCATTGAATCAGGGGTCCTCCCTTTGGATAAACGGGGAAACTGAGGCCCGGAGAGTAGAAGAGGCATAGAGTCCGGGCACACTGGGGTCAGACCCCGCCTCCGCCACTTGTGAGTTGTGTGACTGTAAAGCATCGCACCGCCTCGTGCCTCAGTTTCCCCATGTGTAAAAGGGAAACGCTAATAGTAAGTCCCCTTTATGCAGCGTGTCCTTAGGAGCACATTCAGCCCAGGGATTCCGCCCTGAAGCCCTAGAGGTGGGTGCTTTATGCCCGTTTGACGGGAGGAAATTGATGCACCAAGGGGCCGAGCAACTTGCTTGAGATCACACAGCTAGTAAGTGGCAGAGACGTGAGGCCCAAGGTCAAGAACTTGAGTTGATAGGGTTCCAGGTGCTATGCTGGCCCCAGGGGCGGGGGGGGGGGGGGGTGACGAGTGGATGAATGAATTCAATGACGAAAGCGGAGTGAACCAAGCACGACAGGGGCTCCCCTCCCTTAGCTGCGGGTGGGGAGGGGGTGGCCGTGAGGGAGTGTGTGTACACGGGAGCCTTTGGAGCTGAGGGTCCCCCTCACCCGGCTCCCCCCCCGTTTCCCTGCCCCCCAGGGAAGGCCACGCCAGCCTGGTGCGGGAGCTGAAGGCAGCCCTGGGGAGCCCTCCGGGGGCCCTGGTGCTGGCGGTGGGGGGTGGGGGGCTCCTGGCCGGGGTGTCAGCAGGCCTGGCGGAGGTGGGCTGGCAGCACGTGCCCATTGTCGCCGTGGAGACCCGCGGGGCCCACTGTTTCCACGCGGCCGTGGAGGCAGGCAGGCTGGTCACGCTGCCCAACATCACCAGGTGGGTGCGGGCTGGACATTTGGGGGAGGGGGGCTGGAGGGGGAGGATGCAGCCGCCCCAGGGCCTGCCAGCCCCAACTCGCCCAGGCGGGGGACACTCGGAGGGTCCCCTTCACCTGGGACTCCAGCCACGGCCCTGCTGGAAAAGTAGATGAAGGACCCGATTCGTTTAAGTCTCATCAGTGAGCAAAACAAGCCTTCGCTGGTCTGTATCGTGACCAGAGCCACGGAAGCGTGTGGCGGTTTGAAAATGTAGGCGAACACCAAGCAGCAAAAAACCAGATGTCACCCTCGCTTCCACCACCCAAGGACGGACGTTGCTCCGATTAGGCTGCATTTTCCCCAGTTTTGTCTCCCCCCCCCCACGCATCCTTACCTACAAATGAGATGTACCCGGCACGAAGTAAGTGCTCAACAAATGTTTGTGAAATGGACAAACGCGTCAGTTACATATTTTTAACAGTTGAGATTCTAGCCTTCAGACGGCTTTGAAACCTCTAGTTTTCTATTCATGTTATATAACATGAACATACTTTGTGGTTTGTTTTTTGTGGTTTTTTTTTTTTTTTTTTTTTTTTGGCAACGTCATTAGACAACTTTTTCCCCATTGGGTTTTGTACCTGATTTTAATGCAACCGAAGAAAAGTTCTCATAAACGAATTAAGGAACAGAGAGTGGCCCAGCCTCCAGACCCCGCCCCCTCTATTCCTCATGGCCCCTCCCGCCACCATCCAACGTGGTGGATGCTGTGTGAGTCACCGAGGCCTTCCACAGACACGACCTCAAACTAGGTGGCTTCACACAATAGAAATTTATCTCTTCACAGCCCTGGGGGCTTGAAATCCAAAATCAGGGTGCGGGCAGGGCCGGGCTGGGGCCTGGGGCGGGGGCGGGCTGGGTCTGTGTGAGGAGGAGCCGGATTCACCAGCTCTTCCCTGCCCCCCGCCCCTCCTACAGCGTGGCCAAGTGCCTGGGTGCCAAGACAGTGGCTGCGAGGGCCCTGGAGTGCACGCAGGAGTTCAAGGTCCTGTCTGCGGTGGTGGAAGACAGCGAGGCAGTGAAGGCCGTGCAGCGGTTCCTCGGTGAGCGAGCTCTGTCCCCCACCTGGGCTCAGGCACCCTCAGGGATCCCCTGGCGAGAGCATGGTCTCGCCTGTGTCTTCAGCGCCTGTCCCAGGGCCGGGTCTGCAGTAGCCTCACAACAAGGGCGCCCTGAGCAGATGGAAGGGCTGGGGATGGAGAAGGGGCGGCTTGCGCTGTGTCCGGCCTCCAGCCTTTTGTAGATGCTCTTTCCTCGAGCTGCCCATCCCTGGCCCTGCTCCCTGTCAGTTTCATGAGACCAAGGGCGACTCGGCCATCGTGGCACCTCCTCCAGGAAGCCTCCTTCGATCTCTCGTCCCCACCCCCCCCGGGCTGGAGACTGCCTTGCACCAAGCCCACTAATCTCATAACTGCCTGATTCTTACCCGTCTTACGTCACTAGACTGTGAACTCGTCGAGGGCAGGGGCTGGTGTGTCTTGTTCGCTGATGTGTCCCCAGGGCCTTCCGAGGACAGGGCCGAGCAGGGGGTGGGCGTGTGTGGGATGAATGGATGGATGTGGGAGCGGAGGGGTGGGTAATGGACAGGTGGGTGAGCAAATGGATTGATGGGGGGAGCTGATGAATGACATAGACGTGAATGGACGGCTGGACGCTGATTAATGGGCACGTTGATGGATGGACAGACAGACAGTCGAGTGATGGATAGTGGATGAAAGGATGGATGGATCGATCGATGGATATGGTGATTGATGGCTACACTAATAGATGGACAGACAGACAGTCTAATGATGGATGGAGGACTAGATGGATGGGTAGAGAGATGAAAGGTGGATGGGCGGAGAGATTGATGGACCGAGAGGGAGTCAGACAGATAGGCTGAGGTGGCTGGCTGGCTGGCTTCATGGACTTGCGAGGTCCAGAGCCTGCTGAGCACTGACTGGTTGCCCCCCTTTCCTCCTCCACCCGCACCCCCACCCCCTGCTCTGGGCAGATGACGAACGCATGCTGGTGGAGCCTGCCTGCGGGGCAGCCTTAGCTGCCGTCTATTCGGGCCTCCTGGGGCGGCTCCAGGCTGAGGGCCGCCTGGGCCCCTCCCTGGCCTCCGTGGTGGTCATTGTGTGCGGAGGAAACAGCATCAGCAGCCAGGAGCTGCAGGCTCTGAAAGCCCAGCTGGGCCTGGGCTGAGAGCTCCAGATCTGGGAGGGCCGGCTGCACCCCAGAGACCCCCAAGAGGCTCCTGTAGCTGCCCGAGGAGCCTCTGTGCTCATGGATGGCAGCGGAAGCTGCCCTGTGCTTCTGTGCTGGCCGCCTCCTGCAGGAAGCCCTCCTGAACCGCTTCCTTCAGCTCCCCCCGCAGCCCCGGCCAATAAACGCTTTCTGAGTTGAGTTTATAACTCTGGTGGGTCTGTTCTCGCAACAGGAATTGGGCCCAGTTGCGTCCAAACCCAGTGATTTTCAATATGACTGTGTTTCTCGGGCCTCGGCCTTCTCTGTGTGGGGGTTGGTGGTGGAGGGACATTGAGGAAGGAGGTGGGACGTCCAGGTCAGTCTGGACACTCCTGTGGGCCACAAGGAGGATGGGGACTGGTCCTGGCATCTGGCGCCTCCCACTCCTGGGAACGGTCTCTAAGGAAACGGGAGGGAAATTAGCATATTGGAGCCACCAGGGGGCAGCAAAGTGCCTCCGATGGGGAATCCTGGCCCGGGACAGGGGAGGCCGCCCGGACTCTCTGGTCTTCTGACTCTTCCCTCCAAGTGGAGGGTGCTGAGGCCCCAGAGAGGGCTGAGGCCGAAGGTCTTACATGGGGAGCTCTACCCAACCCTCCCTCGCCCTGCAGGAAACACGTTCAGAGAGTGTGGGGTCCAGTTGGCGCCACAGCCCCTGGCAGCATCAACCCCCTGGTCCCACTGAGGCACCCTTGCTATGCTCTGCCTGCTTCTAAATCCTACATACCCTTCAAAGCCCAGTGTAGGGCAGCCTCCTCCCTGAAGCCTTCGGGGATTGCTCCAGCCAGCTACAAACCCCCCACCCCGCGCTGGAGCTCCCCTCCACCCAGGTGCTCCGTCTCCCAGGCCGGCCTCCGCCCTCGGCCGCACCCCTGGGAGACTTGTCAGCTGTGGTTTGCCCCTCTCTCGGTCTCGGCAGGCTGGAGATAAGAGGCTGAGGGGCCTGTTGACTCCGTCCAGATAACACGTGTGGGCTCCCTGGGTTTAGCCCTCCCTGGCTGACACCTGGGGAACGCCGAGGGGGGGGGCACGGGGAGGGAGCAAGGAAGCAGGCGATGGGAGCTGAGGCCAGGGACGCTCCGGCTGATGTAGGGAGGTGAGCTGCAGAGACTCTGCCCTCCCGATGCTCGGTGGGAAAACGGAGACCCTCCCGGGGGTCCTGGGAGCAGGACTTCTTGGAGTCAGTCCAGGGCCGCCAGGTGCGTGTATGTGCTTGAGATACCCCCAGCTTTCCGTCTGCACCGGTGCCTCTCTCCAGGGCCAGAGGATCCAGAGATGCCTGGGAGGCTATCCCTCCCCACCCCCAATCCGCCCCCCCCACGAGCGGTGGCCCGCAGCCAGTGACTGACCATAAGGAATAGAAAAGGCAGGCTCCGTTGCACCCTCAAGGCAGTTCTGTGGAGCCAGCCCAAGTCCAGAGCCCCTCCCGGGATCAGGCTGGGGCCAGACTCCACCTGACCCCCCTCTGCCCCCCTCTGCTCTGGGCCCTCCCTTAAGAAGTCACCAGCCAAGAACCCCTGGCTCAGGCTCTGCTGGCGGAAAAGCCAACCTGACTGGACCCTCTCCCCCTGTCCCCCTCTCCGTCCCACCGGCCTCTCTCTGCCCCAGTGTTTGTGCTGTTTAAACTCCACCAAAAATGTCACGGGCAGGTTTCTCGCCTCCCTTCCAAACTCCCTGATAAATTCCACCGGCTGGGCAACCCCAGGAGAGGCTTTCTGGAGCACGGAACCCCATAAATCACCCGCTGCCACCCCGGTGTGGGCAATATCTTATGTAAAAAGGCGTTTCCCGGGAGCACCACCAGCAGGAAGATCCTATTACCAGCCGCCCCATTAATTACAAAAAGTCAAGTCGACCCTTTGCTGCGATTTTTTATCTTAAGTCCCCAAACTGATTACCGTCACCAACCCGCCCCTTCCACCCAAAAAAACCCATGAAAAATAAATGTTTGAAGAAGAAATACCCAAGTCCCTCCTTTTGGGGAGAACCAGCAGAGAGAGAAGTAGGTGGGAAAGGGCCTTTTCCCCTTCCTTTTAAGGTAAAAGTGCGTGAGGGATTTAATTTCCTTGCCTCCTGGACCCGAGGAAGTAGGGGCTACAATTCGTCCCATATTACAGACGAGGAAAACTGAGGCTGGCCTGCAGTTACTGGACCTAAGCTCTTTCTCCTGAGATGGGCGGGCAGGAAGTGGGCCGGGCTGGGTGTTTAAATACCTGAGTCAATCCCCACCTCTGATTCTTTCCAGCTGGGAAACCGGGCAGGTGAATTAACTTCTCTGAGCCTCGGTTTCCTCTCCTGCAAAGTGAGGGCTGACGGCAGTCCTTGAAGGCCTCCAGGGAGAAGACAATAGCAAGCAGAGGACACCAGCCAGGCACGTCCCTTGCCTGGGTGGCTAGCGGCCTCCCCACTGGTCGTCTGGCTGCCAGTCTTGAGGCTGCCCCCTCCCCGTCCCCACCCTGATTTAGGATAAAAAACACCCATCACCTTGCCCTACAGGGCCCTATATCATCTGGTTCCTGCCCAGCTTTTGGGATCAGATCTCAGCAGTCAGCAACTTCTCCTTATTCAGGCTTTGGCTGGGGCCCAGAGAGGGTCAGTAACCTAGTCACAGTCACACAGCACAGCCACAGCAAAGACGGTCCCAAACTCATTGCCACCTCGGGTTGTGCCAGATCCATCCTGCACCAATCCATGAACTATCTTTACTGTTACCTAATTCATACGTTTGTTATTTTTTCAAATCCTCATGAGAGAAACATCGATGGGAGAGAGAAACAGTGATCAGTTGCTTTCCTACATGCCCCGACTGGGGTTCGAACCCAAAACCCAGGCATGAGCCCCTGACTGGGAATCAAACAGGATGTTGCTCAACCGACAGAGCCACTTGAGGCCAGGCTAATTCATATGTTTCTTGAAGCCTTAACTGCTTTTTAGAAAGAAAATGTTATCACCCTTTAAATGGAGAAACAGTATCACTTCCCAGAATTAGATAGTAAGTGTTGCAATAACAGCACCAGGCAGAATGAACGTCGCTACATTGTCACCAGCTTCCCTGGGCCGGCAGCAGGCCCCGCGTTTCACCTGCAGTTTCTTAGAGGCGCATTTAAGACTCGCTAGCACCAGACAGAGGCTCTTCCTAAAATAATCACCTGAGGATATTTTTTCTTTCTTTCCCCCCCAAACATGTTTTTATTGATTTGAGAGAGAGAGAGGAAAGGAGAGGGAGGGAGGGACAGAGAGGAGCCTCGCTTGGCTGCCTCCTGCACGCCCCCTCCTGGGGATCGAACCTGCAACCCCTGTGTATGCCCTTGACTGGGAATTGACCCCTCGACCCCTTGGTGCGCGGGCAGGCGCTCTAACCGCCGAGCCACACCGGCCAGGGCTCGCTGCTATATTATTGTTAGTTCATTTAGTGTTGGTTGCTCAGCAGCCTGCTGCATGCCAGGCACTGCTCCTAGACTATGACCTATGTGGCCGTATTTAACCCTTGCAGGGACCCTGGCTGTTAGATACTATTGTGCCCTTTTTACAGACGGCAGAGCCGAAGCTCAGAGAGGTTGCGTGCCCAGCGTGGGGTCACACCGCCCCTGGTCTCCAGCTGCTCACAGCTGGGATGAAGGAGGGAGCGGGCTGAGCGGGGCAGGTGCCCGGCGGGCATCGCGAGCTCGGCCGGCTGCGTCCTCCTGCGGTGGTTTGACCGTGGACTTGGGGCCCCTGCGGCTGCTGAGAGGAGAATTTCCTATAAGGTTTTCCTTCATGGAGAAAAGAGGTAGTTGAGGCCTGGCCGGTGGCTCAGTTGGTTAGAGATCTGCCCGATACTCCAAAGTTGCGAGTTCGATCCCCAGTCAAGGCGCACGCAAGACTCAGCTAGCGATACGTGAACAAGTGGAGCGACAAATCAATGTTTCTCTCTCTCAAATCAATAATAACAATGATAATACTAAAGGGATGGTTGAGAACCTGGGTCTGTTTTTAAACCAAAGCTTCAAAAACCAAACGTGCACCCCACCCCCTGGGGACCAAGCGCATTCTGGCTCTGATGTCCTGGGCGAGGCCTGAGCGTCTGCATTTCCACCCAGCTTCCCGCTGCTGCTGCTGTTGGTCCGCCGGCCACACCTTGAGTGTCGAGGGGCTAGAAGATGTGAATTCTGATCCCAACACCTCCGTAAACCCTCTGTGGCCTCTCAGGCCAGTCTCTGGCCCTCCCCAAGCCTCGGTTTCTTTCCCAGATCAATGGGGGCATTGCCTTACCTCTGGAACAGTCTCTGGAGAATAAAAAAATAGGAGCAGAGTCGTCATTCTCTGTGTGCATGCCACAAAGCCAGGGGCACCTGCTGGGGTGAGGGGTTTCCTCCCAAGGCTCCCAGGAGCCCATGGGCAGGTGCTGGGGGGAAGCAGGGGGTGGTGGTCCCTGAGCCCCAGCACAAAATGCAGAAAGAGGGGGCCGGGCCTGGGAGAGGCGGTGGAGAGGTTCCCGTTCATCACAGAAATGGCCCATTTGCAATGATCGGTTGCCCAGGTGTTAATAACGCTAATGGCAGAGGAAGGGTAAACTCGGTCACTCGGCTGAACAGGAGAAATATGCAGAGAAGGGCTCGGGCTCCCATAAATCAGCCGCGCGCAGCGCGACCAGGGAGGCAGGACTTAAAATTCCGGTCAGGAGATGGGTCCTCTCATAATCCGCGCTGGAGAGGTAATTTATTCTGTTTATATCTTTTTACTGCACGGCGAGGCTCGGGAGCAGGGCCCCTCCACAGCCATTCTGCATTTTAAATATTAGTCCTAAGCACAGTGGGTCGGCTCTCACGCTCCGCGGGGCGTTTATTTCGGGACAGGGGGACAGGGATGGGGGCCCGGGACAGCGTGCAGGATGGGGCCAGGCACACGGGTGTGAATGCGCAGTGTCGTCGGGAATTACAGCCCAGAGGCGGGGGGGGGGACACCTTCCCTCTCCCCCAGGGCGGGAGGGCGCGAACGGGGGCTGGCTGGCCCCCTCACCTGCAGGCTTCGAAGTATTTTTCTTTCCTCTCAGAATTCGTTTATTTTGAAATGATAATAAATACAGGTGATGGGGAGATAGAACGAGATGAACGGATACATTAATGGACAGGGAAGTGGGGGGAGAGAAAGAAACAGGGGCGGGCTTGGGGAAGAGGAAGCCGTTGTGCCTCTTGACCTTGGCGGTTTTCTTAGGCTCTTGGCCCCTCTGGGCAGCTTTGTTTAACCCGGGAAGGCGTTTGAACAAAACCCAGGGAGGTTGCTGGCAGGAGGAACTGGCACTCATCGGACCCTTTCTTAAACAATCTCTTTTTACAGAGGCTGGAGAGCATTCGTTTTATTCATTCATTCATTCATCCATTCATCCATCCATTCATTCATTCATTCATTCATTCATTCACTCATCCGTCCACCTGGGTCGTTACTAGACAGAGTGAGGCTTTACCAGTGATGGGCTCTGTCCTGGGCCCAGGGACAACGTGGGGCCTGGAAGCAGAGGTTCTTGATTGAAAACCTGGCCCTGCTTCTCCCCAGCTCTGCGACCCCAGGCAGCTCACTTCGCTTCTTGGGCCTCAGTCTCCGCGTCTGCAAAATGGGGCCTTACCACACTCATCCTGCAGGGGCGCTGCGAGGGCTGAACCGGACTCCCGGCCGGGCTGCCCGAGCCATGGTCCTGCACGTTCCGAGGCATGGGGATGAACTGGGGAGCTTGACAAATGAGAAACCTCCTGGTACCACCCCAGAGAGCGATTCCAGAGCGTGTGTGTAGGGGTGTGTGTGTGAGAGAGTGAGGGTGGGGGTGGGGACTGAACCCGGGACCTAGATTTCCTGAACCTTGGCCACAGGTTAAATTTATATCGCTTCGATGTGGCCGAGAGGTCACTGTGAGCCCATTTCGCAGAGGAGCAAACCAAGGCTCAGAAGGGTGATGGAGTGACCAGGCAGGTGGTCTCCTGGACACCACGACCCTGCCCTGGCCTCTTCCCCTCCCCCTCCCAGGTGACCTCTGCTCCCAGCTCTTCTCACTGGTGAGCGCTCAGAGGACGGCCCATGGGGAGTGAGCCCCACGTGTGGCTCATGACCCCAGAGATGAGCAACCCTCTGGAAACCTGGTTTCTGGGGCCACCCTCTGAGACTGGAAGACCCCCCTCCCCCCCAGGGTCATTCAAGTGTCCCCTGGCACGAGAGTGGTCTTCTGTCCCCTCCGTTTCTTTCACACTGAAGTCGTGGGATTCGCAGGCTCTGTGTGTCTATGTGGATGATCTCTTGTTCTAAAATGAAAGAGAGAGAGAGTCTGGAAAGGAAATACATCAGCTACATTACCACAGAGCCCGAGATTCGGGGTGGTTCCATTTTCTCTCTTTTGTTTACCTGGAATTTCTAAATTTCCTTCAATAAGCAAGTTGCATTTGTCAGACAAAGACAAAGGCACAAGGAGAGGAAAGATAAAGCCAGGCCGCCCCGCGCTGTTCTCCAGAAGCCCACAGAAGAGAAAACGGAGGAGCAGGGCTCTCCGCCTGTGTGCACCCCCTGGGGGCCCACGCGTCCCCATCTCCTACCCCCTTCCTTTCCTGCTGCCGCTAAAATGGGCAAGACCCCTGCACCCCAAGCCTGGGCGCAGAGGATCCAAGGGCAGGACCCTCTTCCATTTATTTTTATCTCCATCTGCAGTGTCCGAGCCAGAAGGGAACGTAGGGAGCGCTCTTTCCAATCCCTTCTGTAAGTAGGGAAACTGAGGCAAAGAGGGAGGGGCCTGTCTTTAGGCAGCGGCCTCAGGCCTCCTAAGCCTTCGGCCATGAAGGCCACGCACGCACCACACGGCAGCCACGGCCTGGCTCCCGGGCTCCACGCTCCTGACACAGCCCCGCAGGCGGCAGGCGTCCGCTCCCCAGCCCGGGGGGATTCTGTTTGTTTGTTTTTGTAGCACCTGGAATTGCATGGGGCATAATTAGGAGGGAGCTAGACTCTGTGGGACACGCTGGGGACAAACAAATCACACATCAAATATTTTGAAGGTTTGCTGGGTGCCCGGCAGGCGTGTGGGAGCCGGGTGCTGTAGGAAGCGCGGGGAGATGCTGTTCCCGCAGCACAGGAGCTGCCAAAAAAAAAAAAAAAAAAAAAGCAGCCCCCTTCCTTACCTGATAGCTCCCAAAAGAACTCACTTCGACCAGGAGAGGTCTCTGCACCCATCGAGTCTGCTTTTATGCCAGAAACAAGAACCAGAGAAAAGAATTGTCCCTTTCATTCTGAGCGACTATGAAGACAGACGAAAAAAGAAACCACACAGCACTGAGGGCAAAAAAGAATTTTTTTTTTTATTAATCTTTCTTTTTAGAAAAGTTGATTCTGTTTGTGTGTTGTTTTTTTTGTGCTTTTTTTTTTTAGGTTTTTTTTTAGGTAAACCTTTCCGCTTCCCCTCCCCCACTCTGCCCACCCTCCTCTTAAAAATATAAAAATGTCCAGCCCCAGTTAACTAGAGTACAATAAATAAACAGTAAACACAAAAACATACTTTATTTGTTTCTTCTTTATACAAAATAAGGAAACTAGAAGCGTCCAACTTCCAAAAAAGTGTTAATACTGTACATCCTGACGGCCCAGCCTCCAGGCCCAGGGCAGGGAGGGGGGGTCGGCGGGCCGGAGCCCAGAAATCTCGGCGCCCGGCCCAGGGGGGGAGCAGGGTGGGCGAGAGTTCCAGTCCGGCCTGGACCCCCCCCCCACGCCCCCGGGCTCAAAGGGGAGTCAGGAGGGGGTGGCCCGGCCCTGCTGGCGGCGCTCCGACGGCCCCGCCTTCCCCGAGGCGCTGACCTTGATCCTCCAGAGCGGCCGCCAGGGGGCACCCGCGCGCAGGCCGACGCGTTTCTCCCCGCGCCGCCCGTCGGTGTTTCGGGCGCGCCCCCCGGCCGGCGCGCTCTCTCCACCCCTCTTCCTTCTCAATGTGTCCCCTTTCCCCTCTCTCCCTTCAGTCTCTCTCTTTTCTTTATCATCTCGTTTGAAAGACGGGGAGAGCAGAGTTAGACATAAGATGACCAAAATGCCACTCGGGTTGCGGGGGGAGGGGGGGGGACACTCATCTCCGCCCCTTGGTCTCAGCCCTCTCTTGGTCCATGGAGGTGGTGGGTGGGGGTCGGGGGAAGTCTGGAGCGCGCTCGAGATCGCTTGACCCTCTGCGGTATTGACTTTGGTCCCCAGAAATTGCTCGCGACTGCCAGGAGAGCGCTGGCGGAGGGCCGGGGGTCCTGGAGAGCCCGCGAGGTGGCCGTGGGGGTGGGGGGTCGTTCCCCCTCCGCGCGCGCGCGCGCAACCGCGGCGCCGCTGCGGGTTCAGTGTGGACCCGAGAGAGAACCCCTGGGGCGGAGGTGGGGGGAGCCCCAGGCCGCCGCCGCCGCCACGTCGGGCGTTTTGGTTTGGGGAAGGCTGCGTCCCGGCGGTGGCCTGTCCCGACGGCCTTACCACACGGCGGCCTCGTTGAGCTCGGGGTTGGGGTGCGACAGGGGTCCGCTGTAGCCGCTGGCACCGCTCATGGGGAAAGGAGGGCTGGGCCCCCCGCTAAACACCTCGCCCGGCAGGGGGTGCAGCGCGCCCGGCAGGCCGGGCTCCGGGCTCGGCGTGTCCGGGTGCGAGATCATGTCGGTGAACCTGGGGTTGTCGGCGGCGTGCGGCCCGGCCAGCGGCGGCTCCAGGGCGCCCAGCGGCGTCGAGCCGGGCCCCGAGGCAGCCAGAAAGCTCGAGTCGGCCGGGGACTGCGCCTGCGACGGCGGGCCGTGCGCGAAGAAGTCGTAGTTGCCTCCCGGCGCGTAGTAGTCGCCTTGGTAGTCTGCGAAGGGCACGGGAGGAGACAGGGCGCGGTGAGAGACGGCCGGGGCAGGGTGGGACTCGCGGGGCTGGGGAGGGGGCCCGGGAGACCCCGGCCCGGGACGCGCCCGCAGGCTTGGGGCCGCCGGGAGAGGACGTTCACCCGGGACAACGCGACGCGGACTCGAGGCTGGAGACCCGCGGAGAGGCCTGCAGAGACCCAGGGAGAGGGAGGCCCGGAGCGGCGCGGACGCAGACCCGGGGGTCAAGTTGGGGAGACGGCCAAGGAGAGACGCCGTAATGGGGAGAGACTTAAACTCGGAGAGACGGAGAGATGCGCCCGGGGAGGCTCGGAGACGGCGGAGGACAGGAAGTTCCCTGACTCAGAGATGGAGAGAGACGCAGAGACAGAGTCTTAGAGTTGGCGAGAGAGACGCAGAGAGTGGGAGACACGGAAACTGCGAGAGACAGAGACGGTGAGAGATCCGCAGGGGACAGAGTGAAGGGGCACAGAAGAGGGGACCGAGCTGCACGAGTCGGAGACAAGAAAAGAGACCCAGGGATGGCGCGGAGAGGTCGGAGGTCGAGTCAGGCAGATAGTCTAGGAGATGCCAAGAGGGCTGCGCGCGGTTAGACACACGCGTGAAAAACCCAGCTAGAGACCCGACCCGAGAACGGGACGGAAGGTCTGGAGAGACGGATGCGCCCAGAGACCCGGGGATGCGTCAGAGACAAAGTCAGAGACCCGGAGGCTGAGAGGCTGGAGAGGCTGGAGAGGCTGGAGAGGCACAGGGCGAGGGTGCAGGGGCGACAGGGACCAGAGCGCGCAATGGCTGAGACCCGGCGGCCACCAGGCCGGGGAGATGCCTGGACCTGGGCGTCGGGACCTGGGCGTCGGCTGGAGCACCGAGGGGCTGGCGAGTTGGGCGCGGGCACGGAAACCTGGACGCGGGCACGGAAACCTGGACGCGGAAGCGCGCACGGAGGGCTCAGGCCCTGTCCTTCGGCCTCTGCGCCCCGCCGAGTACAGCCCTGCGCCCCCTGAGCCCCTGATTTTGCACCGGCCTCCCCTGGGCCTGGAACCCAGAAAGCTGAGCCCCAGCGGCTTGGGAGACCCGGAGGACGGCTCAGCATTCTCTGGGTCATGTCCAGAGTCCCCCCGGGGCCGGGGGAAAGGCTCGGGCCTCCGGTCTCACTCGGGTGGTCGGCCAGGACACCCAGGTTCTGAAGCATCTGGGAACATTGAGCCCCTTTGAGAATCTGGCGACCGTTTGGGGCCCTCTCTCCACAAAAAGGCTCCAATGTGCGTTTTGCCCACAAATTCAGGAGGCACAGGGACTCCGGGTTACAAGCTTGCGCGTTCTCAACAAACTGTTCCTGACCTGCTCTCGAAGCCTCTCCCCCCCCACACCCTTCCGGACAGCCCGCTCCCATCCCCCCAGGCCAGCCCCTGAAGAGTTGGGGTGTGGGACCCCACGGGAGGAGCACCTTGTAGCCCTCACTGGTGACAATAACCCGCTTTGTACGGCGGGAAAACCAGCGCGCCCCGGAGGCCGGAGTCCCCTCAGCAAACCCACACCCGCTGCTCAGTCCTGGAGTCTCCGTCCGCGGGCGAATTCCGGAAGCCCCCTGCCACTCCCCTCCCCTCTCCAAACCCTGAAACCAGTCCAAACGGAGGTGTCTGCGGGCGAGGCTTGGAGACGGTTCAGGCAACGGCCAAAACGGTCGCCAATGACTTTTTAAGAACCACTCACTCCATCCTTTGGGGACCTGAAGCGCAAGGTTGGAAGCACGAATTTGGGGCCCGTAAGGGGCTGGGATGGGGGCCGGCAGGGGCCCGCAGCGAGCAGGCCGGCCGGCCAGGGCCGCGGCCCCCGCGCGCCGCGCGCCGCCTCCGCCCATATGGCGGCCGGGCCGGAGGTAATTGGAACAAACGCCGTCTGAACAGGGCACAAAAGCCGCAGCTGGGGCTTTGTCCGCGCTCCCACGGGGAGCCGCCGGCCCGCCGCCCGGCCCCTTTCTCGCCCGCCGCCCGCCGCCGCCGCCGGGATCTCCCAGCGCGGATTAGGCGGGGCTGCGTCGCTGGGGCTGGGGGGTCCTGCCCCCCATTCCCATGCCCGGGGAAGAGGGGCCGGGGTGTCCAGGTCCCCACCCCCGCCGGCAGACGCGCGGTGAAAGGAGCTGGCGGGATGGGTGGGGGTGCAATGTCCTCGGGGAATCCTTGGTTAATGACCCAGGCGGGGGGGGGGGGGGGGGAGGGGATTCCGGACTGGTAGCGCCCCAGCACCTCCTTGCACGGCCGAGATTTTGTGCGGAAGGGGCAAAGTTAGGCCGAGCGGGTCCCCGAGTGGAGAGGTCCCCGAGTGGAGAGGCCCACCCCCCGGGCTGTCCTGGGCCATCCGTCGCAGAGCCTCCTACCCCAAACCACGGCCACGCATTTGGTCCACAATTCCTGGGGACCCTGCCCAGATCTGAAGCTCTAACCTCCCAGGCCTGCGGATGTACCAAGACCCCATCCTCTTTCCTGGGTCCACCCCCGCTCTCTCTGGGGGCCTGGCCCCCAAACCCCCTTTTCTAGGAGAAGTCGCCTCTCCCCAAACCGAGCTACTAGCCCCCAACCCCCGCAGGCCTGTGGTACTGAGCAGCTCCGAGGGGAGACCCAGCTCAGGCATGGGCACTCCGGGGGCTCCCCAGATTCAGAGGCTCCAGAACAGAGGGGGTGGTGCCCTCCTTTAGCCCACAATCTGGGAAGGGGAGGGCGCTGAGCAAGTGCTGCAGTGGCCCAGAGCACAGGGAGCCTCCCCGGCCCTGGGTGGCGGAGCTGGACCGGTCGGGAGGAACTGGAGGGATGGGGAAAGGAGAGAGGAGAGAGATGGGGGAAGGAGAAGGGGGGGTGACCAAGAGGAAAGCTCACCCGGACCCAGCCCGGGGCATTAACCACGGAACGGCTCTTGGCAAACTCCCGCTACTCGCCCCCGCAGCCCCCGAGACGCAGTTGGGAACTGGCTGGCCCAGTCCTTGAGCCCTCAGCTGCCACCAGACACCCGCGCGCTTGGGGCTGGAGCGTGGGCTTGAGTCCCCCCAGAGCCACTGCCTGCCCCTGGGCTTCCCCTGCCAGGTGCCTGTGGGCACAGAGCCCAGAGCCGCGGGGCAGAACCCAGAGAGCAGGCTGGGGGCCGGGGGGGGGGGTGAACCCCGACTCTTCCATCCCTCCCGCCAGCACTGCCCTCCAGTGCCCGGGTTCCTGCCAGTGCCCAGTACGCCGGGCGCGGGCATGGCAGGAGGGAGGCTGCTTGTCCCGGCGGGCAGGGCGCATGCGGGTCTGCGGGTGCCGGCTTGTATGACGGGCGGGCGTGTGTGGGCCAGCGGACCTCTCCGGGCGTTTGCCAGGTAGTGTATCCGGGGTGGAGTATGTCTGTGTGCTCTCATGTGTCCCCAGGCCTCCGAAGTCGGTGTGCCCGCGTGTCCCGTGTGGATGTGTGTTGTTGCTTGCCTGGTGTGTTGCCCGTATCACTGGGAACCCGAGTGTCTGATTTTGCATCCAGGAAGGATCTGTAGGTGAGCGTGTGTGTGGATGTGTCTGTTCAAGTGTGTCCATTACTGTCCAGTGTGAGTAAGGGGGGGGGGTCCCTGGGCAGCCAAGAGCTCAGGATCCGCTCTGAGCTCTCCGACCCCAGAAGGCTGGGGGCCTCGGTGTAGGGCAGAGCATCTCCGGGGGGCCCCTTACCTCCATAGTAGGTGTATGGAGTGGACCCCAACATTTCGGACTCGTCCAAGCGGCCACCGAGCGGACGCATGCGCCTCGGACTCCGGAAGAAGGCGTGTCTCCGGGCGCCCAGTGCGCTTAGCTGTTTCATCCTGCGCTCTTTGGACCGTCGGTTCTGGAACCACACCTGGGACCAGAGGAGGGGGCAGTGAGCTCGGTTGGGGGTGTCCTCTCCCAGCCCGGGGCCGCCTCTACTGGGTCCTAGCGCCTCCTGTCCTCCAATACTACCCGAGGCGGGGGCCGGGCCGGATTAGGCCGCAGGGGTGGAGAGGGGCCTCGGTGAACCAGCCAAGGGTGAAGGATTTTGCGGACCCTTGGGGCGACTCATAAAGACTCGGGCTTCCCGGTCCTCGGCCTGCCCGCGGCCTGACGGCTTTATAAAGGCCTCCCGCCCGGCCTGGGCCCCACCCCGGCTTCCCAGCCGGACTCTGGCCGTATGTCTGTCTGCCTGCCCAAGCATGGGCGCGGGGAGGAGGCACGTGAGGAAGTCGCCTTCTTCTCTGCTCCGTAGATGAGAGGAAGGGAGGGGGCCTGTCCCCAGCAAGGCTTAAAACCCTCCTCGAAGGGGCAGAGGCGGGATTCAGAGAGGTGAAGTGACTAGTGACTTTGGCTAGGGGTCTGACCAGAGCGCACCGACCCGGAGCGCACCGACCTGGAGCGCACGGTCTGCCGCGGGGCTCCTCTGAGCCTCCCAGCTTCTGGACGCTTCGGGGCTGGGCAAGGGGGATGGGAGGGGGCCCCGGGCCCGGCCGCACCTGGATGACACGCATGTTGAGGCCGGTCTCCTGCGCCAGCTGCTCGCGGATGTGGCGCGTGGGCTTGGGCGTGGCGGCGAAGGCGGCCTTGAGCGTCTCCAGCTGCTTGGCTTTGATGGTGGTGCGCGGGCCGCGCCGCTTGGTGCCCGAGTTCTGCTCTTCGTTTTCATTGTTGGCTGTCTCCTTGTCCGACGACGTCGAGTTGTCCGTCTCCTTGGGGTCGTCCTGGAGCGGGTCCTGGAGGTCCGGGGACAAACTGCGGTCCGTACAGGACGACACTGCGGGCGGGCGGAGTGGGAAGCGGACAGCAGCGTGATTGTGGAGCCCGAGGCCTCCACAATCGGGTAGCCGGTTCCAGCCAGCCCAGGCCACGGCCTCCCGCGCAGGGTTCTCTCGCGAACCCCGAGACAGCCCCTCCCCCAGGGGCCCCGCGTCCGCCCGCCGCCTCCAGGCCGGGCTGGGCCTCTGGAGCCGCCGTCTCGAGCCTTCTCAGCACTTTTCACCTATTGCCTGAGAAAGGAGGAGGCGCGCCCTCCGGAGAGCCCTGCCTTCTCTCTCCTGGGGGCATAAGAGGAGGGCACAGATCCCCTTGGGGCCTCAGATCTCCCTCTCCCTTCCCTCCTTCCAATTAGTGTCCTCCCAGGGCAGGTGGAAAGGGGAATTAATTGCCCAGCTCCAAAGCGGGAAAGGTGGCAACCTGGAAAAGGCCCCCGAATTGGAGGGGGGCGGGAAAAGAGCTGGTGGTCAGGCCCTGGAACTGCCTGGTGGGTGAGGGGTGGTGGAGAGCTCCGAGTGGGCCTGCGGAGCGCGCAGGGCGGGAAGCGGAGGGCGCCAGGCCCGCTGGCGGAGGAGCGAGGCCCCTACCTGAGTTGAGGCTGCCCTCCTTGAGGCTGGAGGAGCTCAGGTAGTCGTCCTTACACACGAACTTGTTCTCGTCGATGACGTACAGCTCCTCGCCCGTGGACAGCTGCTTGTTGCAGACCATGCAGGTGAAGCAGTTGAGGTGGAAGACTTTACTGCGGGCCTTGCGCACCAGGTCGCTGGGTGAGATGCCCTGCGCGCAGCCGGCGCACTTGGTGCCAAAGCGCCTGCAGACACCGCACAGCCGGTCACCTGTGCAGCCGGCCCCCCTCCAGCCCCCCGCCTCTGCCCACCCTCCCTCGCTTCTGAGAAGCCTTCGCTTCCACATCTGTCACACGAGACCTCGACCCTGTGCTCCCCCTCTGGAGCACAAGATTCCAGACAAATGTCCTGGGTTGTTCTTCGGCCGGTCATGCCTCATTCAGGTTTATTTGGACTCCGCTGGCTTAGAGCAATGGGCACAGCCCTCAGCCACGCAGAGGGCCCAGAGCACCCCAGGATGCTCCCGGACCCCCACATCCATCTGGGATGCTCGAGGCAACCTCGCCTCGCCAGGTCAGGAAGGCTTTCAAGCCAGGCGGGCGGGATTTGGACCCTACTTGTCCTTGCCTCCTGGCTCCTTTCCAGTCCGCTGGGGCCCAGCGCCGCCAGCACTGGAGAATTTCCAGTCCCCGCTGTGGGACGCACCAGAGCTAGCCAGGAGCCTGTGGACAGCAGGGCCTCAGAACAGTGGACTCTGGGAAGCAGGGACTGAGTCTCCAGTCCCCCAACATCTCTGGCCCTGGCCGGCAGCGGGGAAACACGACCAAGGGTGACCCAACACCTGCATGGCCAGCACACGGGTCGCTCAAATCCCCCCTTGCCCGCGTTCCTGGTCTAAATCCTTTCCTTCCTCTGTGAGCCCTGGGAGGAGGCCAGTCTCCTCGGAAATGGGTGGCACAGACCTGCACTAACGGGTGAGGTGCGGGGTGGGGGAGGGACAGGGCCCAGGACTTTGGGGCCCCATATCCACTCACACCCAGGTCTCTAAACAGGGCGAATTTGGGTGACGTTGATGTAGTGAGGGCCTTAGAAGCCATAAGTCACTTTTGGCTTTATCGGGCAGCCTAATTGGCCATATGCACCTTATCAAAAATCATTAGGCGCTTTGCAGTCCCAGCCACATTAGGGGCCTGGGTTCTCTGGGCGTGGGGGTGGGGGTGGTTTACACGTGTAAAGGGGAGGCTGACATTTTCTCCTATTCAAATTCCCCAGTGCTGAGCCGCCTGGCTCCGGGTGTTAATCGCAACCCCCCCCCTTCCCTGGGCCTGGAATTCGCACTCACAAAGCCGGTTTTCTGTGCGGGTGGAAGCAGGCAGGGCTGAGCTGCCCAAACCCCCACAGCCTTCCAGGCCACCCCTAGGCATTGCCCAGCTGGGGAAACTGAGGCCCAGAGGAGTGAGCCTCCTGGGCCTGCCTGAGGGCCCCTGTGCCCGGCAAGGGGAGTGACACAGCCCAGGCTAGACCTGGGAGGTCCTGATTCCCAGCTTGGATTTCCTTGGTACTTTTCAACATGGGAGAAAATATTGCAGGAGTTGGAGTGAGGGGATAAGAGGCAAAGGCTCCCTCCTCCCAACTTCAGAGGAAACCTGGCCGAGCCCCTCTGGGAAGTTTGTGTGTCTCCTGGAGGGCTCTGGGGCCGCGGCTGCCCTGCCTGGATGACAGCCTCTTGGCAAAGGTAATCCTCCTGGTGGGGGAAGCCTCCAGCCACCCCCAACTTTGCAAAAATCCTTTCTCTCTCAGAATCGGGCTTGAAGCTTCCACCCTGGAGCTGCAGCCGCTGGGAAGGGGCAGAGACGGGTCGGGAGCAAGTTTGTCAGAGCTTCCCGCGGCCGCGCACCTCCGATCCAAGCCGGCCCGGAGGAGCGACCGTGAGGCTGCGAAGCAGCTTCTTTTTAGCTCCTCTCGGCCTCAGGCCCTTTCCTTGACCAAGGACAGGAGGAGAGCAGTGGGCTGCCCGCTCCCCTTTGGAGCTGCCGAGCCCGGGAGGCTGGGGTGGGTTTCGTGGGTCCCCTTCCCCAGCGCCCCAGCAGAGCGCGCGCAGCTTGGGCGCGCAGGCTGCGCGGCCCCTTACCTGAAGAAGTCATTCTTGCAATAGAGCTTGCCCTCGCGCGAGAAGCACTTCTCCGAGAGGTTGGTCTTGCACTCGCAGCACTGAACGCATTTGATGTGCCACGCGCGGTCCAGCACGTTCAGCAGAAAGCGGTCGAGGATGGGCCGCTCGCAGCCGGCACAGTGCACCATCATAGCCCCGCGCCCCGGCGGCTCGGGCCGCCTCGCCCTCCCTCTGGGCCCCCGGCCCTCGGGCCCCCCGGCCCCGCCGCTGCGCTCCGCCTCTCGTCTCGGCAGCCGCCGGGCGAGTCCGATCCGGACCGAGACTCAGCCGGTCAAGTCCTCGGGTGCCCGCTGGCCTGGCGCTGGGCCGCCCGGGATGGGGTGGGGCGCGGCGGCGGTCACAGCCTCCTGCCCGGGGCCGCGCGCCCCGCCGCTGGTCCCGCGCTCCCCCAGGTGTCCTGGGCAGCTGCTGGCCTGGGCGCTGCTGAGCGGCTGTCCCCGGCGGCGGCGGCACTTTCCCCCACTTTCAGGCGGAGCGCATCCTCATCTTTGTGTGGCCGCCGCCTAATTCGCGCACCCTTATTCAGATTTGGTGACGTGGCGCGGCACGCAGGGCGCCCGCCGGCCAATGGGTGCGCGGTGGCCATGGCAACCTCTTAAATTTATAGCATATCTAAATTGGCTACAGCGTCGCGGTCCGGACAGAGCAAAAAAACAAGGCGTCAGTATTGCTGAGTATTAGCTGGTACCTGGTTCCGACGCGAAGTAAGTATTTACCTTCCAGTCGGGGGCTGCGGGCTGCGGGCTGGAGCCGCGCGATCTGAAAACTGCTTCTCTCTTCCCCCCTCTCTCTCTCCTCACAAATATTTGGGGGCCAGGATTCCTGGGCCTAGTGGGGGAAGGGACCCTGAACCCCCTTCGCCATCCCCGGAACTTGCAGAAGTTGCCCCGGGGGCCGGAGCGCGCTCTGCGTGCGCCTTCGCTAGCCCAGCCCAGCCCAGCCCGTCCAGACTGGAATTCCTCTCCCCCGCGCGTCCCCGGGGTCTGCGCCACAGCAACAGCGCGGCTCAGGGGGCTCCCAGAGCCGGGTGGCTGCTTTTGTCATACAAGGGGCCAGGGCCTAGGTGGCCTTGGGGGGGGGGGAGGAGAGGGGGAGACAGCGAGAATGAGAAAAAGAGAGAGAGACAGAGAGACAGAGAGAGAGCGAGCAAGTATGAATGGAGGCCCTTCGGCTGGCGTATTTTTCCCCAAACAGGCCCAGGTTCAGGCTGTCTGTGTGTCGTGGGGCCGCGGGGAGGGGGGGGGATGTTATCTGGTCAAGTCGGGACCCCAGGATTTCAGGCCTGAGCGCGCAGCCCACGGAGCTCCGGCAGAAATGTGGGGAGGGGGAGGTCCGGGGCCGAGGGTCTCCCCGAAGCCAGCTCAGAGGCGGCGGTCACCACGTCTCGTCTCTCGTTTCCTCGGTGCACCTTCAAGTTCTCGGGTCAGGGGGCCGGGGCACCGCACCGCCTAAGCCGGGAACGCTCGCTATCGGGTGGGCGCTGCTTGCACACGCGGGGCGTGCGAGACGGGGGCGCAAGTTCCATCTCTCAGAGGGCGCGGGGAGAGCGGCTCCGCGGGGCGCCAGGGGTCTGGGAGACGGTGTGTGCGGCGTCCTCAGGTGTGTGTTCAGAAGGGTGTTGGTGTGGGCCTGGTGGGGGGCAGGGAGAGGACCGGGGCTCCTTTCCCAAGGGGCCGGCCCGAGGGTTGCGCTCTGCATTTTAGGGAGGCCCGGAGCCGGCGGGGATTTTCCATCCCGCTGGCGGAAAGCGGGCGCCGGCTGCCAGGGAAGGGAAGGCCCAGGCCCGAGGGCTGGCGCAGGGAAGTGAGTTTGCACTGAGACTCGCTGTGCACCTGCTAGGGTGCGTGTACCGAGTTCCTTCGTGTATATTTGAGAATTGCGTTTTGTCTCTGTTTGTAGTTAGTAATCAGCCATGTGCGCTCAGTTGGGCGTGTGCGTCTGGGTATGGTTCTGCTCATGTCTGTGTGTTAGTCTGTGCGCTCTTGTTTCTGTTGGCCTGTGTGTATGTGTCTGCACGGACTTGCGGCCACGGGAATGCCAGGGTGTTTGTTGTGTGTGTGAGTGTGCATTTGTGTAAGATTATTTGGGTACCTGTGTGCTACCACTGATGTGAAAAGGGACTTTTAAAAATCTGAATGTGTGTGTGTGTGTGTGTGACTGAGTCTGGCGGGGTGTGTTTGTAAGTGCAGAATTGTGTGGATCTGTGTTGTGTGCCGGTCACTAAGTGCAGGTACTTGTGCATGTAGCAGTGTTTTTGTTTATGAGACTCCTGTAGGTTTTTCGGGGGGTGCACTTGTGTGTGTGCTAACAGTGCTTTACCTCTGGATTTAAAGGGGGGCAGGATTTGTGGATCCCTGTGTTGGGGCAGTTGGCGGAGACACAGCCCCTCTTGTATTTCCCAGGTCCTGTCCAGGCCTAGCGCTGCTCCCAGGCTCTAGGAGAGGTAATCTGGCTGGGGACAGGGAACTGACAGATGCTGGTCACCAGGTGGGGTATTGACCCACGAGTCATGCCTCTGAAAAGGAGTCCCCAGATCAGGCAGCCTCTGGCCCAGGGTGCTATTCCTCCCTCCTCCAGCTTGCTGAGGGACAGGTGTCCCCACAGCACAGTGGCGGGGCTGCTCCAGCCAGGCTCCGCCGGGAACAAGCAGGATGGGTGTCGCCTGGTCACCAGCCCCAACTGGTAGAGCTCCAGGGGCCCCAAATGAAACCGCAGTTTCCAGCAGTGCCTGGCCCTGCCCCCGCCCCTGGGGCATGAAGGGTCCTTGAGAGAAACGAGGAGGGGAGGGGAGGGGAGCGGAGAGAGGCGCCCGGGCTCGCAGTGGGGGCAAATTGGCCCGTCTACTCCGTCTTTGTCTCACTGGGGTTTCCTCTCTCCCGAGTTCTCTCCCGAGTCCCCCCACTTCTTTTCCTTCCTGACTCCCTTTCTTCTTATGTTCAGCCTCTGTTCTCTTTCTGTTTCCCTTTCCTTCCGTTCCTCCCTCACTTTCTTTCTCGATTTCTCTCTGTTTTTATTTCCCTCCCTCTGCCTCTCTGTTGGGCGTCCAAATCCAGCTTTGGACTCATCGCTGCAGTCCACGATTCTCGTCCATGCTGCACCGCACAGGTTTTGGGGTGCCGGAGGGAACACACGTACAGTCATTAAAGCCCCCATCTGATGGCCTCTGGACTGGGCACACTGAGCCCACCTTCGCCCAACCCCCCACCGAGCATCTGAAGAGCTGGCCTGTGGCCGTGCACCCCGCTGGCCGCTCAGAGCCCGGGTGCTGGCTCCATCACAGACAAACCCACCTGCCCTCACCTCCTGCGTGTGCTTAAATGCCAGCGCACAGCCGGGCCCCAGCAGCTGCGGTGCCAGGCCAGGGAGGCAGCAGAGATAAGGGGCAGTCTCAGCAGAGCAGCTTGGGTCTCCCGGAGCCTGGATGTGGCCAACCACCGGGGCTGAATGCCCCGTTGCCGGAGGTGAGGGCTCCTCTTCCAAGAAGCCCAGGTCTGGCCTTCTGCTTCCTGGAGCTGAATTTACCCACCTTGTCCAGGTCACAGCCCCCCTGAAGCCTCTCCGGGGGGCCTCAGCACAGCCCAGTCCCAATCCAGAAGCCCCGGTGCCCAGCCCAGCCGCAGGGGAGCCTGCTCGGCCGTGCTCAGCCCTCCACCTTCTAGGCCGCACAGCATCCAAAAAGCCACCAGCAGACCAACTATTAGGCGAGTCATCCCGCCCTCACGGCGCTAACAGATGGCGCCCGGGCAGCGAAATCCCCTCCTATACGTAACTAATAAACCGCTTGTGTCTTAACAGGGTAATGCGGGAGACGCAATGTCACTTACACAAGATGTTGGTGGAATTTACTATATAAAAACCTTCCTCCTAGAGCAGAGTATCCACACGACAACTCGACAGACGGCGGCGGGATCAGTGAAACAGACAAAAGACAAACAGGATAATAATCTGTTTCCAATCACTTAAGCCCCGTGGAGTTGGTAATACGCGGTTTGCATAGTCTCCCCCTTGAGTTCGGTAATTAATTACCGCCGAGGAGGCGCACACCCGCCCGCCCCGAGTGGGAGTTTCGAGGCTCGCAAGGCTGGGGCTTGGGGGGGGGCCCTTTCCGGAGCTCTCCACCCCGGAGCCCTGGGCCGCGGCCGCCGTGGGAACTCGCGGCTTTTGGAGCTGACCTCCCCGCGCGTCGAAGAGAGAGGTTCAGAAGCATCTCCCCGTTCCTCCCGGGACACTGTCCCGCCCAGGGGACGCCGCGGCCGGGCAGAAACGCGGGCTTTCCCGGCGGCCGGCCTGTTTCTCTTCGCCCCTCCGAGGGCACCCCCTGAGCCGCCTGCTTTCTTGGGGAACCCGCGCACTGCGGCGGGGGCACCCAGGAGATGCGCCCCCTGCCTTCTTCTCTCCACGGTACCCTGGTTGGCTCAGCCGGTCCTCTACCGACTTCGATTATTACCCCCCAACCCGCATACCCCGCGACCCCTCCCGCCCCGCCCCACCCGCGGACTTAACATTAAACAAGCGCAGCGAGCGCCTCGGAGCCGCGCGCCCTCCCGGCCGGGTCTGCGCGGCGGCGGCGGCGGAGGCGGCGTTACAAATTGTAAATTTAAATTGCTCGCCGGATTCATTACCTCCCCTCTTTGATTTCAGCCAGCCGTGAAAAATTATACTGGTGTACCACTGAGAAACTGTTTTGCCGCAAAGAGCCCGCGCCTAATCACTGGCTTTCTCCCTCCGACAAAAGTGTAATTATTTTGTTTGGGGTGTAAATATAGGCCGCGCTGCGCACACACACACTCAGCGTCCCGCAGCGCCGCTGCGCCCCGCGGGCCGCCGCGAGGACCCGGCCTGGAGCAGGGGCGGGCGTGGGGGCTGCTGCCCCCGGGCCGGGGAAGAGCGGCTCCTTTGGCGAGATCCGGAGAGACCCAGGCAGAGCCGAGCCGTCGGGCCCAGTCCCCGGCCCCTAGGGAGCTGGGGTTTGCCCGAGGCCTCCGGACCGCGCGCGCACCGGCTGGCTTGGGGGGGCGCCGGCGGGGTAGGGTGGCTCCGGCCTATAGCATCCGCGCGGCGACGGCCAGGGGTGGGGGGTGGGGATGGCAGTGGAGTGGGGGTGGATGAGCGTCCGGGATCCCCGCGGGGACGGCCAGCTGGGGGCAGCCCCAGGTTCAGGCAGGGAGCTCGTCCGGGCTTGGGCGCCCCCATTCCGAAGGCCGGGGCAGCGGGGCCGCTGTGTCCCCTGGCGCTCAGCTGTGGACTGCTTGGTTTGTAGAGCATCTCTGCGGGGCGCAGGGCCTTCCTGTCAGTTGAATTGGGCACTGCTTAATTAATGGTGTGGTTAACTGGACAGGCCCGACCTGGAACGTTTAACCAAATATTCAGGAAATCCCTCCATTTCCTTCCTTCCTTCCTTCCTTCCTTCCTTCCTTCCTTCCTTCCTTCCTTCCTTCCTTCCTTCCTTCCTTCCTTCCTTCCTTCCTTCCTCCCTCCCTCCCTCCCTCCCTCCCTCCCTCCCTCCCTCCCTCCCTCTATCCATTCAACAATGGCAAAGCTTACCCCCTCCCCAAGTTCCCCTCCAAGCGCTGGAAGGGGGATTCTGAGTCCAAACTCAACTCCAGTCCAATGCCTGGGCTGGGACTTTAAGGGGCCTGTGGGGTGGGAGTGGGCAGGGGTCAGGTAACACTGAGTCAGGAGGCTTTGGAACTGGAACTGGGGCCAGAGGGCCGTGGTCAGCTTTACGCAGGCCGGGTGTCAGGAGCCACCAGGGGCCGGCCATCTGTGGCATGGGGAGGACAGTGGCTGAACTGCGTTTCAGGGTGTGGGGAGATCCAGCCCCAAAGTATGTGCACTTGTGAGTGCTTGCCAGCTTAGAGACAAGGCTCGAGGTGGCCTTGGTGGCCGGGGTGAGGTGGAGCCGGGTGTCACCTCTCTTTTCCTGCAAGCCCCTCTTTGGGAATGCACCGCCCAGAGGCCCCACCCGTCAGGCGGCTGGGCCAGTCCTGCAGGCTACACTCCGATATTGGGTGCTGCAACTCAGGGCCGAACGCAGGCTCCAGTTGCTGGGAGGGTGCAGGCTGGGGCAGATCCCTGGGGGCTAGGGAGCCTGGGGAGGGCCGAAGTGAAGGTGCAAGCTAGTCCCCCAACTTGTGAGGGAATCGCTGAGGCTTTTGTTCAGAGAGAGAAACCCCATATTTCATGCAGAGCTATGGGCTGCCCGCCCAACTGCCCAGGACGACCCCGGGCTGCCAGACCAGGAGGGTGTGAGCTGAGCACCGCTGGGATGGGAGGCCATCCTCACCCCGGTGGCGGGGCCTGGAGGCCGGCCCAGGCCCTTCGTGGCCGAGAGCAGGCAATGCTAGGACATGCCCGGGGTGGTGGTCACAGCCCTGTGGCCCCACGGAGCGTATCTGACAGTGGCCATCCCTGGAGCTGTTTCTGAGAACATACCTGCAACCCTGTTCCATCTTTGGAGCCTAAGTGGGGGGAGAGCTTTCCAGGGACCCTAACCTCCAAATTAAGGACCCCCATACTTTCTAGTTACCCTGTCTCCAACCAGCTAGTCTGCCTTTCTTTTCCCTTGGCCTTTTTTTTCCGTCTCGGGAGCATTTCTCTCTGTCTCTCTCTCCTTTCCATTCTTTCCCACCTCCCCTCCCCGCCCTTCCACATCCCACCTCCTTTTTGTTAACCTAATATGGGTTCCTTTAGAATTCGCCCGACTTTGGCAGCCTGCGCGCGCCGGGTGTGCGCGTGTGCGCGCGCGCGCTTGCGCGTGTAATTCTCGGCTGCTAATGATTGTGTGTTGATAAAGTAATGCAGTGGCCTCATTAGCCTTTGTTTGGAAGGTGTTAAAAGGGAAATCTGCGTCGGAAAGCCGCGGTTTACTCTGCAGCCTGGCTGAACCGGCGCCCAGCGGGCTGGGGGCCCCGCCCACTCCCCGGGGCGCCCACCGGCGCGGACCCCGGGAGGGGGGAGGGGCCCAGGGAAGGCGACCCCCAGCTCCTTCCACCCCAGGCGAGTATGTTTACCCCGCTGCGCGCCCTTCTGCTCCGCGGGGACCACAGCGGGGATCGCGCTTTCTCAAAAACTCCTTTGAGCTGCCCTACGCGCGCGGTGGCCTTTTCCCTCCAGGTTTCCCGGGCGGGGAGGAGGGGAAGGGCAGAGGCTGTATTGAGAGAAAAAAAAATATTCCAGAGATTTTTTTTTTTTTTGAGGGGGGTGGTTAAGTATCTTATTTATTTTGGAAGCGAATACCAATCAGTCCGCAGCGGCTGGGCTGGGCTCCGGGTCTCCTGGCTGGTTGGTTCGTGGCGACGTGCCTGCGCCCCTGAGGCTGTGCGGAGGCCTTAAGCTTTAGGGGGTCTGCAAGAGCCCTCTTTCTTTCCCCCTAACGTATCCGCAGACGGCCAGAGGAAGAGCCTTCATGGTGTGGGAGGCGCATTCTTGAACTTACTTTCCGGGTCTGCGCGCGCCCTGGGGCTTCACTAGGGAACGAATTCCGCGAGAGCGATTCGTGGCTCGGCTCGGGGACCTCTCGGAAGCCTGGTGAAAGCGCAGAACTTACTGACCTTGGGCTCGTGCGGGTGGGTGCGTGGGTGGGTGCGTGGGTGCGTAGGATTTGGAGAATGAGCCTCACGCGCGCCTTTCCCGCTCGGGGAAGCGCGGTGTCAGACGTAGGAGAACGTGAGAAGAGATTCTTTTAATCCTGGATCCTACGGAAGGGCCCAGAAAAAAGTGTATTTTGACCAGCCTCTGTGGGTCGAAGCCTGTTGACCTGGGAGACAGACTCTTTTCCTGGCGAACCGGAGAGAAAACGCTGAGACGAGTTCCCGCGGCGGGATTATAGTCTCGGATCGGAACAGAATCCTTTGCTTTTATTTCGGGCCTCGGAAGCGTCGGGAGAAACGCCTTCTCGTCTCTTTCTGGCTTTCTTTTCCGAGTTTCGGTTTCCCTTCCTTGGATTTGGTGCTGCGAGGGCTTTAGCTGAACGAAGCTCAGCTGGTCTGGGCGCCTTGAGTGTCCACAGCCCCGGAGGCGCACCGGCGAAGTGTCTGACATCGCCCCCCCTCCCCACTTTTTTTTGCCTTTGGTTGGAGGCTAGGCTAGACGCGTTGTCTGGGGACAGATCCCGGGCGGCTGGGGCCTAGGGCGGTGACGGCGAAACGAATGCCAACCCGAATCGGAACTCGCCACGACGACTCCCTGGCCCCCAACACCGTCTAGACAGAAGCGAGGTCCCTCGGGAAACCGAGTTAAAATCGGCTGCCGGGATGCCGTGGGATGGGATCGGGGCCGAGTTCGGACGATGCGGGGAGAGGACGGGAAAACTTCTGCCTCCCATCTCTGGCCTTTCTCTCTCTTTTTCTTCCCAAAGCAGGTTTCTCCGAGAAGCCGGCGAGCGCGCGGCTGGGGCCGGGGCGCCCGGGTTCCGACCGAGACAAAGGCGGGAGCTGTCCGCGGTGCTGAACCTGCCTCGGCGCCGGGAGCGAAGGGGCTCCGCGCCCTGCCCTCCCCTCGCCCCTCCTCGGACCCCTCCTTCACGGTGTGATTCTTGCCCTCTTCTGCGTTTATTTCTTCATTTTTGTCTTTCGTTAGAACCCGTGTCCTGTACACAGATAATATATATCTATACATGATCTCAAAGAACAAAACGATTGATTAAAAACGGTGTCTTCTCCTTTCTTCCCCAATAAATGATGCAAGAAAGGCTTATTTCCGATGCGCTCTGACACGGATGCCAACGCCATCCCTAGCTCCAAAATCAGTGGAAATTCGCGCTTCAGACAATGGAACTAAGCAAGAATGAACGCCGTGAACCCGCCCTTTGATTCCTTCTGGAGGAGAGGCGAGGGCTTTAGAAATTTTAGTTACAGGCATATCATATCCTTGGCATCTTAACTTCTTGGGTGGAGAAATATAACAGCCAGGGAGGATTGGCGATCCCACACGAAGGTGAACAGACTAAGGCTCTTGTCTACAAGCGGATAGACGGCCCCGCCAGGGTGGAAGCATGGACATTGTGGGGACTTAACCCTTTGAGGCAGAGATGAGATTTGCAAGGATAACAGTCCTTAGGATTATTAAGAGGGGAATGATTCCTTTGGCAAGTTTGGGTAGAAAGGGGTTAATCTGATACTTTATTTCTTAAATGTGCACCGTGTTGTCTAGACACCCAACACGGTGTGTGACCAAGCAACCGATTCCTCTGCTCACACTTGTATGTAGTATTTGCCTAAAGAAGTTTGTGTAGGTCAGAAAAAAATCACATACTCCTTCCCAGGGTGTGTGTGGGGGGTGCACCCATTTAGCACACAGATCTGCACACATTCCTTCTGGCAGATGCTTCTCGGGGAGCTCAGGCGTCCTGGGGCCACCTCTTCATTTGGTTTTCTCAGCACCCTCCAAACCTCCCCACCGCAAGGGTGTCAGCTAAGCTCCGTTGTTTGCGTGGCCAATACACATGGAGAGAGTTCTCGGTGAATTCAGTCCCCACGAGGACATTCTAGAGCTAATTTGCCTTAAAAAGGCAGAGGAACTGGAATTCTCCAACCGGACTGATTTGTAGCAAGGGATTGCATTTTTGGGTTGGGGTAATGGCACCCCAGTTCCTCCAGATCCTACGAGTTGCCTTCTCACCCAAACACCCTGGATCTTTCCTTAAGGCCAAAGCAGCCATCCTTTTGGATTGTGTACCTTTCAGCCTCTCAGAATGCAGAACCTCAAAGTGCCAGGAGAGAAACTCCGACCTTGGGTGGGTGAAGGAGACTTTTTTTTTTTAAGCCATTTATTGAGTGACTATTACATGCATTTCATTCCTTGGTCTTCACTGCAACTCTGAAAACCAGTAGATATTAATCATGGCTCCGTTTTACAGATGAGGACATTGAGGCTCAGAGATGTTCACTGAGTTGCTTCTAGTTACACAGCGAAGGGCTGCGATTCTAACCAAGATCTCTCTGGTGCCGGAGCCGGTGCTTCCTCTAATAGCCCATGTTTTCCCGAGGGACCGCGCTGATGGTTATCCCGGGGATAGATCAGCGGTCACGCTGCTACGTGTTTTTAGCATAACCCCCCTGCATTCCCGGGCCTTCGTGGCCCATGATTTGGATTTGGGGAGCTGGTGTGAGACCTGAATCTGAAAGCAAGAAATAAGAGTGAGAGGGCAGAGGACTTTCCCTTCATGTGGATCAGGTGGGTGTTTCCCAGAATGGGACCCGTTTAAGGTAACAAGGGTCCCGGACCATCCCCTAGCTCCACACCTAGGGGTCACCCTTAATCCCGCCCTGCTTTCCCGCCTTGTATCCGATCCATCAGCAAGTTTAGTTAGCTCTGCCGCCAAATTACACTCTCACTCATCGACGACTCATCTCCTCCAGGACGACTCTAGTCTAAGCCACCATCATCTCATCAGCTTTATAGCAACAACCTCCCGCCTGCTGTCCCTGTTTCTTCTCTACAATCCGTTTCCTACATTATAACTAAAGCTATATTTCAAAACCATAAATCAGATCTTGTCAGCCCTCCAACAACTCCCCACTGCACTTGGAATAAAATCCATACTCCTGACCCTGCGGGCCGGGCCCTTGGTGATTGGCTCCCGCCCACCTCTGGACCGCCCTCCCTTTCCATTGGCCCCCTGCCCTGTCGCTCACACTCCCAGTTTTGCTCACCTCAGGACCTTGGCACTTGGCTGCCCCTCTGTCCTCAGATCCTTATAAGACCCGCTCCCTCTGGCCACTTAGGTCTCAGCTCAAATATCAGCTCCTCAGAGAGGCCTTTCCTGAGCACCTTAGTTAAGCACCCCATCCCCAGGCACCCTCCATCTGTCGCCCTTGTGGCCTTTATCAATATCTAGAACCATCCCCTTTGTATGTGTAGGTGTATATTGTCTGTCTCCCTTAATAAAATATCAGTTCCATGAGGGCGGAGGCTGTGTTCGTCTTGTTCACGGCCGGGCCCCCGGCGCCTAGCTCAGTGCCGGGGCCGTAGCTGGTCAACGCGTGTTTGTTGACTGGATGAGCCGGGAATGACCGTATTGGCGGCCGGAGAGCTGCAGGAGCGAATGGAGACGGATGGGCCACGCTGAGAAGGGGCCGAACTTCACTTGCCTGCCTTCCAGGCTCTGCAAATGGGGCAGCTGGCTGGGTGGCTCCCCAGTTGGGTAAAAGGAGGAAAGAAAAGTCTGCCCAAGGACCCCAAGGGGGCGCGGTCTTTAGGTGGGTTCTGAGAACTAGACACAGCGTCCAATTGGGATGGAGCAACGAGTCCATGCCTTCGAGAGGGATTTTTTATTTGCTCTTGTCAGGTCAGAAACCTTCACAGGGTTCTAGACAATAGGGTGGTAATGGAAAAACACAGCCCATCAGTAAGACATCTGAATTACAATTAAAAAAAGATCTAGCCAGTCCCACTTGCAGGGCAAGTAACACAGTGTGGTGGTGGTAACAGTTCAGACTCCAGAGCCCAGTTCTCCCAGGCTGGACTCTGGCTCCCTCCACAGCCTATGGGCTGTGTGACACAGGGCAAGTCACTGAGCCTCTCTGTTCCTCAGCTTCCTCATTTGTAGAATAGAGATAAAAGCTGTTTGCCTTGTCTTATAGCGTGGCCGTGAGGAGTTGTGTTAGTCTGTTTTATTTGGTATAGTCAGAGCTTGGTATAGGAGAGGCAACGGGGAGCCGAGTATGTTAGGGGGTGGGTGGGGGAGGCGATGGTTTCTCCACCTTTGCCCATTGACACCCCGGGCTGGGTAATTCTTTGTGGTGAGGACAGTCGTGTGTACAGGAGGAGGCTTGGCCACATCCCCGGCCTCTACCTGCTAATGCCAGTAGCACAGCCCTCACCCCAGTGGTGACAACCCAAAATATCTCAAGATGTTGCCAGGTGGCCCCCAGGGTCCAAAGTCATCCCTGCTTGAGGACCACTGATCTAGAGACAGTCTGCAAACTGCCTTAAGTCCCAGGAAGCCCCAGGGGTCCAGAACCTCCCCTGTGCAATTTGAACAAAACAAGGCCACACGGAGCGAAGACTGTGGGGCAGGGCCTGGGCCGGGGCTGGGGGATGCTGCTTATAAGTTAGAACATGCAAAGGGCCGGCCTTCGTTTGCCCAAACAGGTGCTGGGCCCCTCTGGGATTTTACAGCCTGTACCTGGCAAAGGCAAAGCCGAGATGGAGCCCGGAGTGTCCGAGGCTAACTCACCAGAACGCTTTTCCAGCGGGGAGACTTCCACTTGATTAACCTCAGGTTGCCCGCCTCTGCCTCTCTTGCGGTGTGAGCCTGGCGGAGTCACTCTACCTGCCTGGGCGTGAGTGCCCGAGGGGAGCTGGCGGGTCAGCCACCCCAGCCCCGCATGGACTTGACCTGGGGTGTGCCTTTGAACGGGTCGGGTCGTTCCCCACTGCAGACGGCGGCAGCCCTTGCTGGCTCGGGTCTCCACAGTGTTCAGAGAGGAGAGAGGAGAAGCAGCCGCGTCCCGCCCCCTCGGCCCCCCACTTGATGACAAGAGCGATTCTTTTCATGTGGATTCCGATTGCCTGCGTCTCAAGCCCTCTCTCCTATCGTTACTTCCATCTCACAGACATCTGAGGCCCGAGCAGATGGCTGCTTTGGTATTTCCCACGTGGTGGCAAAGAGGGCAGGAAACAGAAACCCAGATCCCCAGAGGCCCAGCCAGGGCCGTGGGCATTACCCGGCCGGTGGCTGCCTCCTCCCCGCCCCCCGCGATTTCTCCTTCCCACCTCGTCGGAGGGTCCAAATGAAACAGCAGCCCAGCCCTGGGATCGTGGGATCGAGGCTCTTGGTGAGGGGCCGGGGAGCAGGGGGATGAGTCAGACCCAGTTCTTGCCCAGGAGCTCCGTGGGGAAGATTAAACAGGAAAAGATACGAGACGCCCCGGGAAAGAGGCGTGTGCGTGAGCAGGCTCATGGGTGCAGATAAGCACAGTGACTGCTGATTGTACACGGTCCCTGGAGGAACTGAGGGGGAGAGGAGGAACTCCAGTTCCTGCTCCAGGGAAAGAGCACCCTGCCCCTTCCTAGCTCTACCCTTCCCTATGCCTCATGGGGTTTCTAATTGAGACCCTCGGGCCTCCCCCAAACTTCAGGGAGTGTAGGCAGAGGGAAGGGGGGCTGGTGTTGAGGACAAGCCACGCTGGGCACCGGGAGGCCTGGTTCTGCATTTGGACCTGCTGTGTGTCCTTGGGAAAGTTACTGAACCTTTCTGTTGCTCCCCTTGTCCTTTGAATTGGGAAGCGTGAGTCCCCAGCCTAATGTACATTGGCCAGAGCTTCCCAGAGAACGACGTTGGAACCATCTGGAGTGTAATGGTTCATATTTGGCAGAGAGTTTGTGTCCTTCTGAGGGCAAACTGATTACGAAGAGGGGAGGCCAACCAGAGATCTTCTCTCCCCCAGGAATGGGGAGCCAAGGAGGGGTCACGGGGGGGGGCTTGGTAGAGTTGGCCCATGGGAACGTAGGACTGTTCTCCATCACGTCCTTCAGCTGGAGCTTGGACTAAGCAGGGATGGAAACCACTGCGCCACACCAGCCGGCTGAGTCCTGTTTTGATGAGTGTGCTTCTTCCAACAACTCAGCCAGGTGCTGAAAAATCCCTAATTGAAAGCTCCGTCTCTCCCTCCATCTTTTACAGAACTGTATGTTTGTTTGATTGGCCGGACTGGTCTGAGGTTCGTCCTAGAGACAGTCCCTCAGGGCTGTGACCCCCCAAGTGGACCTCATGAACCGGGACGAGCATTCGCTTTTCTTCTTTGGAGCCAGGCGATTAGCATCTTGGAGGAAGGTCCTTTCGTCTCTACATTTTGTGTGACTTTCACTCCTCATTACTTAATATCGTTCTGGACTGGAAAGAAACTTGTTTTTATTTGTTTGGGGGGTGGGTGGATGTGGGAGGAGGCAGGTCTCCCAGAAACGGCTAAAGAGAGTTGCTTCTTAAATACTTTTCCCTCTGATTGTGGAAGGATTCCAAGTTCACGGCGGAACATTTTGGAGACAAACCAGATGTCAGAGGATAATGAATGGGAGGTGTCTAATCCGGAGCAGGCTCGCTCCCGATAAGTCCCAGCGCTCCCCTAGGAGGGGTGCAACTTGGAAACGGACCGTTGAAGGGCCTGGGGAGGGGTGGCCTGAAGGCCTGAAGGTGTTTCGGAGGCTGCCCTTGGAGGGAGGAATTAAGTCTGTTGGGCGGGGCTTTGAGGGTGAAATAAGGGCCAGCAGGTGGAAGCTCTGGGGAGGCAGATGTAGCATCTCTATGTGGTCAGTCTTGCCAACTATTAGGCTGGTTGCAAAAGGGAATGAGCCTCCCCATCACTGGGGGTGTTCAAGAAAAGATCGACGGGATGTGGAGGGCATTCCAGCAGCGAGCCAGCCAGGCCCCCGATTCCCAGACACCCACAGACTGGACGCATCGAAATCACCAGGCGCTTGCTGAAGCTCAATTGGATCGTATATGCAATTGATGTTTAGTGAGCACCTACTATGGGACAGGACAGATTCGGTCCAGGCTCTCATACTTGCCACCCAGGTACATGCCCTTGACCGGGAATCGAACCCGAGACCCTTCGGGTTCTCATCACTGAGCCAGGCCGGCCAGGGCCGCCCGGGCCTCTTCTTCACAGAGCTCACTGTCGCCTACACGCCTCACTTGTGTTCCTTTCTGTGCATGTTCTCCGTCTCCCCCACTAGAACGGCAGCTTCCGTCACCTCTGCATCTCCAGGCCTCGTAGAGGGAGGGACCCATTTGCTAATTATTAACACGAGCCGTTTGAATTTGCTGGTATTTGACCATAGTTAACCTTTCACAACTGGCGATTCCAAGAGGCTCAGCCCGATCTTGAATGAATGAATGAATGAACGAATGAACGAATGCAGGTCTCCTCGCTGCACCTCTGCCTTCTCACCCGGAAGGTGGGGCGGTCACTGCCCGGCGGTGGCCTGGCTGCCCCTGGGGGGGGGGGGGGCGAGCGCCGGGGCGTGGGAGGCCCTGCGGCTGGAGATACGGGCGTGATGAATGGGTGGTGGGACGGTCCTGGGTGGAGACACAAAGGACGGGAATGACACTATTTAGTGAGGAATGACCCCTGACACTCTTCAGATAAATGCGTGCTTGTTACTGAGACGGGGAGGCAGCTGCTGCTGTGGCCGCTTCCTCTGATCCTGGCGCAAGAGAACAAAACGGCCTGGCATTGTGTGTGTGCGTGTGTGTCTGTGTGTGTCCATCTGCGTGTGCACGCCTGTATCTATGTGTGTCTGTCTTCTTTGTGTGTCTGTGTGAGTGTCCATCTGTATCTGTGTGTGTCTGAGCATGGCTGTGACGTGTGTCTGTCTTTGTGCGTCTGTCTGTCTGTCATGTGTGAGTGTGAGAGCTGCCCGGAGGCCCACAGAGGATGCGTCTCTGCATCCCTGGATCTCTCACTTTCCATTTGAATGAAACACTCACTGGCTGAGCACCTACTATGTGCCAGAAACTGTACCAGATTCAGGGGGTGGTCTCAGAGTAAAACCCAAACCCAAACCAAAACACCTGGTTGGCCAAGAGCTGGCAGTGCCCCTTGTTCTGACAAGCAGGTAAGAGATGAGTTGTTAACCCAACGGCCGAGGGACTGACCACCGACCGGGTGTCTCAGGTATGTTCTGTGGATGTTTTAAAATGTTTCCACTCTTAGGAAGTGGGTACTGTCTCTTCCCACTTTGCATCTGGGGAAGCTGAGGCACAGAGAGGGAAGTCACTTGCCTAAGGTCACACAGCAAGTGGGTGGTGAGATGGGGGTTGGCCACACCCCAGAAGCTGGACTTTAGCTGGACATTCTTCTTTATTTTCACTCGAGATTTTTATTGATGGACAGGAAGAGCAACCATTTGAGAGACTCGTGTTGTCTTTTTTCCCAAATTTCCAAACATCTTTTGGTTTTGAAGGATAGTTAAAAAAAAACACAACCCTTGAACCAGCCCACGAAGTCACACTACTGCTCCAAGGGCTGTGCAGTTGCCCACTGCTCACAGACAGAAGCGATGGGACCATGGGCCGGGGCCTCCACTCCTAAGGGCCAGGCAGCTTTCCTAGCCGGGGACGCTGAGGAGAGCCAGGCGGCGGAGACAAGGTGGCCCACGGAGAAGCACGGGCCCTGGGCAAGCGCCGAGGCCAGGCGGGAGGGGCGGGAAGGGTTTCCACTCAGGGACAGAGAGCCAAGGGCTTCCTCACAGAGTGATCCACGGGTGGCCGTGTCCATGTCACATCACCTGGGATACAGGTTAAAGATGCAGATTCCTGGGCCCACCCCGGACCTACAGGAGCAGAATCTTGCAGGGAGGGGCCCAGGAGCTTGTATTTTGACAAAGGCTTCAGGTGATTCTTATACTCACATTTCAGACCTACAGCCAGCTATTCGGGATGCTGAGGCAACCTGGGGAGGCTACGTAGTGCCAGATCACAGGTGGCCTTGAATGCTCTATGACACTTGAACTTTGTTCTGTGGGTCACAGGGAGACATCAAAGGTGTTTGAGCAAGGGAGGCGCCTGGCTTATTTCTCTGGCGGAGTAGTGAAGGCTGGGTGGAAAGAAAGGATACGGGACATGGGCACAAATCATCCATATGAGAAATAATAGGGCCTGGGCTTGGGCTGGAAAGTCTTTGGAGGGGCAGGAAAGTCATTAAGCGGCTCATCCATGGCTCTGGAGAAGTTGCAGAAGGTCTTTCTTTTTATGGAGTTCGGGGGTGGGGAGGGCAGATGTCTTGCTCTTGCAACACAGGGCCCTCTTCCAGGTTTAGAGCTAGTCACTGAATTTCACCAAACCAGAGAAGGCTTCCTGGAGGCGGTGATGCTATCCGCAGACCTCCGTGAGGGGCAAACCCGGAGAGAAAAGATAAAGGATTTAAGGAGGGATAGTCCAGTGCTCAAAGCCGCTTCTTCCTAGGGGGCTTCCGCATCCAGGGCCCCGAGAACCGCACCACGAGTTTCCGAGACCCCTCCCCGGGACGCGTCTTCCATCAAGACTCCGAGAAAGTTGATTAGTGCGGGCGGCAGCCAGGACTGGCGTTTCTAATTAACACGCAGGCAGGGAGAATGCCTCTTCTTCCAGAGTCTGTATTCAGCTGATTGAATATCAGAGCTGGGGCTAAACTATGAATTGTGTGTCAAAAATAAAGCCTGCGCTCTCCTCTCGTTAAAGGAACAGCGTCCCCATTTTCAGCTCTGCCTTCCCGTCAGATGGCTCTGGTTCGTGGCTTTGATCCCTGGAGCTGGATGTGAGGACTTGGGGGGGGGGGGGGGCTCCAGGTAGGGATATAAAAGGTGAAGGATTCAGGGGGCGGGGGACACAGGGCCTGGGGTGGGAAACGCCAGAGGAAGGTGGAGAAAAACCCCAGGTGGGTTTCGGGGGAGCTGCCAGGTTCGGGGAGAGAAGGCAAAGAAACGGGCCATAAAAAGAGAAAGGCGGCCTGCGGTGGCAGGGGAGAGAGCGAGGGGCGAGCAAACACAGGTTCATTAATCTGTAGTTCGTCTGCCTTTTCTGCGAGGAGAATGAACTTGATGAGTTAATTAAGTCGCAGTCTGTAAAACCAGTTTATTTGCATAGCAAACTCCTGGGCCAGTGTGCTGTGAGTTGAGTGTGTACGAGCAGACAATTCGGGGGAAATTACAGCCTCATTAATATGCTAATCTGGTTGCAGGCCTGGAGCGGAGTTTTGGGTTGGTGGTGCTCGGGGGTGGTGGGTGTTCGGTTGCTTAGCAACCCTTTTCTCCAGGTAACCCTTCTCTGGCTTGCCCTTGATATCCCCCAAAGGATTGCAATGCGGAAGAGGAGGTGGGGGGGGGGGCGGAGAGCATTCTGTTCTCACAGAACCGTGAACAAAATAAAAGGGAAACACACACACACATTCGCAGCCGCATCCACATTCTGCCGGGTGTCGCTCCAGACAGGCGTGGGGGCTGTGCGGGCGCGGCAGGCAGGCGCCGGCGTGCAGATGCGGTGTGTGGTCTGTGCACAGAGACACAGGCGGAGCGGCCCCCTGCACACACGTGCGTGCGCACGCAAACAAAACTGACGCGCGGGTTTTGTTTAACAAATAAACCCACATAATGAGCTTCCCCGTCTAGGCGATAACGCGCGTTCTGTGTGATACACCTCCCGTTACCCACACACGCACACACCCACCCGCACCTCCATCCCGCGCGGGGCCTTCACCAATAGCCCAGTACATACAAATGCATTCAACTTAGCGTGGGATTCGGATTATGCAAACGATCAATAATAACCGACCCTGAAAGGCACACACATGCCACGGAGTTTGTGCACATAGGCCCCGGTGAAAAGGGCTGGCATGGGCGCCCACGGAAACATCGGCATGCCGTGGCTGACGTCTATGTGCACAATACGGAGCAGGTCTACCAGGAGTCACTACGTGCGCCTACAACACACAGGGATGGGCAAGCAGCGCAGAGCACACACCTTCAGAGCTTTCCCTTCTCTCTCCCTCGTCACTTCCGAGCCGAACAAAGCCTGCCCTCTATATTCCACACCCATGTTCGTCTCTGGATCCCAGGCCCAGCGACTGCCCCATCTCTGGTTTCCCCCTTTCCTCGCCCCTTCTTCTTCCTCCTGGTTGCAACAGTCTCTTTTTTTTTGGCCCAGGCCGCTTCAAAGACATCCAGGTTTTCCCAGGAAAAGCAAAACACGGGATCCGGCATGTTGACGCCTCACCCTGCCATAGAAAAAAATTACCACGCCCAGATGGGCTTACAGGTGAGTTCTGGAAATATCAAGGAGCAGAGAATTTTTGTATTATATGAGTTGTTCCGGGGGGAGGGGGGGTGAAAAATTAAGAAAAAGAACAATGGAAATCTGTCTCCCTCACAACCTTGACAGCCAGTCCGTATGAGAGTGCTTCTTAGAAGTGCGACTGAAATTTCAATGACAGGAAATGCGTTTCCGTATAACGAGTGAAAACCAGAGAGCTGGGAATGCCAGGAGCGGGAGAGCACGTGGTCAGGTGAGAGCCTAACGCGTGCTGGTAGGCAGCCAGTCCGAGGGGCAGTTTGTCAATATTTTATGATGTTAAATATTTGCATATGTCACATCGCAGAAATCCGATCCTTGGGTATAAGCCCTGGAGAACCTCTCACTCTGATATATAAGGAAACATACATGGGGCTGTTCTTGGCGGCTCCATTTGCATTGGCCGACAGAGGCAAACTGACTGTCCTTCATTAGGCGAGTAGATAAAGGAAATGAGGTGAAGGGAGCTGTGGGTGATCACGCAGTTTCCAGAAAAGCAAAGAGAGCCACTCAGAGCAACATAATGGCTGTACAAATATTTTACGTGAAAAAGTAAGGAACAGAGTAAGATGTGGAAAATCGTATCACTTATGTACACTGAAAACCATGCTATGGCCTCTCAGTAGTTGAATGGATTAATAAACAGCGGCACCTTCATACAGTGGAGCACTACTCAGCAAAGAAAAGGAAGGGGCTGCCGACCCAGGCCACAGCGCGGGCGAATCTCGAAAGCAGTGTGCTAAGTGAAAGAAGCTGGACACAGAAGGGCAGGCAGAGTAGAATCCCATTTATACAACAGTGGAGGACAGGGAAAGCTAATCTATAGGGGTAGAAAGTTGGGGGCAGGGGTGGTGGAGTTGAGTCCAAAGAGATAAAAGATAACTTGTCCTGGGGTGAGGGAAATGTTCTATGTCTTGAGTGTGGAGGTTACAGGGATGTATACCTTGATCAAAATTTATCAGACTAGATATTTAATTGCTTTTATTGAATGTAAATTAGCCTCAATAAAGTTATTTAAGACAATATTTTATTGTAAATAATAAAATATAAAATAAAAGATAAAATGTTTTGAAGTTTTTATGACTATACATCTATTGATGTTTCTATAGGTCTATGTATCAATCTATGTATTTATGTATCTATGTATTTATCTGTCAGTCTGTCTGACATACATAAGAGTAGGTGCCTATAGTGAGGAGAAAAAGGAAATTGTGAATGGAGAATTCTGGGAGATTAGGTCATTGTTCCCAACTCCTCACTCCCCCCTGTGCGAATTACACTCCTCCACCTTGGCCGTGTCTTCAATGTGGTGGAGTAAACGTCCCTGCCCCTTGACTTTGAACTTGGTTATGTGGCTTGAGCAATGGGAAGTTAAAGGATGTGACACAGACCAAAGCTTTAAATGTGCATATAGGGTTTGCCCTCCTCTCTTGCACCTTTATGACCTGCCATGAAAGCTCGTGCCCTAGGCAATTGCTACCTTTTCCGTCTGGACCCCGTGGAGCAGGCTTGTGCCCTTCAGGAAGCCCGGAGCTAACCTGATCCAGCTGGGCTCAGCCTGGATGAACCGAACCACAGCCAACCTGCACACCCACATGTGTGAAAAAATATTGTAAATTTGTTGTTGTGAGCCTCTGGGATTCTGAGGTTGTTTGTTACACAGCATTGTGGCAGTAACAGCTGACCAATACAAAAATAAAGGGAAAAATAAAACAAAATAAAAAGCCAAAGGGAAGCCTTGACTGAATAAATGGTGATAACATACCCTATGAGTTGAAAATTATCATATTAATTTCAACACTGGAGGTTAAGAAGAAATGACCCACCCATTCACCCCCTGTATCCGCAGGGCACCTCTGCACTTCTGAGCCTTTGCCCAGGCTGTTCCTCCTGCCTGACAGGAAGTTCTCATGGCTGAATCCTAATTATCCTTCAAGACTCAGACCAAACTGGCAGCCAGGAAATGTTTGTTATAGCAACTTTCCCTGAGCCATACACTGTGCCTCACATATGTCATCTCACTTTATTTTCGTAACAATCTTAGGAAATAGGCACTGTTGCTGTCCCCATTCTGCAGGGGCAAGGCTGGGGAGCTTAAGTAATTTGCCCTTGGCCACAGCTTGCCGGTGATGAAAATCTATGAGTCTGACCCCAAAGTCTAGGTCCAAAATGAAGGAACTTTGTTTCTGGATGTCGTTTATGGTTTCCCCTTCTGTTGGGTGTTTCTTGCCCTACTGGGCTGGCAGCAGGACTCAGGGAGACTGCTCTGTGCTGGAAACTTAATGTGCTTGAACCTGAGGACATCACCTTGGGGAAGGGCTCCATCCCTTAAGAAATTATAAATATTTCATTTCCCCCTCTTCCCTCCTGCCTTGTCAGCCCTGAGATGAAGTTATCGACGGGAGCCCGGCTGATGGACACATTGGCGGGGCTCTGTATTGATGAGTTCATAGATTGTTGGCTTTTTTTCTTTCATTCTCAGAAGGAAAAAAAAAGTCTTGACAGCTGTTTTCACCGCTGTGGGGTGGGTGGGGGCCGCTGCAGGAGGTGATGGAGAGCCAGGCCTGGGTCAGGGTGGCACCTGGCGGACAATCCTGTCAGCTTGTCCTTCAGTGTTTACCCTGCATCCGACCACCTCCCACCCTCTCCAGCGCTGACCCTGGTCCCAGGTCCCATCACCTCCCGGCTGAGTGTTGTGGCGGTTTTCTCACTGGCCTCCCTGCTTCTGCCCTTGGGCTCAGTTCATTCTGCACCCGGCAGCCGGAACAATTTTGGAGCATAAGCCAGATCCCACGACTCCTTGTCCCAGGCCTGCAGACGACCCCCATCACGACCGAAACCCACAGCCCCTCCTGGGGCCCCAGCGTACTCTGTCCTCAGGCTCTGCCACTGTCGTCTCCATCCGCAGCCCCCTCGCTGTTCCTCAAACTCCCCGATCCTGGTCCTGTCTTGGGGTGTTTGCACCTGCTGTTCCCGCTGCCTGTTTGCTGTTCCCGAAGCTGGCCTCTCCTCCTTCAGGTCTCCGCCCACATGACCTCCCCCTCCCCCAGCCTTCCCTGACCACCCTGCATAAATACCCCGTTTCTCACCCACTTTTATTTTTCTTCATGGTACTTATGACACCTTGGTGTTACTCACAGTTATTTATTTGCTCACTGCCTGTGTCCCTCCCTGGAGTGGAAGCTCGGTGACAGCAGGGCCTTGGAATGACTTCCTCATGGCTGTATTTTTATGGCCTAGAACCGGGGCAGCCAATCCCGGCTCGTGGACGAAGCCGACGAGTGGCCCGCCCCAGATCTGTGCGGTTCTAGAAGCCACATACCAACTCCTGGCCCGTGAGCTTTCCTTCCACCAAGGCCAAGCGGCTCCGTCACCGCTGTCCCCTCCCTCCCACGCTGTCCCCCTTCATCCCCTCCCCGATAAGCTATTTTTCAACCACTTCCCTTTCCACTCCCTACTGATCTTCAACCTGCTACTCCCTGAAAGCACTTTGTGTCAGGGGCCCAAGAACTTCGCCAGGTCTTTTGTCACCATCTGTCCCTCTGCTCATTGAGGTCAGCAGCGGGATCCCGGGCCTGCGAAGCTCTAATCCCCGACTCGTCCCAGGGAAAGCTCTCGGTGGTTCCATTTCCCGGTGACAGTGGAATGTGCTCTCACTGGAGGGTACAGAGGCCGTTCTCCTGACGTTACAGCTGAGGCTGGTCCCCGTGTCACTGTGCTCATGGGCCAGGGGCACTGGGCAGCTTCTGCTTGGAGGGTGGCCATTCGAGCCTCATCAGGGGTGGGGGCTGCTGGCAGGGGATGCATTTTACACACACACACACACACACACACACACACACACACGCACAAGCACACACATGGTGTCACAAAAATGTATACACAATTCGAATAATTATTAATTGCAATGGGTTAAATCTGAAAAGAAAGAAACATCAATTGAGCTATCAGCTAAGTGTGTATACATTTTTTGGGGGACACCCCATATATATATATTACATATATGTTTATTAATTTATCTGTTTCACTCTCACTTACTTTGTATTAGACACTATGTGCTAAGTGCTATCCATGGATTAACTGGGACAGCAAACTCTGTGAGGGCGGGGGTTGTGTGGCCCCTGCCCCTGGCTCAGGGCCTGGCACTCTGGAGGCACTCAACAAACACTGGACTGAATGAAAGAGTTCACGGTTACAGGGCCACCTCCCAACCTCAGCCGGCCGGGAACGCCCAGAGCTCCAGCCTTCCCAGGGCCGAAAGGCAAACTGACTGGCGGGAAGCCTCGAACCCGTGGCCGAGCCGTTCACATCTCCGCATCTTCTGCCTCTGCCCAGCTGCTGGCCCAGCAATGGTGAAATGATTAAACCCCATTATGAATTGGATTTTAATCTCCTGCAAATAGTCCTGCCATTATCATGTCGTAAGAAGCAATTAGGGTCCCCTCCCTTCCACCCTTCCTCCCGTCTCCCAGGTACAGAGACTTTCTGATCCCCCCAGGAAGTCAGGGGGTGCGGACTGAGGCGGAAGGAAATTTGCCAATTCTGGCAGGGCGCGCCCCCACCTACCCGTCTAGTCACTGAGGGGGCGAGGGGGGGCTGCCTCGAAGGCTCCAGACCAAACCCGGAGCATTTTGTACCTTCCAACCCACCCCACCTTCCTCTCCTTGCCTCCGATCTCCTCTCCACACGGCAGTCAGGGACAGCTCCTGCCCACAGAAGCCAAGGGTTGACAGAGGGGGAAACTGAGGCGGAGAGTAATTCTGTATCTTTGCATAGAGTCCTGAACACTTGGGAAAGTCAGGACAAGCGGCACCGTCTCCCTCTTCTAGGTCTCTTTTGCCCAAGCTGGCCTCCCCAAAGTCCACCCCCCCAGAACGGGCCCGTGAATGGTGGGGACTCTGCCATAGGACAGGGGACAGAGCCAGGTGAGGAGGTTTGACTCCAGGATTTTCACTCGCTGGGCCTCAGTTTCCCTGTCTGCAGATAGGCAAGCTGATTAGATGCCCTGGAAAGTGGAGGTGTGTGTGGGGGTTACTGCTTAGTGTCCCCCTCCTTTCTCCCCACCGGCTCTCCCTGTAAGAACAAAACAGAGCTGCCTTTTATTTCCTGGGGCCCAGGAGCCACAAGGAGAAGCCCATCCCTCAGTGAGCCCACCCGGGGCTCCGCAAACCGCAGAAAGGACGGCCATGCCTCCTTCAGGAGACCATCCCGACTTTGCATGGGGAAGCCCAGACCTCCCTGGATGGAGCTTGGCGGGGGTGAAGGGGTTAATAAACCCCACAGAGGCCCCCCTCTTGGGTGGGGCTGCCCTGACCAGCGGAATGAGTTTGGAGGGCTCCACCTGATCTCCAGTGGGCCTGGCCTGCGGGACTTAGGCTGACTGGTCACAGCTGGGCTGGCCCGGAGGTTGATTGTGGGGTGGGGTCTGGGGTCTGGGGTCGGGGTGGGGAGCGGGCATCTTGAGCAGACCAGGGGCTGGAGTCTGGCCAGAGGAGGGACTCTAGGAAAGTACTTTTAGAACTGAATCTTGGAACATGCTTGTCTGGGGATCCTGCTCATTCATTCATTCAACAAACACGTATGAAGCACCTACTATGTGCCAGGTGCTGCGTGAAGTGCTAGGAACACATCAGCACAGGAAAGTTGAAAATCCTGACATCGAGCGACTCCCCATAGGGTGACATGTTCTCCTGCTGGTTCCTTCGCTCAGCATGAAAACGGATTTACCCACGTCCTGTGTTTTTCTGTCGCTGTGTGATATTGCGCTGTATGAATAAGCCATGGTTGATTTCTCTGTCCTATTGTTGATGGGTATTAGGGTAATTTCCAGTGTTGGGCTACTTATTTATCCCGGGCCATCTAGTCTTTCTGCCCACAAGCACCCCCCACCCCACCTCCCTCCCCATCTTCCCCAAAGGCAGATTGGCCAACCTGCCAATCAAGTAATCCATTGGCCAGGGCGGAGGAATAGTGCCCCCTATGGGCTGGGCTGTATTTACTTCGCCGCAGTCTCCTCTACTCCCTATTGTCCCACATTCTCCGCACCCCAACATGGCTCCCTTGCCTTACCTACCCAGCATCTGAGTTTGCAGAGGGCCTCTAATCCCTAGCGGGGCAGCCAGCCGGTGTGGGAGCCTTCTAGCTGAGGGCTGCCCCCATGCCCCCGGGCATCTCCCCAGGGTGCCCGGCTCAGAGCCCAGCCCAGGAAGGTCAGAGCCACTCCACAGTGTTGACTCCGACGGACTTCCCCAAGGCCCATCTCGCCCAATGTGGGTGCCCGGGAGAAGGCAGAGAAGTGGTGCGGGGAGGCCGAGCTGCGTAATTACAGGGGAAGAGGCAGGGACCAAATGATAATGGACGCGGTTTGACCCGGGAGCGGGTTCAGGGCTGGCGAGTAACTGTGAGCCGCGCAGGGCGCGGGGCCCGGGGGCTGCAGCTGATCCGCGCTTTCGCCAACAAGACGGAAATTGGATGCAAACATCTAATTAACCTTCTCGCTGGGTCCCCTCCCAGGAGGGGGAGGCGGCCCTCCCTGGGCTCCCACGCCGCCTCGGGGAAGGGTTTGGGGGAAGGGAAAGGGAGAGCTGCCGAGGGAGGGAGAGTAAGCCAGGCTTTTTAAAAATTTTTATTTTATTTTATTTTATTTTTTTACCACCAGCTCCTCTCGGGGTGGGGGCTGAGCTGAACCTCCAGTAAGTTCGTTTTCTCAGTGCCTCGGGCCTGACCTGAGACCTGCATTCCCATTTAACTGGCCCCAATGCCGGGGGCTGCTCACTTCACTCTCCAGGGCCAGGGTGTGGGCCTACTAGGGGGAAATAGAGAGTTTGAGGGGTTTTTGGTGTTTTTTTGTTTGTTTGCTTTGGTTTTCTCTTTGGTGGGGAAGGGTGGGCCTTGCAAAGCCTGCTCCCTAGGGTAAGAGCTGTGTGTTTGGAGCTTCCCCAAGCCGGCCCCAGCCCAAACCGCACCCCGACAGACAGCGCGGGGACTCTGGGTGCTTAAGTCATCCAACTATGCTTCATTCATTCCCTCGACGAATATGTATTGAGGTCCTACTGCGTGTCAGGCATTGCTCTTTGTGCTGGGAATACAGTAGTGAACTAAACAGATAAAAAAACCAACAAAAATTCTGACTTCCTGGGGCTCTGAGGTGATGACGGTGGGCGGGAGGGCAGACAATGAAGGACAAGGCGACGTTGTGTCCGGCAGCCAGAACTGCCAGGGTTCCAAACCTCACTTCTTCCACTTCTGGCTGTGTGACCCTGTCCAAGTTCCGCAGCCTCTCTGTGCTGTTTCTCTTCCTTTTCTTTTCTTTTCTTTTCTTTTTTCTTTTCTTTTCTTTTCTTTTCTTTTCCTTTCCTTTCCTTTCCTTTCCTTTCCTTTCCTTTCCTTTCCTTTCCTTTCCTTTCCTTTCCTTTCCTTTCCTTTCCTTTCCTTTCCTTTCCTTTCCTTTCCTTTCCTTTCCTTTCCTTTCCTTTCCTTTCCTTTCCTTTCCTTTCCTTTCCTTTCCTTTCCTTTCCTTTCCTTTCCTTTCCTTTTCTTTTCTTTTCAGATATTAACATACAGAAAACCTGAAAAACATAATAGTACAAGACTAACCTTCAATGTGAACATTTGCTCTCTGTCTCTGTCTCTCTCTCTTTTTTTTTTCTGAAACTTTTCGAGAGTAAGTTGCAGGCGTGGTACCCTTGACCCCTAAGTGCTTCAATGTCCGTTTCCTAAACACAGATATTCTCTTGCAGAACCTCAGTTCAGCGATCAAGATCAGGAGCTTCCCATTGCTGCAATAACCTATCATCTCACGGAAGACCGTTCGTCCTGATAAGGCCTTTTATGGCAAAAGAAACTCCGGGACCACACTGTTGCCTTCAGTGTCACGTCTCTTTCGGCCTCTTCAAATCTGGAATCAGCCCCGTAGTCTTTGGCTCCAGGACGGGGTGTTTGTGAAGCATCCAGGTGTGACATCCACACGGGAGCTCAGCGAGGTGCCCCTCAATCTGAGTGGGTCCCAGATTTCTGCACGATTTGGCTCAGGTTGTGCATCTGGGCGAGAATCCTGTTCAGGAGATGCCGTGTTCTTCCCGGTGCCGCGTGTCCGGAGGCACAGGATGTCGATTTGTCCCATTCCTGGTGCCACTGACTTTGATTACTTGCTTTAGGTGCGCCTGTCAGGTTTTCACACAGGACACTGACCACTTTCCCTCTGTCACACGGACGTTCATTGTGGGGAGATGCTCTGAGGCGAGGTGACTCTCTGGTTATTGACTGACTAGCTTTAGCATCGTGGGGTGACTTTTGCCCAAATTGATGATGATGATGCTATTTTCCCAAATACAGATTTTCTGGCCCAAAGTTTCCTTTTACGTTGATTAGTTGCAAAGAAGAATATTCCTTATTTATTTATTCCTTCATTTATTTGTTTACTATGTCAGGATGGGCTCCTGGGCTCTCATTTTACTCAATGGGCAATAATCCTTCACAATCACTATTTATTTTGTTGCTCAAGTTGCCCTGGATTTGGCCAGTGGGAGCCCTTCAAGCTGGCTGCTGGGCCTTTCAATGTGTCCTTGACATTCTTTAAACGCTTCCTTACTGTCGCACACGGGCAGATGTTTCCTACTCACTTTGCACTTTCCACGCTCCAGGCCTGGAATCAGCCATTTCTCCAAGGAGCCCTGGTTCTGCTTTGTGGGGAATGGTATGTAGAAGTCACGATCCGGGCTCCAGGGTGCTCACGGCTACCGGGCTGTCCCTGCGCGCAGGCCCTCAGCACGCACCTGGCTGCTGCTTCAGTTTCTCCGTCTGTCAAATGGGCTGCCGTCATCCATAGCTCCTCGATTGTTAACGATTAGATGAGCCAGTATCTGAAATGTACGTAGAACAGCACATGGCACGTGGATGATGCTGTACACGTGTTTGTTCGATAAATGAGAAATACATTTCGTGTGTTAGACAACGAGGAGTGTTCTGCAGAATAAGAGGCTGGGGAAAAGTCCTGATATTACGTAGGACAATCAAGGAAGGTCTCACTCAGAAGACAGATGAAGGGTGATACGTAATGGAAGCAGGTGGAAGGAACAGCCGGTGAAAAGGCCCTGAGGCAGGAACACACCTGGCCTGAAAGCAGATGCCAGCCTCCCAGACTCCAGGGGTTACCAAATTTCAAAGTAGAGGCACCATTTTTTTTTTTGAGGGTGGGGTAATGTGGGGGAGGCTTGAAACCTGGTTTGGGAACCTCCAAGGACATAGTTATCATGCAGCAAACTCTCACTCTGTGCTTGGTCCCAGGCTAAGCATCCGCAGGGGATTATCTCACTTAGCCCCCACAATCCCCTTAGAAAGCAGGCACTCTTATTACTCCATTCACAAATGAAAAGTTGGAGGCTTATGAGCGATGAACTTGGCCAGGACGCAGCTAGTAAGCGGGAAAGGGGCAGAATCGCAAGGCCAGCCTATCCGACTCCAAAGACTTGGCCGGCAGTGGCTAAGAGGTGTGAGATGCTTTCCGTGAGACCGCCGGTGGTGCAGGCCTCAGTTTCCACTTTTGTCAAAATAGCAGAACCTGGTTCCACTCACGTCCAACTGGAAGGGGAGGTGTGCCTGGTGGGCATCTCCCTCCGAGAGGCAGAGAGGGGCTTCTCCGGGTGGTTGCTCTGTGGCTCCCCCTCCCCCACGGCCCTTCCGATGGCTCCCCCCCTTCCTATTTTTCACCCCATCATCCCGAGGGGCAGCCAGCCAGCAAAAAGAGTCCCTGGGCAGCGATGATGAAGATGGATGTGTGATTGATTCGGCCCCCCTTCCCTCTGCCCTTCTGGTAGAAAATTAAAAGACCATTTGTTAAGGGGCGAAAGTCCTCAGGTGCATCCTGAGGCCAGACAATTTGTCTCCGTGAAAAGGATGCTATTATGAGAGAGGCTGGGTGCAGGCGGAGGGCGGGCCCGAGGGCGGCGGGAGGGGGCCGAGGGGGAGGGGGGAGGGCAGGCGCTGGGGAGGCCGAGACAATGGGGGGGAATAATAAATATGTGGGCTCCAGGCTGGAGGGGGCTGCTCGGGGCTGGGCGAGCGCATGTGCTGGGGCCTCGGAAGCCAATTCCTTTTTCATGACCCTTGTCCGGGACCAGAAGGGTGTCACCCGGAGCTCTGCTGCCCTCCATTAAGGGAGGGTTTGTAAATGACCTTCTTTAAGGAGCCAGTTTCTCTTTATAGACCTCAGTGCCCAGAGGAGAGGAGGAGGGGGCCCCCCCGAGTGAGCCCCCACCCCCACCCTCCTGGGGGTCATTAAGTGATTAGAAAGAAGGGGCCAGTTCTCCAGCCCCATTCAGATGAGGGGATGCATTTATCACATGCTCTATTATTTATTGTTTTTTAAAAGGTTGCATTAGGCTCCCCCTGCTGTCTCCTGGCTTCCTTTGTGTGGGCGACTTCCTTCCAGGGCTCCTTCCTCTAGGACCCCACAGGCAAGGTGCCCTGTTCCCCCGACACCCACCCTGACCCCGTTCCCCATCCTCTGGGCCTCGCTGTGCACCCCACAAATGCCCGCCTCACCCTGATCTCTGATGGCTGACCACCCACCCCCCACCCCAGAGGCCCAGAGGCCTCATCTCGACGCCATGTGAGGAGAAGGCGAGCGTCCTGATGAGGCCCCCGCAGCGCCAGCCCCCCCCCCCGACCCCCCTCTGGTTACAGAGTATCTGTCAACTTCATTTTCTCCACCAGCATTTGAGTTTCTTGAGGGCAGCGACACGGATTTGTTCACGGCTGTGTCCCCAGTGCCCACACGGTACCCATGGAAAGCGTGTTTGCGAGCTCCCCTTGTTGGCGGAGAATCGGAAATCATTGCCCCATTGGACAGATGGGGAAACCGAGGCTCAGGGATGTTGCAAAGTGGCACAGATTGTCGGCGGCGGGGGGTGGGAGGCAGAGCTGGGATCTGAATCATTTTCTCTTCCAGGGGATGAAACAAAGTGACCTTGGAAACATACAAATTAATGTGGTCCCTTTCCTGCTGAAAATCGGGTCCCCTGCATGGCCCAGAGGACCGGCTGTCTGACCGCCGATGTGATGGCCCTGCAGGCCCTGCTTGTCACTCGCCCTCTCTCTGATCCCGGGCCTTTGCTCAGGCCGACCTCCTTGCCTGGAAAGTTCTCCTCCCTCCTTGTCCAGCCCGTGCTCCCCAACTGTGCCTGCACATCGGGACCCTCTGGTCTAGTTTTGAAGGCTCCCCAACCCTTGAGCCCCGCTCTAGACTGATTGAAGCAGATTGTCCAGGGGTGGCACCCAGACGGGGGATTTGAAAATCTCCCCAGGAGATTTGGAGGCCCCGGCAGGGCTGAGAGGAGCTGAGCTGGACAATTCTACCCCCGTTTCCCATCTGAGCCCCAAGGCCACCTCCTCACCGGAGCTAAATGCACGCAATGCAGACCCTGTCCCTTGTTCTGACACTGTGTCCTTCCTCATATTTGGTGTGTGTGTTAAAATGTCCTTTCTATTATAAAATTATGATAATGGGAGCCAGTAGGTTTTTTTTTTTTCTTTCTGAACATTTTCAATTGTGGTGAGATGAAGGGTTGACAGCGTTATAATGACCCCCCCCCATTTTGGGGGGCAGGGGGGAGACATCTACTAGTCTGTAAAATCCAAGTGAATCGTTGATTTGCCTTAGCCCGTTTCTCCACACAATGGTCGGAGTGACCTTATAAATGCAGAAATCAGGTCACGTCGGCTCCCTGCCTACATCTCTCCAACATCCTTTAAACTAAAACCTGCCTTGTAACCCCGGTCATAAGACCCTACATAACCTTGGCCCTGGTCTAGCTCCCACCTTCCCCCTACTCTCACTGCACTGGCCTCCGTTGCTCTTCAAACACACCAAGAGCATTCCTACCACAGGGCCTTTGCACTCGCTGTCCCTTCTGCCTGCACTGCCCTTCCCGCAGGAAGCTGCACGACTCCTCCCTTTACTTCACGCGGGTTTCAGCTTAAATGTCGTCTCAGGGAGGCTCCTGCTGAGCCCTCTGTAGAAAACAGCCATCGCCCTGATCGCGTGTGATCACATCACCGTGCTTATTTCCCCCAGTGCTTAGAGTTGATCCAAAATCGTCCAATGCATTTGTACGTCTAGCCCAGTGAGTCTCCATCCAGGCTATGCCCAGGAACCACCCGAAAAGGGCAACTTTTAAACCTGTGATGGCCAAGCCCCACCTGGACGGACTGAATCAGAATCTCCGGGGAGGATTCCTGGGCATCGGGCGTTCCCATAGTTCCCCAGGGGACACTGGTGCCCGGTCCAGGTTGAGAGGCGCTGGGCTAACCCAACGAGATGCCTGTCACCGCGATTCTCTCCCGACCCGCAGAGAAGGAAGCTGAGGCTCAGGCAGCCTGGCTGTTCCAGCGAAAGCCCCCGGCCAAGCTCACCCCGGGGCTGCTGACACGCCTTTGTCAGGCCAGATGACGAACCTGGAGGAACAATTCATTCCCCTCAAACACACGCGCGCGGGAACTCCAGCAAAACGGCAGCCACTGCTTTGCAAACGGGGCCAGCCTTTCCTTAACACAGAGGACAGGGACCCCAAGGGGTGCTTTCCCTCCCCCGGCGATGTCTCCATTTCCTCCAACCCATTTCATGCCCCGGAGTAGCATCTGTGTCCTGCTTTCTCTCCTGGGACCATCGATCGCCGAGTGCCAATGGTCTGGAGGTGTTCCCAGCCCGCACATCTGCCGCGCTGATGGCGGGGGGGCTGGTCACAGAGCCCCACCTCCTCGGGTCCTGTCACAGCCTGACAGGCCCCTCAGGGAGGGTCCTCCTGCCCCTGCCCCCGCACCCGTGGGGCTGAAGGCGGGGCATCTCAGTGGAGTTGGAGGGTTTCTAGCTCAAGCCAAACGTTACTGTTACTTTTCCATGGGCATTTATTTTCCCAAGGCGCGGAAGTTCTGTCCCATTAACCTAAATCAGTTAATAAGGTTATTTTTTTTTTTTTTGCTTCGTTAAATGGTTCCTTGCTACTCATTTCTGCTGAAAGTCTTCCTGGGTCATTGTAGGTCAAGAGCCAGCAAACTCTGGCCTGCTGGGCCAGCCAGGCTGCTTTTGTAAATCAAGCTTTATTGGCTCGCAGCCGTGCCCATTTGTTCCCGTGCTGCGTGTGACCGCCAGAGGGATCTTGGTAACCTATCCATCAAACCAAGCCCTACCTCCTTCCCAAGGCTTCCAAGGCCCCTCCTGGTTGGCTCACTGGCCTTCCTGCCTTACCTCCTACCAGTGGCCCTTGCTGTTATGTGTTGGCCATATCGGTCCTTGGGCTGTCACTCAAATCCACAAGCCCCTTCCCACCCCAGGGCCTTTGCACTTGCTGCTACCTGGATTGCTCTTCCCCCTCCACATGACTTGCACCCTCATCTCATTCAGGTTTCTGCTCAAATGTTGCCTGCCTCCCTGAAGACACTTTCCAATCACCTTCCTAAATACTACGTAATCGAGTTATTTGTTTATTGCCTCTCTCCCCCAACTAGACTGTAAGCTCCGTGATGGCAGGGACCGAGTCTATCTAGAAAGATCATCCCTAAGTCCTCAGGATGGAGAACAGGTTCTATATGTGCTCAAGAAATACTTGTGGGAATGAATGAATGAGTGAATGAATGCTTATCTCGCAAGGGTTGCCAGGAAGATGTAAACAATGCATGTAAAATAGCACCTACTTGGCACGTAGTAGGTGTTCACTGGAAGGTAACTGGCAGAAGTCAGAGAGGCAGGAAGCTCGTCTGCCCGGTTGCCGCACCGCCTTGGCTGGCCCCCTCCCCCCCTCTCCCTTCAATAGACGGGGGAGGCTGCAGGACTTTTAGGGCCTCTCTCCTGTCCCCTCTCTGGATCTCTGCTTCCCGGAGGCCCTGCGCGGAGGCTCTGCCATCCCCGCTCCTGTCCGTCTCCCCCCCCCTCTCTGTCAGGTGTCCCGCTCATCCTGGGTCTTAATTGAGATGGCAAATTCCAGGGATGGGGCCTGCAGCCAACTCTGCCAGCCTCCCCTGCCAGGAGCAGGAGGAAGAAAACAAAACCCCATCAATGTGGCGAGCAGGCCCCCCTCTCTCCGGCAGGAAAGGAGCCTCCTGTCTGGCCTGCTCCGTCCACCCTACGGTGGCGGGAGCCCAGGCTGGCTGGAGGCACGAGTCCCAGCCTCCTCTCCGCTCCCAGCCAAGAAGCACCTGACATCCCTTTGCCTCCCCCTGCACCGCAGCGCCAAGTGAAGGGGACAGTTTTCTGCTAAATGGGGACCAGGTGGCTCCTGCGGCAATTAGGGCCCCTGAGCTGGCGGCGGGCACTGGTGCGCGGGAGGCTGCTTCCCAGGCTCCCTTCTCTGGCTTTATTTGTTTGCTTTGGATTAGAAAGGCTTGTGCAACCCCGAGCTCCTGTTTCCGGCCTGTTTCCACTCCCCCCAGGGCTGGGAAAGGCCTGACATTTGCAGACGCCGTCCCCCATGAACTTGAGGCAGCCCCTACACCCCAGAAGCACATTCGTGAAATGGGGCACTAATTTCTCCCCTATGTGATTGTTGTGAACCCATTTTACAAAGGTCACTTCTTATCTACTCCTGTGAGTCACTGACGCAACCAAGATCTGGGGGTTGGACATTCGGGGGACAGGGAGGGAATGGCAGATGCGGAGACAAACGAGCCCAGAAGTAGGATGGCCTACTGTGGGCGAGGTTTGGGGGATGCCGCCCAAACTCGTGCATTGATGGGGGAGAGATTGCGAATGTGCATCTGGGAAGAAGCGAAGCGTTAGAGAAGATGGAAGCTGTTTTAAGAATCAAGGGCCACTTGCTTTGATGGCTCGCTTAGTAGGGGTGTTGGCCCGGGAACAGGGCCCACAGAGGATTTGACACCCACTTCCCTCCCGCGCAGTCTACTTGGGCGGAGCTGGGCTAACCAGACACAGTGTTAGAGAGACGCCCGAGGCCGCCTTCTAGTCCCAGCCCGGTTCCTCGGCTGCTGTTCAACCCCAGGCAAGTTACCCAGCCTCTCTGAGCTTTCTTTTTTCATCTCTAAACTGGGGACTGTAGGTCTGTTGTGAAGATTCACTCACGAGTAGCATTTGGAGTAGCTCAGTACAGCGCCTGGCACATCGGGAAACTTCGATGTCACCATTCTCCTGGGTGACAATAACACCGCCCATGTCATTCAGGAGCCTTGGGCTGTTGCTTTCAGATTGCAAGCGTACGCTCCCGCTCCCATTTAGAACACAAACAAGCTCATTCTATGTTTCCCAGAATCCCTCAGCCAGAACTAAGGACAGGGCTTGGTGTCACCGGGCTGAGGTGGCCTTGAACCAGGCCAGAAGATGGGTCGGATTCGGATGAACAGAGAGAGCAGAGAGCAGGCGAGGGGCACCATGTGAACCAGGGCACAGTGGTGGGAAAGTGACAGTGTGTGCAGGGGACAGGTCCAGGGGCGTGGAGGGTCATTGCCAGGGGAAACTGAAAATAAAGGTGGCCCTAATTCTGTGGGCTGGATTGTCTCTTTCTCATGGTGTTCTTCCTAGACAGCCCCTCGGCTCCCAGCGTCTTCCTTAATATAATTGAACCTCCTGGGAGCTGGCTCACTCCTCAGCTCCCTCCCTCCCTCCCTCCCTCCCTCCCTCCCTCCCTCCCTCCCTCCCTCCCTCCCTCCCTCCCAGCACACACCCTGGTTCATTCTTGCTTGAATGTTCAGATCTCACAGAAGCGACTGGGAAAACCAGCGCTGCTTCTCCACCCCAGCAGTGGGCTGGGCTCACTCATCCCAAGACCCAGAGGTACCAACCGACCAAAGTCCGGGCTGGAATGGCCCCAGGACCACCTGGCTGGTGTGGGACTCGAACCCTGGGCCTTCAGGTGAGGGTGTTGGCGGCTGTGCACAGAGTCTCACGGCGAGAGCCCCTCTCCCCTCCCCATCACCTTTCAGCCCTTTCGCTCCCGCCGAGGCGAAAGGCTCAGCTCAGGACAACTTGGTCTTCGACACCATCCAGCTGACCCCGTTTTAACGAGAGGGAGCCGGCCCAGGCACGGACCCCTCGGCAGATGGCAGGGACTAGCTAGAATTATGGAGCGGTGTTTTCTTTCTGCGGCATTTATTTTTCTGGTTACCTTATGATATTTAAGCAATTTCCCTTTTATGGTCAGGATGAAAAACTTTCTCCTAAAAGAAATTTAAGTAAAAACAGGATTGATTTAAATACACATATTAAGTACATTATGTTAGGAGCGCCACTCACATCTGGCAAGAACCGTGCTGGGGGCATTAAAAATGACTCAAGTTGGAAAGACGGGCACTAAAAGTAAACAGTAATAGGTAACTTATATAAGCCCTCTATGTGCTGGGCACGTTTCTAAGGTTTTAGATATCTAAAACTGAGGACCCCCCCAACAACCCTATGGGGTAAGTAAAATTATTAGCCCATTTAGCAGGTGAGGAAGCTGAGGCTCAGAGGGGTTAAGCAACTTGCCCTAAACCTCATGGCTACCAAATGGCCAGGGCAGGACTTGAACCCGGGGCGTTTGGCTCTTAGGCCCTGAATGCAGCCACTAGACTGTGATCCCAGAAGACGAGGGCGGGACACCTGCCCCACCTGCCCCGTGGCCACACTTGGACTGTTCCTTCCATTGATCTGACCCAGAATCTTAGCAACCCAGGAGTGAAATTGCCCAGGAAGCTGTTAAAACCGGGCCTGCGCTGGGTCCAGCGAGGATCCGTTTCCCCCCTCGTGGGATCTTGGCCTCCACGGATGGGCTCTCCCGGCCCTTCCATTCTGCCGCGGCTGCTCCCTCCTGCAAGCTCTCTCGGGGACCCCCTAACCCTGCAGGCCCCACTCTTAGCGGGCCTGGCCTCTGCCGGTCCTCCCAGGAGCCGGGCCCTGGACGGAGGGCCAGGCCTGCGAAGCCCCGCTGCTCGCCCGCGCTCCGGCCCTGCCTCTTTGTCTCTCTACCCTTGGGACAAATGTCTCATTCCCCAGGGTGTCAAGGGGAAAATTAATCACCCGGGGGAGATCAGTCAGCCTGCTGACTTGGCAGGGGAAAGACAAAGAGAAATAGGGGGGTCTCACGGATTGGTTGGGTCCCCCATTAAGGGCTGGAAAATGCTTGCTTTGCGATTACAAATGGGCAACATCACCGTGCCCGTGAGTCCCGTCCCTGTCACCTCGGGAAATCGCTGCTAATGCGGTTCTGGAGAAGGTGGCTGTCTCCTCTCCTGGGCACTGTCCTCCTCCGCCTGGGTCAAACCCCAGCCCTCTGCCACCTTCAGGGCCCAAGCCTGCTTTCTCTCTCCAGCTAGATGTCCTGCCTCCTGGGCCTGACCCTGTCACTCAGAAGTCGAGCTGCAGTCACTTGGTGTCATCAGGTATTGAGCACAGACTCCAGTTGGGTTTAGAGGAGCCCGTGTGACCTCAGGGAAGTTGCTGCATTTTTCTGAGACTCAGTGTCCCGTTTTGGGGAACGGGGCTAACAATAGTCCCTACTGGTGTCAGTCCTGGGCCTCTAGCCCTCAGGTGTCCACCCTGTAGCCCATCTTCTGTGACACTCCCACAGATTGTCAAGCCCAGGCTCCCCTGTGTCATCTGGGGGCAGCCAACGGGAGGTGTTGGAAGGAAGGGGGAAGCCGGGGTATTTCTCCCCCTCTTTCTCTGCCTTCAGGAGCTTTTCCGGTAGCAGCTGTCTCCCCTCCTGGATGGCCTCCAGCTGTGGGTACAGCTTCCTTAAACCACAGAACAGCTGTGAGTCATCCCAACTTACAGATTGGCAAACTGAGGCCCGGAACAGTAAGAACTTCTGCAAGGTCGGACGACAAGCCACCATAGGCCGATACCATGGCCTCTGTTGGGCCGTTTCCTTTCTGTCTCTCTGTCTCAGGTGTGAAAGTCAAAAGCAGGCATTGCCAGCGCTTTTAAAGGGCTCACGTTCTATGCTCTCTTTATTTTCTCTCCTCAATCACGTTCTTGAAAATCGTCTTTAAGAATATAAAAGACCTAGCCCTGGCCGGTAGCTCAGTTGGTTAGAGCACTGTCCCGATAATCCAAGACTGTGGGTTCGATCCCCGGTCAGGGCACATATAAGAATCGACCAATGCATGCATGAATGGGTGGAGGAATAGATCGACATTTCTCTCTCTTAAAATCCAATAAAAAAATACAACCGAAAATGTTCCAGACATTGCCAAATGTTCCCTGAGGGGACAAAAATCACCCCTGGTTGGGAACTACTGGTCTAGATGATTTTTAAAACTTCTTTATTGGATTGATTGGGGTGCCATTGTTTAATACAATTATACAGGTTTCAGGCATACGATTCTATAACACATCATCTGTGCATCATACTGTGCATTCACCACCCTGAGTCAAGTCTCCTTCCATCTAGATTTTTAAAAAATTCTTTTTTTGCTCAGAACTAACAGAAATGTGCATATTCTCTCAGCAACATGCACTGAGGTTTTGACCCAAAGAACCTCCCTGCTGAGACAGCGGTGACCACGCGGACCTGGGAGGCAGCTGGACCTTTAGTCAAAGCGCCACTCTGCCACCTTCTTGCTGGGTTACTTTAGGCAAGTCTGTTGAAGGCTCTGAGCCTCAGTGTTCTCAGCAGTTAAATGGGAGTCATGCGTTTAAAGTGCTAGGAACACAGAAGGCACCCAGGATATGTGGCTTCACCCCCTTTTTTAGGGCAAGGGCATCTCCTGCAGACAGGAGGCAGGAAATAGGAGAGTTCGCCTGTTGTGAGGCCCCTGCACGTGGAACCAGACACACTGCATCCCTGAGCTCTGGGAGGGTGCTCTGGAGACCCTGCCTGCAGGTTGGATCCAGCTGGGGTGGGGGCGGGCGACGGGGGCACTGCTGGAGGCAGGGGGGTCCATCCATCCAGAAACATCCATCAATGCAGAGAAAGGGGCCAGGCAACTCAATACAGGAGGGGTTTTGCGAGCCAGGAGTGAGGAAAATTGATGCCGGCAGGAGACAAAGGCGGGCGGGAGACTGGCCCCCAGGCCGCTCCTTCCACAGGTGATAAGATTGATGGGCAGACAGGGGAGGCAGGCTGAGTGATAGATAATTTCAAACCGCGGTAAACACGCTGTGGGGACTCTAGCCTTTCTAACAAGTGTGACATCGGTGTGGAGGGGAGATGAGGTGACTGATGGGGAGACAAGACAGCCAGAGACCCTTCTGAGAGGCAGCGGGCCAGGGCGGTTGCCTCGAGAGGGAGGCGCGCGGGAATGAGCCTGAGATGGACGGCACGTGTGCGTGGGGGCCGCGGGGCTCAGGCGTCTCAGCCTTTGTGTGTTATTTTCATTCATCCACCCAACAGATATTTACTGAGCATTTACTATGTGCCGCGCACTGGGCTGGGTGCTGCGGATACAGCGGGGGGCGAGGCAGACACAGTCTCTGCTCCACGGATCCTCTATTCTTGTGGGAGAGACAGTGAAGGACGCCACGAAGGAACAAGTCAGTTTTTCATTGTTACAACTTCTCTGAAGAATATAAAACAGGGCTCGGGAAAGAGTGACCGAGGGGCTGCTTCAGATGGGGAGACTCAGGGACAGTCCCTTTGAGATGACATGGGGCTGCCAACTGAACTGTGAGGAGGAGCACAGGATTCAGGACAAGCATTGGGGGGCCCCTGGGGTATGTGGTCTCCCTCCCTCCCTTCTTCTCCCTTTGCCCCCAACCCTTATGGAGCATGCTTTTTGTGTTAAGCACATTCAAATAAACCCTCACAAAACCCTATAGATTTATTTTACACTCTCCATTTTACAGACACAAAACTGAAACATGGAGAAGCAAAGCCCCTGGTCATCCAGAGAGAAAAGCAAATCCCATTCTAACCCTTACTAATAATTCTGCTGATCACAATAACAGCCACCATCCAGTGGGCACCTACTCAGATCCAGGAGCTTGCGCTCCATTTAGTCGTCATGACAACTCTGGGAGGCAGGTGTTATCGTGCTCACTTTACAGAGGAGGACAATGAGGCCCACGGAGGTCAAGTAATTTGCCCAAGTTCACACACTGAGTCTGTGGCACAGCTTCAGTTAGAGTCTGATGCCCTTTCGAGGACCACTGTATCAGTCAGCTAATGCTGCATAACAAATGACCCCAAATCACACGTTATATTTCACTTCTCAGTGGGTTGGCTGGGATTTAACTCATCCCAGCTGGGTTTGCTCATGCTGCTGAGGGTTGGTTGGCTGAAAGGGTCTACACTAGGTTGGGCTTGACTGGGGCCCCTTTGCTAGGGGCAGCCAGTGGGCATGTCCTCGTGGTGATGACGGATGTGCAAGAGAGCAAGTGGAAACATTCAGGCTTCTTGAGACCTCTGCTTCGACCTGGACGCCATCACTTCTGCTGCGTCCTGTTAGCCACAGCGAGTCATGCGGCTGCTCCTCCTTAGTAAGAGAAACTGCAAAGTCAAGTGACAAAGGATATGGGTAGAGGGGAGAAGAGAAACAGGGGCCCCCGAACAGCCGGCCACAATCACCCACTGGCCTGCAGTCTAGATGGGGAAAGACCAGGGACAATGACAAAAGGATATCAGAGGGGACCTCAAGAAGGTGAGCATCACCCTGTTTGATTCTGAAAGGTGCAGGAGTTAGAGGAGATGGTCTTAGAGGGATTTTTGGAAGAGGCCAGATTTCGGTCTCGGGGGGGAAATTCAGGAGGAGGCAGGGCAGGGCAATGACTCGCAAGCTCAGGAGGGCAGGGGCTGTCTTCCTCACCAGGTAGCTGTTTTATGTAGTGCCTTGCCCAGCACACAGTAGGCGCTTAATAAGGAGCCATGGGCATGGGAGGAGGGTGAAGGGTGTGTGAGGGGATCATGCTGGGGTACGGGCTTCCTCCTCCTAGGGAAGTTTTGGGAACTTAGGTGGCTCTATCTGGGGTGGCTTAGGATAGCCTGGGCCAGAGGCAGGAGAAGGGCCCCTGGACATTGGACCAAATAGTGCTCCCCTGGAGTCCACACGTGACTCACGAAAGGGCCCATCTCGGGGCACAGCTTTTGCACATAGAGTTGGTATCAATCAGTGTCTGGTGAACAGGATTGTCACACTTTATCCCTCATTAGCTCATAATAATATTAACCACGCTGGGCCTCAGTTTCCTTCTCTGTACAATGGGAACAAGAGGATTCACGTCACAGGGGCATTCAGGGGACTGCGAGGGCTAATGCTCAGAGAGAACGCGCCTGAAAATCTCCTGGCTTTTCTCTGTAGTATTATATTCCTTCTAGGGACACGGAGGGGACTGACTGGGCCCTTTGCTTGCTGCTGGGGGGCCCGGGAAGAGAAGGCCCTGAGAGAGGGATAAGCCCAGCTCCCCGTGGCCCGGCCTCCCTCTCCCGGCCCCAGCCCTCCGCCCTTCCGGTGTCCTTGACCCCACACTGCCAGGGGGTCACCCTCTCATCTGTATGGCTCCTGCAGAAAGCCAGCGACGGCTCCCAATGCATCACCGGGTGGCAGTCACGCCAGAGCCGGCGTGTCATTTCCATCCATCTTTCTCCAACCGCTTCCTGTCAGGAGCGAGGGAGGCCAGGCTGGGGTGGGCGGTGGGGAGAGGGAGAGGGGAAGATGGATGGGGGGGGCTGAGAGGCTGGGTGGGAGGGGACAGAGGAAGGGGGGAGAAAGGGAAGAGAGTGAGGAGAGGCCCCAGGAGAGGTTGTGGAAGGAGGTGAGAAAGGAGGGGAAGGCAGGGTGAGTAAGGGAAGACAGAGGTGCCCAAAGGAGACAGGCAGAGGGCCGGCAGGGATGGGGAAGGCAGAGGGAGAAGCAGGCCGGGAAGGGTGGGCTGGAATATAAGAAGCGTCAGAGGGGTTTCTTGGAGGAGGCAGGCTGGTGTGAGCTTTGGGGGGGGTTGCCAGGCAGGGGGGAGAGGTGGAGGGGCCTCAGAGCTGCCAGCCCCTCTGTTTATTTGCTTTCCCAATGGAGGGGGGGCTGGCCCCACCTCTACTCCTTGGCCCTGTGCAAATGCTAAATGGAGCAGTGGCTTCAGGGGTGTGTTCGTGTGGGGTGGGGGAAGCAGGAGACTCCCAGCAGGCCTGCCTCCAGGGCTGAGCCCTGATTCATTCCCAACCCCCTGGTAACTAGAGAGGGAGGTCTGGATGGAGCCGGTTGGGTCTCATGAGGGCACTGGCCCTGGGGAGGGGAGACTTAGGCCTTCATCTGGAATGACTGCCACTTTCTCCCTCCACACTGCAAATCCTCCCCATTTCCCATCCTCTCTTCATTCAGGAGTCTCCTCTGACTTGGCATTCAGGCCCCCTGGGCCTCAGGATTTAGCACTTATCTTATTGCAAACTGAATGATCACAGCAACCAGGCAGGTAACTTGCATGAAGGTGGCTGGTCAGGTTCCCTCAGGGCAATAGGGAGTGGTGGGGACTGTGGCAAACTAGAGAATGCACATGTATCCCAGCAGGGTCCCAGCAGGGTAAAGAGGGAGGGCTGTTTGCTGTTTTTGTCTCCACAAAGCCTTTCACTATAATAGGCACTTAGTAGGTGCTTAAAAAAAGGATCCCTGGAATTAAGAGATCCATTAGCAACTTCAACTGAGTGATCTGGAGTCTTTGCACAACACAAGTAGTGATTTGTAATTCTGTCAAGGTAGGAATCTGAGTCTCGCCTGTGTGCAGGTGAGCATCACTCAACTGCTGAGGGGGGCTAGCAGGGCCTAGCAACCACCCGGCATTCACATTTCATTATCTCTATTTTCTGCTCAGTAAGTCTGGTTAATGGATGGAAATGTTCCATGTGAAAAATTACCCCAAGAAAAAGGGAGCCTTGAGTGCTAGTGAGATGAGTGTATCAGTTAGCTTTTGTTGTGTAACAAGCTGTCCCCAAACTTAATGGCTTAAAACACCAATTTTATTTAGCTCTTGATTCTGTGGGTTGGTTGGGATGGCAGGATGGCTGGAATGGCCTTTCTGGGCTGGGCTGGCTCCACCGGGGCTGCTGGTATAGGATGACCTCACTCATGTGTTTGCCAGTGGTAGACTGTTTGATCCAGGGGACCTCAACCAGGGCTGCTTGTCACTGTTTCTAAGGTCTGGACAGATACATGGGTTTACCGCATTGAATGACACAAACATTTCCACGATCATCGCTCTGAGAAGATGTCCCGGAGCTTGTACCAATTAATCCTGCAGTAAACGAAGCTCCTTTGCACCATTCACCATCGATATTGTGAGGATTGGCTGTTATAGGTTTAAAAACCAGTGTAGGATTTGTAAACAGCATCTCCAACTTTTAATTTGCCCTTTTTAGATAATTAGTAAGTCTGCCCTAGAGTTCTTCACTGGTGATAATTTTGGTCCCAGGGTACCTCTGACAATACCTGGAGACATTTTTGGTTGTCTCCCAAATGGGGAGGCGGGAGGCCTCTGGAATCTAGGGGACAGAGCCCAGGGATGCTGCTAACCGTGCCACAATTCTCGGCACAACACAAAATTAGCTGGCCCCAAATGTGCCAAGGTCGAGAAACCGTGGGCCGCTCCTTGCCCACAGACCATGTGCCAGGTCATTTGTCTTTCCTTCGCGGCGATCATCTGTTTGCATCCTTTTGGGCAGTGGCCTGGGATTTGGCCGATCCAGGCCCCAGGCCCCAGGCCCCAGGCCCCAGGCCCCAGGCCCCAGGCCCCAGGCCCAGCTCGGCTGTTGAGTTGTTTTATGATCCTGGCTGACACTCCTCAACAGCCCAGTGAGGCCTCTTCCCTTCGTCCTGTGTCCCCATTGAGCTTTGGTGATGACCAAATGGGGCACCAGGCAGGAACAAGTATGGAAAAGTATGAATTGTCTTACAAATCAACCTAACTTATGGTTCCTGTGCACCTACTCTGTGTAGGGGGTTTGGGTCAGGGATTCACTGTCCTAGAAAAGTGTAGCGGATACACATGTGATCCAAGAGGGGACACTGGCCACATCGTGACACTTGGCCAGAAGGCAGCTCTCCGTGAGAAGCATCCTCAGAGTAGGCTAAGGGGGCAGCCATTCATGCTTGGCCTTGGAGCAGTGTAGCCTAGTGGTTAGATTGTTAACAAGAGTGAGACTTCCTGGGGTCGAATCTTGGCATCCCCCCTTCCCCCACTGGCTATATTATTTTGGTCAGTTGACCTCATTTCATTTACACAAAGACAGATATATATATATATATATATATATATATATATATATATACACATATACATAAACCACACACACGATAGCCACATTCACACACGCGTTCATGTTATGAGTAATCCTCACACGACTAATCACTCCTGTGTGTGTGTGTGTGTGTGTGTGTGTGTGTGTGTGTGTGTATCCCAGCATCCCCCGGGCAGGCACACGCCGGCCAGCCACCACTTGAATTAGCACCAAAGGATTATGGGACCCTGGGCCATTAATCTAGGTGACAAACAGGACTCAGAAGGCATATTTGCACCCCGAAATTGAAAAGATTAGGCCATATTTGTCAAGGATTGGTAGGGCTTTATCGCCTCCACGGCAGATGCTGTTAAATATTCATGAGCCGCATAAGTGGGAGAAGCCCTAGCTAGACCTGCCGACTTTCAGCTGTGGGGGGGGGGGAGATTTATCTGAACTGGGCAAGGGATGGAAGGTAGGAGATCGTGTACCCTGGCTTGCTGGGCAGACCCGTTGCTGTCAGGGGAGGGGTCCGGGCGGGGCCTCCGGGCTGCTTTGTGAGGCTGGGGGCTGGGCATGGGAGGGGCTGAAGAGTTTGTTCTTCTCTGGGCCCTCAGCTCACTGTTTACTTGCCTGCTGCCCCCCAGTAGACCAGCTTCCCACCTCCCTGTATCCTTAGGTCCAGCCTCATGCTCACTATGTGGTCAGCAGGCATTTAAGGGGGAGGGGGGGCGAATGCCTCCTTAGCCTGGACGGGTCCCTTGGAGAAAGAAGCAGGGTAAGGGTCACAGTGCCAGGTCCTGGAACTGGGTCTGAGATTGTTCTAGAAGTCAGTGTGAGCATATGGACACCTATTAAAGGATCAAGCGTCGGACAGACCCAGGCCCAAGTCCTGGACGCATCACTGTTTAGTTGTGGGAGCTTGAAGATATTCCTCCACATCTGTTTCTTCATCGGGAAAGTGGACTTGATGGGGAGAGGACCCACCTCCCTGGGTTGTTGGAGGGTTAAATCAAGCTATTGGTATGGTGCCTGGCTAATAGTAAGTGCTCAATAAATGCAAGGAGACTGAGATTTATGGAGGGCTCATTCTGTGCCAGTCTCCATGCCCAGCTGGCCCAGTCTCAACAGGAAACCCAGGCGTCGGGAAAAAATTAGATGATGCAGTTATGGTGTCTGATAAGGTAGCTACTGGCCACAAGTGATTGTTTAAGGTCAAATTAATGAAAATTAAAAAATGCATTTCTCAGCTGTGGCTACAATCTTGGATACCCAGACCCCAAACAGTCCATCGCTCCAGAAAGTTTGATTGACCGTCCTAAATGCATCTTCCTCCAGCTCAGAAGGATTCAGATTCCAGTGGCCTGGTTGGCCCGGTTTTGCTGGACTGAATTTGAACCTTGTCAGATGTTTGATCAAGCCTGGGTTAAACAAAGTGAAACCAATCTCTTCCCTGCAGGACTTGTCAGAGCCTTTACCATGTCCTTGGTATTGTGAACGGAGTAGATAATATTCCCCACGTGATTTGACCACAAGATCTTTCTCCTCCACTTTAGAGCATCCCATGGGAGTAGGGGTCCCTGGAATGCAGAGGAATTGTCCCCTGTACACAGTACGTCCTGTGTCCTCACATGTGTTGACCATCCATTCCCACACATCCCAAAAGAAAAAGGCCAGATAGAAAGTTCAACTGGTTTACCGCCTCCCTCCCATAGGTATGTCGTGGGGAGGGAAGCGGGGGTGCAGAAAAGGAGGGACAAAGTTAAAGGCTGTCCCCCACCCCCAGGCATGGCCTCACCAGCTCTCCTCCACCCAGGGCCACCAGCTGCTGGCCCCTGCACGTCCAGTGGCGCCCCCGCCCTGAGTTTTGGGGAGGAGGAAAGGACGGGCAAAAAGCAAGGCAAGGCCGGGCGCCGAGCCTCGTATTCTTCCCGGTGACACCGCCAGCTCTCTCGCCGGCAAAATGTCCCTTGATCTATTTCCCCGGGTAGTGATTTCAACAACAACAATAACAGAAATCCATCATTTCCTTCGCGGGAATGGAGGGCGGTGGGCTTTGTTTTTCTCCCGGCCTGGACAGAAAGCTCTTTACCCTCTGCTTGTTTGGGAGCGCTTCCCGCCTGAGGGGCCTAGCGGGGGCCCTGAAGGAGCAAGTCCCGCAGGGCCCTGACCTTGGGCAAGCCACCTCCTCAGTTTGCTCTTCTCAGAAATGGGGAGAACCACCTAGCCTTGGGAGACAGCGATAAGGGGCCACCTGCTACAGTAACGAAAACAGTAGTAAGTGAATGCATTGCGGTGGCTCGTGTAGTGCTGGGCATAATAGTTACAGATTTTGTGTTCTGGGCACTTGCCTTGTGTGGGGTGTTTTTGTGCTTGTGATCTTTGGGATTTTCCAGTTAACCCTGCAGAGTAGGTCCCTCGGCATCCGTTTCCTGCCTAATAAAATGGAGGTTCAGAGAGGTTAGGTAACGTGCCCAAGATCACACAGCATGCCAATGGTCGGGTCAGGATTCAAACGCAGGACTCTGAATACAATCGCATGGAATTCAGCGGAAGGAAATCAGAGGCTGCTGGCCCGGAGAATCTAAGAAACAGGAAGCCCTAGACCAGGGGTTTAATGCCCACAGGCCAAATTCAGCCCATGGCCTATTTTTGTAAATAAAGTTTTATTGGAACACAGGGATGCCCAGTTGTATTGTCTTCACCTAAAGACTAAGAGAAGGCGTGGCCCACAAAGCCAGGCATATGTACTCTGTGGCCGTTTGCAGAAGTTTGTCGGACCCTAGGTCCCACAAGGGTAGGAACTGTGCTTGAGGCTTGAGTTGAACTGAAAAGGGGCAACGGGGAACTGGGACAGGTGGGGACCATGCGGGGCACCTGAGAAGTGATTCAGCCCCCCCCGCCCCCCCCCGCAGGCAGCTGCCTGCGAATCCCAGGTCCCCGGCCGCATGCCTTCCTCCAGCCTCCTTCCCAGGGCTGGCTGGCTGACTCCCGTGTCCCCAGGGTCTCGCACGGTGTCCGAGGCTGCAAAGATGGCTCCATAAATATTTAGCAAATGAATGGACGGATGACTCCCTGACTCAACCGGGGCAAGTCTCCCCCTCCCTGGGCCTCAGTTTTCACATCTGTAGAATGACCGTGACCAAGGTCTGGTTTTCAGGTCTGTGAATCCTTTCAAGGGTTTCCTTTGGTCTTTCAAGGGAAGGGGGAGGAGGGGCTCAGCGTCCAGGGTCCGATTCGGGAGCCGCGCACATTGAGAGAGACGAGGTACCAATGAGGGCTCGGAGTCAAGAGGGGCAGCCGCGGCGGCGGAGGGGAGACAAAGGGGAAGGATCTGGAGCGGGGAGGCAGATGGGAAGGAGTGGCCCCCGGTGGGACCGCTGGGAGGCCGCCGGCCACAATCACGGGCCCAGCAGTAGAGCGTGATGCCACACGCGGAACTCCAGCTTTCGGCGGAGAATGAGACCGGGAGCTAATGAGCTCGGGAGGTGCAAAGGACGGCTCCGTGCTAATTCCCGTCCCTGGGAGCAGCCGGGAAGGGAGCGGGCGCCGGGGCTCAGGCTGGGCAGCTGGGCCCCACGCGGGGGCCCGGCCAGCTGGGCAGCCGCCAGCTGGGGCTGCAATCCCGGCCCGTGGATGCCCGGCCGGCCCGCCGGCCCACTCACCCACCTCGCCCTGCAGGGAAGAGGAGGCGTCATTCTGTGGCTTGGTCCCTGGAGCAAACGCTGTGACAGCCGGGTGCTCACCTGGAGCCGAATCAGCCCCGTGGCTCCCGTGACCGCATCTTCCAGGTTGAAAAAATCGTCAGCTCTTCCCCATCGTTGCGACTGGAGTAACCACCACGAGGATCATAATGACGGTGACGGTGCTAATGACAGCGTCCAGTTAGCCGGCGCCTCCTGAAACCTCACAGAGGCTCTGGGAGGCGGACGGGGCCTCTGACAGCCAGGGTTTCCATCCTTGGCATGGCTGACGTCGTTAACTGGAGGGTTCTTTGTACCCGAAAACGTTTAGCAGCGCCCTTGACCTCTGCTCACCGAATGACAGTGGCAAGCGCCACCCCCGTAAGGCAATCAAAATATCTAAAGAGATCGGCCAACGTCCCCTGGAGAACCGCTGATTAAATCCCATTTCACAGATGTGGAAACAGGCACCAGAAGGTGAATGCCAGTCATGTCCCCCCGCCTCCCCCACTTCCCAGGGTGCTACTTACGTCGTTCAGATGTGGCCTTCCGGACCTTTTCCTATGCATATTTTTACCAAATTGGGGCCAAAGGGAACATGCCATTTATGGAACTTGTTTTCTCACTTAACAACCTCGCACATACACGGCTGGGTGAGAAAAGCGAGTTGCCAATCGTTATATCGAGCATGACACCCTCTGTGTACACACACACACACACACACACACACACACACGGTACCTACGGCTAACGTTAGCCCCATCTTACAGCTGAGACGGAGAGGGGCTCAGAGAGGTGACGTGACCGCCCTGAGGTTGCACAGCCAGAGTGGCCCGGCGGGATTGGAACCCAGATCTGGGGCGCGTAGCCGCGGTGGGGTGCCCCTCTTCCATGCTGGGGAAACGCCGGGCTGCTCGGCTGCCTGAGGCTCATGGGGCCTGGGCTCTTTCTTCCATGCCAGCTCTGCGAAGGGTGAACGTGGCCTGCCCCGTTCCTGCCTCCCTCAGACAACCTTGGCTGGCACCCTCCCCAGCTGGTGTCATTAGAAAATTTGATTCTCCCCATCCCGTCCCTGTCCCTGTCCCTGTCCCCGGCTCCAGCCCAGATTCCACTCCCACAGGCCCCCGTGGATGGTCAGCGCTCGGAGTGGGGGTGGGGCTGCCAGCACCGGGGACCTACCCCTGTGGTCAGAGCAAAGTTGGAGCCTGAGTGGCCTCCTCCCCTCTCTCCGCCTCCTCCCTGCTGCCCTTCCTGCCGCCCTCAGTGGTCCCCAAAGCCCCCCTCGGCTTCGGTGCAATTTAATGTCTCCCGGAGCTGTCCCTATTTGACAAACAGGTGATTTTGCTAATGAGGAATAAATGAGATCCACGGGACGAGAGGGGGTGCGCGGCAGCTGGCGTGAGGGCCGGATGGGCCGAGTTTATTAAAATCATATCTGGCCACATGCTCGGGGCTCAGGGGCCGGGCCGCCGAGTGCCCCGCGTTTCCCTCCACCGCCTCCTGCTCCTCGGAGCCTCTGCCTTGCCCCTGTCCCCTTCCCACGTCCGGGAGGTGCCGATTCCCAGCCCAGGCTGGCAGTGCCCGTGCGGACCCGGGCACCGGTGCCCACTCCCCTGGGATGCCGGGGCGGGGGCGGAGGCTTTTAATTGCAAGAGGATGGGGCTGATGAGTGATGGGAGTGGGGGTGCCAGCCGGCACCCGTGGGTGTGACTGAGCGTGTGGGATGGGAGAGGCCCGTCTAACAGAAAGGAGAGCGGGAGAGAGGGGGAAGAGCTGGCATTGGACGAGGAATGGGGGGGGGGAGAGGGGGAGAGGTGGGGGGCCCTGGAGGGGCAGAGACAGACAGAAGTAGAAATGCGCGGGAAGACGGAGCCAGACTCACAGACACAGAGAAAGAGAGGGGCACAGGGAGAGACAAAGACCCACAGAGAGAGCCAGCAAGATGGGAACAGCGAACGGGGGGGGGGGGGGGGGGGGGGAGACAGAGACAGACAGAGAGACACAGAGAAGGGGGAGGCGTTTAGAATCCCAGGGACGGACCCAGAACTAGAAAGATGAGAACTAGCACCTGCGCTCCAGGTGGGGCGCAGGGGAGGGGAGGACGGGCTCTGGGAGAGCGGGAAGCATGGGGGAGGGGCGGGAGCTTGGGCCCGAGGGAGGGGGAGGGGAGGGGCAGGCGGCCAAGGAGCCGGAGTAGCAAGAGGCCGGGAGCCGCAAGGTCTGGGCTCCTGCCTGGCTCCTTGGCCCGAGTCCCCACCGGGTGACCTGGGCGGGGTGTCCTCCCATCCTGGGCCTCGGTTTCCACCCTCTGCGTGATGAGGCTTGAACGCGATGCCTCGGTCCAGCCCTTCCTGCACTCCTGCTGAATAAAGAGGGGAACTAATCGGTGTGGTCCTGCAGCCCCCCACCCGCCCCCAGCACATTGCCTCTCACACGCGTGCACCCAGACCCCACCCCGGGCATCTCCCCTGCCATCTGCCCTGTCTTCCTTTGGGCCTAAAGAAGTTCCCCCTTGACCAGCTCTGAGCCTGGGGCACAGCACACAGTAGGTCTTCAGGAGAGGTTTTAGGAGGGGTTGCTCTGGCTCTTTGCTGCTCCTCTGTGGATTCACACCAAGAAATGCACCCTCCCGGGGTGTGGAGGAGGGAGACACACACACACACACACACACACACACACACACACGCAGGGCCCTCCACGATCCCCCCACCCTTTCCTGACAGTTTTCCTGTCCAGGGCTGTCTTCCTTCCCATCCATCATTTCCTCGTTTCCGCTCCCCCCTCCAGTCCCACACCCCCATCACTCTTGCTCAGGAGAGCAGGGAGCTGCCCAGCTTGGCCTCCTCCCGGGCCCTCCCCCCACCTCCATCAAAGCCAACAGCCTCCCTCCAAGCCGCATTCATCAGGGGGCCTAGGTGATGGGGAGGGAGGTGTCTGCAGAACCGAGATTGGAGATGATTACAGGACGTGCCCAGAGCTCGGCTAATAGCCCAGAAGCCACACAAACACCCCACCACACTGGGCACCCCCTCCCCACCAGCCCCATGCCCTGGGTTGCAGAAGGGGGGAGGGGGCAGAATTTTCTTCTGAGATTTCTCAGGGTTGGCACCGTAAGCAAGGACTAGCCTTTCAGAATGACGCCCAAAGTTATACCACGATAGCCCATTGGGGGCATTTATCCATGTCTAGCTCTTTAAAAAGCAATTTCTAAAACTCTAACACAGACTGGTCCAAACCACAGCACTACAAAACAAACCAAAACACGCATAGAAAAAAATGAAAGAAATAAGCTATGATATTAATAGTGGTCGCCTTTGAGTGGTGGGACTCTGGGTAAGACACATATTTTTTTTCCTTGTGTTTGTGTGTTTTCCAAACATTTCTTAATGAGCATCTTAAAATTAATTCATTGTTTTCAAATGGCTGTGTTTGTCCGGCCATCTGTATATATATTTAACATATTGTACACTGATTTAATAGTGCTATTTGGAAAGGACTTTATTTTCACGTTTAAATTTTATTTGCTCGCTTGAGTAGGTAATCCATTCATATGGTTTATAATTCAAAAGGTACCGGAAAAGGTATAAAGGGAAACTGCCAACTCCGTCCTTGCCATCCCAGCCACCTGGCTCCCCTTCCTGGAGAGAAACAGTAGCACCTGTTCCGGTGGATGCTGCTAGAGAGGCATTACTTTAGGAATCCAGGGACAGACGTGTACTGGGAAGGAAAAAGATAATGGGAGGATCTCTATAGCATCACCCAGTTTTCCTCCCTGCTTCAGGGGACTCAGCCCTGGACCAAAGTGTGGCATTTCCCCAGCCTGGACAGGTGGTCTCTCTGGCCCCAGAAAGGACCTCTCTAGGACTCCTCCTGCCAGCCCCCTTGGCCTCTGATGCTGGCTGAGACCCAAAGAACCCCCTTTCCTTTGCAAATGCTGTTATTCCTGATGACAAAAGTGATTCCTAAATGGCAACGTGGAATATAGAACATTCACCATAATCCCATCCTCAGACATACCAACAGGAAGGCTTTTGGTTAAGATTCAGGTATGTGTGTGTGTGTGTATATATATATATATATATATATATATATATACACATTATATATACATTACATATAAATATAAAGGCCCCTGGTGCTTTGCCTGGAAGGAAAGAGGCTAGAAATGATGAAAGGGATGCCTTGGTCTAATCCAGCAACCGTGGTCCAGACTTAGTATTAGCTGGAGAGGGTCTGAGAAGACCATGGGGCTCACCTTCCTGAAACTTCCATGGGCTTTCAGGCTGCCAGATCTAGCCTGGACCCGGAAAATTCCAAGATGAAGATGGCTTGGGAGCCAGGAGACCAGATCTAGTCCCAGCTTGGTGTGACCCATGACATGTCCCACTCCTCATCTGCAGAATGAGAGGGTAGAGTAGATATTAGTATACAATGAGTGATTAACAAATCTTTTCATTTGATCTCATTTTATCCCATAGCAGCTCTACAGTAGGGATAGCAGGAACTGTTATTGCCCCCATTCTACAGAAGAGGACCCAAGACTCAAAGAGATGAGATAATTTTTCTGAATTCACCCAAATGATAAATGCAGGAGCCAGGATCTGAACTCAGGGATGTCTGACTCCAGAGCCCAGGTTCTTGACCTTTCCTCTCTAAAGACCCAGTGGCCTAAGATTCCATGCCGTATGCTGACTTCTCCACAAGGACAACCACCAATGGATTGGGAATGTGAAGGTGACTTCAGTGGGACTGAGTTTAACTTTCTCTGCCTTTGTGTCCCTGTATTCCTTTATATTCTGACACCCCTGAGCTCCTGGAGACCAGTGTTCAGATCTTACTCATTTTTGCATCTCTAGCATCTCGAGCATTGCCCTATACACAGACGTTCCCAAGAAATAATGTGTATTGTTAATTTAAATAGTCTGTCCATTGCTTCTTTTGTATATTTTAGGTAACAATCTTATC